>NC_137662.1:12952827-13295327 GCF_963422515.1 Blennius ocellaris
GAAGTCAATGCAAGCCTGCAATCGATTTCAACAGCTTACTGCAGCAACCCTTTGGGTATTTTAGCCGAGAAATGCAGGAGAGGAAGAATAATTCAGTGATACATGACTTGTGATTCATGAATATTGTTCCTGCTGTTACTAAATTATGGTTGAACGAAGGTACAGCGCTTACAAAAACAAAGGGTTATCCAACTATTTTGAAAAAATATTATCAATGAAGTAATTAACATTTATGCCCCAAGAGTCAAAGTCCATTAAGTTCAGAAAAAATAAAAGCAAATTGAAATGGACGTATTATGTAAAACAAAAAATACAATTTCAAGTTTTACAATTGTTGTCTTTTCGCAACACCTCAACAAACTGTAAATCAGTGCTGTTTCAACAGTATGCCGTTTTTGAAAATGCTCTCTGGTAAAAAAAAAAACAACTTCTAAAGGCAAAAAACAATATTCTTCTTCTGCAGTCGTTTGCAGCCTTCAATATGCCTTTTATATAAATTCAGTGTCATAGTATGACTCTAATGTTATTGTATCGCTGTGTTGCTGTTTTAGCAGTGACGGTTTCAAGAATGTTTGTTTACTTTTAATAAAATACTGAAATCCCCAGTAAATGAATAAGAAACAGCACCCTGTCTCTACTTTGTAGGGATTTCTTTTTTGTATTGAATTTTTTTATATTTCTCCACTTTTGAAGTTGACCTCACAGATCATGTCAGACTCTGTGGCAGGTCAGTTTTAGTCCACATGATTGACATGTCTATTATACACAAATGAATTGGAAAAGCTTCAGGACATTTTATTAACCATTTAAAGAAAACATTTTCTTTCTCCATTTGGTGCTCCTCCACTGAAAACACATGTTATATGTTTAGTTTGATGCATTTAGTTGTACAGTGATTATAAAATCTTTTCTCGTCTTGACACCGGAGTAGACCCATCAACCCCTTTGACAGCAGCTGAAGCAGAAAGCGATAAGCCTGCGATCAGTCTGCCCACACTGCTTGTTTATTTTGGCTGCAGTACGTTATTGTGGAGTGTGTGGCTGTTGACAGTGAGTCACTATGAGACACTGACGATGTGACATCTATGCCCATTTTCACTTGTTTTGCATGTTACTCTTGGTCCGTGCTCTTCATGAAAATATCCAGGGGCAAAAAGACTCCAACATGACCTCCACTGACAATCAGCAGCACAAAATATAGCCAGCTGTGGTTGGTGTGGGCTGGATGGATCGCCTTGGCCTCTGAGCAACAGTTTCTATCAGTAGTTTTGTCATCCAGATTGACTCCAGCAACAGTTTGCTATGTACTGCGACAGGAAACACAATCTCTGTAAAATATAAGAGCCACATTGGGGACATTTGTGACTCTGAATCTTGACAACGACATCACACTCTCGCCTGTCGGAGGCATTTATCCGACAGAGCATCTTGCACTCCGAATCATCAGGGGTTATGTAAAGCATCAAGGAACTGGAAAACAGACAAAGCATACCTGCGGTGCCTTTATCCTCACCTTTAGATGGAGGTTCTGAGATGACAGGACTCTTGGATTTCACCTAACCTGAAATAATACCTCAAATGTAGTTTACATTCAGCATAACTGAGCATCAACTGGTCGAATATTCAGGCTGGTACAAGCAGTAGGTGAGTGACAGGGTGTCAAATGTGAGAGATTAAATTTACTGGAGCAGCCACGGAGGGCTAAACAAAAGCTATTGATGCAATCATGAGGAGTTGGGAGATGGGAAAGGTTTACCTAAGCCCCTGCCAAAAGCATGGTAAATTGCATGTTTAAGCAAATAGATTGCACTGCAGGTGATGAACTAAGACTAATATGATGAGTGACATCATGTTTAAACAGTAGTATGCAAATGGGGATTTAACGTAAATTAGGCCTGTTTACACAACAGGGATCTTCTGGAAATGAAATCCTCTCCATGTTTGTTTGCTTAAATTTGCCTTAGAATGATTGTATGGAGCATTTAGATCCCCAAGCATTAAATGTCAGACCATATAACTGGATATGATGGTTGGGGGAATCAGCATACATATATAGCCAAAAAAAGACAATAGACAACACAGTTTGGCAGACTGTCAGTCACAACATCAAGGCGGTGGGTAAGAAAAAAGCAACAGAAGAGATTCTGAAAATATTTCAACACAGAAAATATCTTAAAATCTAGTTTCCAGATAAAAGTTGTGGGGAGCCAGATGAAGCAACAGCAGCATCTCTGCTCAAGGCCAAGATATTTTATACCGCCTTTAGCATTATAAACAGACACAATCATCAATAATGCAGACATTGTCAAAGGTAGTGAATCACATTGCACATTGAACAATAACTCTATTAACATAAACTCCTCTGAGTAATCATCAAAATTTGGAACACACATATTCATGTAGACAAATGCACTAAATTGACGGGGTGTTTTCGTCTGACACAATTATCAGTGAGTCCCCCTTAGTAGATCAGTCTTTACGTGTGTGAGCAAAGTAGCGAGCCTGTTTGGACCTGGTTTTGGTCAAAGACTTTTCTGGCACTCACAAGCAAAGATTACAACACTCCCTTTCACAACTTCTGTGATGTACTTACTGCTTGATTAAAGCTTCAAATCAATGGTGTTAATGATTGTGATATATGTTAGCAGCATCAAAATAACTGTAATTGCATGCTGTAGTGTGAAAATGAATTGATCATCCTATCTTGGTTGATGAATGTGATGACAAGCTTTTTTGTAATTTTTCTGCTCTGACAGCAGTATATTATCATCAACTTAATGCTGTAACCATCTAAATGGGACCTTCATAACTAGGAATTATCTCCAGCTGAATGGATGAATATTATTTTTAAGACAAGAAGCTTTTGATTTGAGACAAATGGTTGAGAAACTCCTTATGCCTTATTATACCATAGATGAAACAAGTAAGTGGCATTGTTTGCTAGAAGAAGAAAAAAAAAAAGTACATCAAATAGACAAATGATCTGGATGAGTTTTATTTATTTTTTAAATCAGATATAAAGTGTTTTATTCAAATTCAATTCAGCACATTTATTTGCACAGAGACACATGCACACATTGAGGAATTTAATTTAAACACCTCATCTTGTTTACATATGCATTTGCGGTCTGCTGCCGCTTCCCTGCCAAGTAGATGTTATGTTTATTCATAAATACGTATCTGTAATCTAAATATGTAAATGTATCTTGCAGCCTATTCTGCATTATGCATGGGAACACTGTTTTCTGGAACAAAACTGGACTCCGCTGTTTTGTTTAAAGTTATCATTCACAGAGAAATAACGTTTTCCAATAAAGTGTTTTGAGCAAGTTCACACTGTGCATGTGCACTGTTCAAAATCACAATGACTATTTTCTTTTGTAACTTTCCAGTGGAATATTGTATTTGAAGGGGCACTTTTTCCTCAAAGCATAATGCTTAATCCTGTTACCAGTAGCAGCCCCACATACTGCAAACCAAGTTGTACATTGAGCCACCACTGTATCTGTGAAGCGATTTTGTTTCGTATGGCTTCCTCTGTAGAAAAAAAAAACCAGCCACTTGCTGCTTAGCCTCGTTGTACGCACAGAGCAACCTACCATGTCAAGCCTCACTAAAATAGCTCTAATGAGCTGAAGGAGAGCGCTTTCTGCACAAAGGAGCTAAGATCAGATATAGTAGGCTTACACACAACAAACTGCAGCTCAAGCTATACATCCTCACCCTCTGTCACCTGGCTCAGATCCCAGCCTGCTGTCGCAAGGGAGACAACGTGAAAATCATCAAAACACATCCCGGACTCCATGACTCCGTACACCATTTCATCACAAGTGCTATGTTGGTGAAGAGGCCCTTTTGGAGTGCAGTGATTATAAGCCCTCATTTTCTATTCTGGCTCATCAAGCAGCTGTCTAAACAGAGCTGAGTTTGCTCAGGTACTCGTCGCTGGCTGGGGGAAATGCTGCATGTTACAGCCGCTGTCGTGCTCTGTGTTGTGCATCGTCGAACATTTCTGGGTATTCGCCTAGATTCTGACCCACTTTGGCGTCTCTTTGTGTTTCCGATATTTAGATCAAGCGATATCGAGGAAGATAAACGGCATGCTGTCACATGGGCTGCGTGGAGTGGATGTCCCAGAGCAAATGAATTAAACAAATGCCAAAATCAGAATGAATGTTTTGGATGGGAAGGGGCCCGTTACCCAATGGAGCAGATTCACCGAATCCCCAATTTCCCCCCCAAAAAGATAAGAAACAAATGATCTTCTGGATCAAGTGTGGTTCTTTGCTCTGTGAGCTGCTCCAGATGAACATGCTGCGAGGAGTGGCGACGCGCTTGCTTTACGATGTTATCGATTTTCTGTTATGTAGATCAAATATGAGCACAAAAATTCAGAGGGAAGGCATTCTCCAACCTTTATTTGAACAGTAGAAAGCCTGCATTGCTTCTATCAATCTCGAGTGTTAATCACTTCGTACCATATGTAGAGCCGCAGAAGGCTCCATTCATTATGACTACCACTCGGAAAATGACACAGGGGTTAGCTGTGACTGGCTGCTGGAGTAGATTCCTGCAGCAGTGACGGGTTGGGCTCATAAAGTAGCTGTGACATTTGGCCGGGACGCCAGCAGTGGGCTCGACTTGCTTAATGAACTAACATGTTCATGTTGGCAGCACTAAGTGAACCATTTATTAGTGAGCGGGGAGGAGACACAGGGTGCACCCGGAGTCGGTAATGACCCCAGCCGCCAAATGACAACACCTCTCTGCTCGCGAAAGTAAGTAAGGTGCAGTCGTGTTGAAATTTTGTTGTGTGTATGACTTTTTACTTGAGGCCATAACAGTGATTCAAATACAAAATGTGATTATGATGAAACTGGAAAGGGGGGGGGGGGGGGCATGCCACACAAACACAAATAAGCAAACACAGCATTCTCTCATGCAGATCTTGGGTGAAATTAAGTTTTTAAACCTGAGGACATATTTTACAATTCAAGAAATACATTTATATAAATAACACAGCGATCCTGAGGGATGAGATAAAGCTTTTATTGTCCACCCGGAATGCAACTCATCTTCAATAATCTGTAACACAAAGAAAGCAGAGACATAGATTTTTATGAAATGCAAAAAACAACAACAGGGGAAGAAATGACTTCAAATGTTTGTCAAAAATTTAGATATTTTGAAAAATACATGTATATCCTGTTAATAATGAGTTGAGAAGATTGAGATCTACCATGTTTATTAAACTCCGAAATAGCGAAAACAACAAAGTTAGATCAGAAGCAAAGTTTAGAGCTAAAGCTACTGTATGTCCGTATATGAAGACAGATTCAATCTCAATTAGGCTTGACCTGTAAAATCAATGTATAATAGCCTAATTACCAACAACTACAGAGTCTTATCTTATAGCAAAAACCCCTAAAACTAGTATATGCAAATTAGCTAACACTTTTCTGCTCTTTTTTCCTACATAGACTATCATGAATAATTTCTGAAATGCCATTTCTCTTCATATTAATATTCATAAACACCTGTTGAATTTCATTTGTCTGCAGTTTTTAGCATGCATGTTTTTAGCAAGCAATAGGTGGCTAGTTTTCTCTCATGCATCAATGATCTATTGAGTACCAACATTGTGGCCATCTGCTGTTCAGTTTTGGCTGGCATTATTGCATTATGACCTTGGAAACCTTGCAAACCCCAGAGGAAAAAATTAGGAACAACAGTTATTTTTTTATTGAGAAACCTGTACTTAATGTCATTTTTTTTGTTTTTGTTTACTTTGCAAGCTGACCTTGCAAGGTGACCTTGCAAAGTGCCCATATTAGAATCTCTAGGAGACTGGGTTTGATACTACTGGTCTAAACCTATAAAGATCTACAGCTTTAATGCTGAATAATAACACATTATTTCATGATGCTTTGTCTGAATACAATTAACAACTTCCCATGTTATGCTGTGGAGTACCTCGTGATTGCTTCTATAGTTCCCCCCGTCCATATTTAACTCCGTGACAAACGAATGACATCGATCCTCTGATCTGACTTTTCTCATGACAGCATTCAAGAAATATGTTTCCAAATGTCAAACGGTTCTTTTGAGTCCATATAATATTGTGTAGAATTATTCATGTGACAAGCATGTAGTCATCAGTCTGAATTGATTCTGATTTGTATGACAAATGACACTGGTGTCCTTGGTGTGTAGCTGTTTGTAAATGCAGGAAGCCTTTGAGCCCGCAGCCTGACATTTTGGCTGGGTGTGCATCAAATGCGGTGCAGTAATTCCCCTCGATCCACTAGCTGTCTCTTTATGAATCCCCCAGTTATAATCTGTCAACACGAGTCTGACATCCAGGGTGATGTTTTGTATGGAGATGCAGCTTTTTAGCCAGACACAATCAGCTCGTCCTTGAGATGGATACGGAAGGAGATAAGACCCCCCCCGTTCTCACCTAGACCTTTTCAAATGAGGCTTCATTGTCTTGTTAAGAAACAAATAGGTGCAGTCATTGGAGAAAACACACAACTGCACTTGAGAGCTGGCAGGAAGGAGTGTGCAGCCAACATTTATTTGCTCAAGCAGTCTCCGACAGAGTTAGTGAGTACAGCATGTTGCCTATCTGAGGACGTCTCTTTGTCTCACAGCCAGTCTGAACCCATAAGCAGATGGTATCATTACATGACTGCAGAATGTGTTCATATCAACTCAAGCTGTGTAAGGTCTATTTTCAATCATTCATATTTATATCTATTTCCTTTTCTGATTAGTAATCCTGCCATATCACCTCCAGTATAAGAGTTATAAGTTTCTGTGATTCAACTTTTTGGGCTTATTTACTTCCACACACCAGAGCGCTTTTATTACATTGTTAACACTGAAAGCTACAACAGCAACACCTGGCTCGATGCAGAGGTTACACACGCAATCCATCCACCAATCTTCTATTCCTGCCTTATCAAGCTCGAGCCATCATGGCCAACAGAGACGAAAAGCAGGATAGAGTGAAGGTAGTCGATTACAGCACACAGAGCAAACACTTACGCACCGAAACCAAATGGAATCAACAAATAAACATGTTTTGTGAATGCTTTAAATTCATGTTTTGATTTTCCCCATGCTTGAAAAGACCAAATTCAAAAGTTTGACAAGTAAGCTAAAAACAAAAAAAAAATTAATATATTTGCTTTTGAAGATTTTGCTTTTATTACATTTTGAATGTTGTTAACTAAATAACATTTTCACAGTTATCTCTGCTACAAATGGTGAATAAGTTCTACTGGAAACATGCATAAACAAGAGTCGACAGGTCAAGGAAATGGTATCTCCAAATGCATTACACTGATATCAAACCTAATTATCTTATGGCCCTGAATAAACATTAAAAAAGAGCATTACTTACCACATTGCAGAACTTTTCTCAGGTTTGACCTGTGGGAAACAGTTTACAGTGTCAATGGAAATGTGGTTCTATAGCACAACAATAATACATTCATACAGTCCAAAGTGAAGCAAAGAAAATATGATTTGATGCTGAAAATGCATTCTGAAGTCCTCCAGACAAGATGATTAAAGGTTTTCCAGCAAAACTCTTTCCATTGCCAGGATTGCTTTTTAAATACAGATCTAATCCACTCGCACACAAACAAAAGTAATTCCACAGAAGAATTTAACTGATCACAGTTAGCAGCACCACTTTACCTGTCGGGTATTCGTGAGTCTTTGCCAATGCGCTTCATCATGTTTCCTCCCCACGTCCAAATTTATTCCTGCGTACAATCAACACAGACCGAATTTACTTCAGTTTCTTGCTGGAACAGATGCATAAGAAGAGTGTATTACTGGAAAGACTAATGTGTATTCTATTAACAAGAGTGTAGGGGCTGCATAAACAGTGTTGCCAAAGGTGAGAAACTTGGCAAACCACCTAAATAAACAGCTGCCAGTTTTGACTGCGCCCGAGGCTGCGGCCCAGGTCTGCCTAATGGGCGGGAATCACCGAGGATCCGTGTGCGGACTGAGGGCGAGTGGAGATGAAGACAGACTGCAACGTCTTTAAACGCCTCAGACTTAGATTACTTACAAAAGTACAAGAAGTTGTGAGTTTTTGTTTGAAATCCCTCTTGTAATCTGAACGTGTGAGAAGTTTTATCAGTGGCAATCACTTTAAGAAACGCATCAACAGCCATAGCAGGCACTGGGATTTCAGCTCTTGGCTTCAAGCCGGTGGTGGGTTTGTTATGAAAATGGATCCGAGAGCTGCTTCTGGCAGAGGCTGCATGTACATCACTAGCATACACGAGTCTGCAGCTACACTGAGCGCCTCCATCTCATACGCGCAAAGAAACACGAGGGCTGTTTTTTTTTTTAGGAAACAAGAAAAGAGCAAACAGGATAGTGACGAGTCAGAGATTAGGTAGAAATTGTCTTTGTGAGACTTAATCAAACATTATTCATTCACCAGATAATATTTGATAACCTCTGCGTGAAGGACAGAATTCCATTTTCTACAGATTTCTTAAAATAAATAGCACTTTGCTGTAGCTTATTGCTGATTTACAATATTGTCATTCTTGGAAAACAACCTCGAAAAAAAAATCTTCTATGTGACAACGTGATCTATTCACCAAGTGGAAATTAAAGACATCGTGCTAATTTTGCATTAGGCTGACACGATAATTCTTCATGCGAGCTTAACAACCAATTTTTTCCATCTCAGTGCAAAAGAAGATTGTATAACTCTCCTTTGTGAGGATACTTTATGGTGGAAAACTCTGAATACATACCAAGCTACTTTACTGACTGATGAAGTCGCTGAACATGTCTGCTGCAATCTTCAGTCCTGTGGGAGCTGCTTTCTGTGTCTCCTGCTCTGGAGAGAAACACAAGTACGAGTTGACATTAGAGTTTTGCACACACAAAAAAAAAAATCATTGTGAGCATGATATGAACCATATATATTATGCTGGGTTAAAACATAACAGACACGGGTGGAACTGCATGATATAGGCGGAATTTAGTTCTATATTGTCTACAGACAGTAAAACTCCCACTCCACAAACACCGGGATGCTATGTAAAGTGTTAATAAAGTGAAGGTAATGGTGTGGAAATCATGTAAATATGTCTTTCAATATTCAGAAGATTTGAATGTCCTGTATGAAGCAGGTGTCAGCCATGTAGTGCTGTAATGGCTCCTTGCAGTTTACACTGAATAACAATATGTGTAAGGAAAAATATTTGTATCTTATTTTATTCAATTCATGTTTATTTATAAACAACCAAAGCTCAACACAAACTAACTAACATAAAAGTGATAAAAGAGAAATCAAATATGTTATTATAAGTCTGTTGCACAACTCAAAAGAAATAAAGGTTGCTTGTGTGTTTGAGATGTGGAGAGAAATTGGCCACTAAAAAGCTATGAAAGTGCTTCAAACTGCAAAAAACAGCTAAAACATCTAAATAAAGGTAAACAAGCTAAAAACCTTTAAAATACAAACATACATTTTTAACTTTTCAGACTCAAAACAACTACAAAATGTGAAATAACAAAAACTAAATTTGAAATGGCAAAAACATGGCAAACATGTTTTAGTCATAAAGGTTGAGATCTCATACATTGCAAAAAGTTAAGAAAAACAATATATAATGAAATGATTATGACTCATGTTTGAATATGTAAAAAAAAAAGAATCTTCTGAATTTTCCTCTGATTGTTAATCACTCAGCAACTGTCTTCATGGGTATCTATCTAAAAAGGACATATTTACAAGAAAAGGGTTTTTATTGATAAATAAACCAATAAACCACACACACACACACACACACACACACACACACACACACACACACACACACACACACACACACACACACACACACACACACACACACACACACACACACTCCCCATTGACGAGATTGTTCTGTTAATTATCAAAACCAAGTTGTTGTTTGCTTTTGTTGTTGTTGTGTGTGTTTGTTTGTTTTATTTATTTATTTATTTATTTTTGTTCTATGTCCTTTTGCTTTTTGCTTTTGTTATAATTGTTGTCATTATTTAGGCCTTTTGCTCTGTTGTTGCTCAGGCAGGTCTTAATCTCATGGCAGTTGGAAAATATTTAGATCACTGTGGTTAATGTATTATCAAAAAAAAAAAAACAATTGTATGTAGCACTAACAAGGGTATTGTATGTATTTTGTATTTTGTATTTTTTGTATTTATTTTGTTTCACCAAGCCTTTCTCTGTCTCTCCTCTCCTCTCCTCTCCTCTCCTCTATCCTCTCACCCCAACCGGTCCACAGAATGCCGCCACCTCTGAGTCTGGTTTCTGCAAAGGTTTCTCCTTGTTGAGGGAGTTTTTCCTTTCCACAGTCGCAAACACACCTGCTTGCTCATGTGGATATGTTGGGCTTTTCTATTTTCTCTATAACAGCAAATTGGAATGACTGTAATGTATTTAAAAATAATAAAAAAAAAAATAAAAAAAAAAAATAAAAAAAGAAAAGGGTTTTTATATCTTGTTAGAGACCACACAGACAATCCTGAATAAAGTCTTCATGTATTTTTATTTTTTTAATCAAGTATTATGTATCTTCTTTTTCTAGCAACAGTTTCTTTCGCTCCGATTATTATAACAATGTCTATATATCTAATGGACATGCTCACTTCATGGGTGAAATGTCATTTATTGTTTTGTTTAAAAAAGTAACCATCATCAAAAGATAGCAACACTTTAAATAACACTAACTGTGCAAGATCAAAAGCAGGAAGCTGTTTTCTATTCTTGTTCAACAGTTTCAGGTTTTTCATTGAGTTTTTTTTCTTGTTTTTTTTTTTGTTGTTGTCCCAAATATTCACAATATGTGACAGGACGAGACTGCAGATGAGGCAATTTAACACCTGGACTCTGGTAAAATTGAGCCTTGCTGTTCAAATATGTTGAGAACGCGCAGAATGTGTGAAAGGCCTTGAAGGCTTCAAATAGGAAAGGACTTCCCATACAAAGATATCATCTGAAAGCAGCATGTGTGCCGTTCACACTTCTATCATCACAGCTTTTAAACTGGCCACCGGTAAGGAGTTCCACAGCGGTACCTTCTGCATGAGTCGGCGCCCATAAAACAGTTTTCTGCTTTCCTTATATAGTGTAGTTTTAATTAGTATTTATGGATGCAACAGTTCGCACTCAGTACTCCCTAAACGTGTCACTGAGCTTTTGCAGTGCTCGCTCACGCTGTGTTGTGCATCAAGCAGATTTATTTTCTAGATCAATGCTTTTCAAATTGTGCTCGGGGACCCCGTGAAAAAAAGGTACCAGAAATTATAGAGGGCCAAAGGCTTCCTTGGTCTGAGAATGTTAAATTTAAAAAAAGGCCAAATTAAGGCACTTTCTAGAATCTGGGGCAGGGGAACTGGGCAAGTGTCCCGTTCCTTTGAAAGTCCCTGATGCACGGTTGTGAGAAGGAGTGTGTACCGGATACACTGTGATGATTTGATCATTTAAAGATCTTAGAGGTGACCCACAGCTGTTCTACAAGGCAAAGAAAAAAAAACGTACTCAACTGTTTCTACCAGCCCAGTAAATCTCTCTTTATCTCTTCGAAAAGACTCTCTGTGATGCTCTTCAAATATGCAAACATATTACTCATTTGTTATCCATTCAATCTATTTAGTTGTAGATTGTTCCCCCAGTATTTGTTTAAGTACTCCAGAGGTGTAGTAGCTTTTTAATTGCAACTGTCCCAACATGTCTGCAATATGACTAATTCAAAGTTGGCTTTTATTGATGAATCCCCTAAAAGGTTTATCCGTCTCAATCTCCAATGTATTGATCTTGATCTTTTTCCAATCAAACATATAGGAGCCAATTAATTTTTTGTTTTTGTACATATAGAGTATCCTGCTTTAGTCAATAATGGAAATTCAACAGCAGGGTCAACCTCGTAAACAAGACTGCAACTGTGAGTGATCAATGTTACGCCAATGCCACATATTGTTTTAAAGTGAAAGTGCAGTATAGCAAGCACATTAGCCTTTGACCTGCTGTGCTCTCATCAGCCTTAATGATGATGTGAAACGTGTGATGGCCATGCTCATGT
This sequence comes from Blennius ocellaris, assembly GCF_963422515.1. Taxonomy (NCBI): domain Eukaryota; kingdom Metazoa; phylum Chordata; class Actinopteri; order Blenniiformes; family Blenniidae; genus Blennius; species Blennius ocellaris. The sequence continues at coordinate 12,964,938 of NC_137662.1, forward strand.
GCCCTTTTTTTTAAATAAATGTTTGTGTCTTTTAGCAATGCTTGAACAATCTGTTGCTGTATCATTGATGGGGAAACAACACCGCTTTGGGATTTAGTGCTGTTGTGATGCATGATGGAGGTCTTACTCACACCAGCAACGTGAATTAATGTGTTGAACATGGCTGTGTGTGGGAGTTTTTCCATCGAGCTGCGTGTTTTGGCATGTGTTTAATATTCAGGTGTGCAGATGCTCTTTCTCTTTCTCATATCTCTGTATACATACCAATTGGACAATATCCACACTGCCTTACAGGCTTTCTCTGTCCTGAGACAGTTCTGTACCAACATGGACAACAATGGACGCTGCGTTTCGAAGGATAGTGGCTTCGCTCATGAATCTTGTTGTGCATTATCAGCACAAGTGTTCAATTAAGGCGTTATTCCTCACATACATTTTCAAAACAAAAGTGCACCTTTGGAAAAATGTCAGCAGCGGAGGATGAATTATGAATAAGTCAGCAAGTATCTGGCCATAAAGATTAAGTGTATCTGTATTTGCACAGCCACAAAACAACAACCGGAGTGAAAAATGCAAAAACTGTGATCTGGTGAGATTATTACTGAGCAGCAAAAAGAGAAGGTGCAAAAACTGGCCCAGATAAATAAAAGCACACAGGAAAGACAGAAGATAAGATAGGGAAAAAGAGATAACAGACCAGATATTATGTTTGTTGATATAATGTTTGTCGAGTGTTGTTTGGTTCCTGTGACTGTGAAGTTTCTCTCCCCACACTTTCCCACATGTATAATTAATCTTAAGCCAGCCATACAAGTGCTTATCTCCCAGCCAACCTTATACAGTCACTACTCTGCTGTTCTTTTAATCAGATCATTAATTATTTGTAATTGCGTTGCAGTTTTTGTAAGATTTTGCTTCCTTTACCTCTTTTGTTTTCATTATTTTAATTGTGTGTCAATGCTTTATTGTGTTTTTAATGAGCTGTCAGAGTTGTGAGAACTGTAACTGCACAGTTGATGCAAATGAGCTTTAATGGGGAATTCATGAGAAAGCGCAGCGAGTTAGAAATTATGCTTCAATCCTTCATGAAAAGTGTGACATCGCGAGCAACAAAGAGATGCGCATTCTGCACAACACATACAGAGACACACTGTCATTTTTAATAGACTGTAAGCCGCTGTGATTTCACTTTAAATGACAAGTGGAAGTTTTAAACTGTCAAGTATCACTCAGATGTCCCACTTGAAATAACTCTTCTATTTAAAATTTTTAAAATAAGCAAGTACAAAAAAACCCCAGCAGTCATAATTATTTCACTTTGTCTCTGTATTGTACTAACCAGCGATATATACTGTATTGCAAGACAAGCCTTTTTAATGTGGAAAACATCTGAAAACATGTGTGAAAATCTGTGTGTAAGTATGAATATGAGTGTATGTCAATCTGTCTGTGTTTGTCTTGTGATGTACTGGTGACGTGTCCAGGGGTGTAACCACTGCACAGGGGCCTCGGAAGCAAGAGGAACATGCTGGATGTGAGCCCCTGAGACCTGAATGAGCCAGCCAAACATGAGGAGCGCACAGTGAACTGTGAATTAAGGATCATATTGGGGAGACGAGAAGCCAGCAGATGAATGATACCAGACTTGGGACACTGGAGACTGAGGGCCAGTTTGCAACATTTTCAAGTGAAAAAAATTTACATTTCGGTTTCCCGTTTACATGACAACGGCACTCGGAGTCACTGAAAGTGAAACTTTTTGAAAACGATCCATCTCCATGTCTCCAACTTTTCTGAAATGCTATCACTGCACATGCAAACAACCATCATAGGTAGACAAAAGTTTAATTTCAGTTGATTGCTGTCATCTAAATGGGACCAGAATATAAAAACGAGATGTTACCAGGAAGCATATCAGAAGTTCAGCAAAGTTAACTCCCATTGAAAATGTTTAATTTCTTTATTTTAGAAAATAAAATTCATGTCTTCATGAAAACAAAATTCTTTTTAAAGCAAAGCGAAATGTTCTTCCATATATGAACCACGTGAAATGGAGGGTTGTCCTTATTGTAACAGCATCAGACTCCACCATAGGTGGTAATACTGAAACATTACAGCTTGCACTTTTAAAATTTTTGCTGGCTATGCTGAACCTTCTGATTTTCTGTGAATAATGTTTAACTCAAATGTTATTATCATGATAAATCACTGATGTTTCCCACAACCCTGATTCAGGGTAGTGAAATCTACACACTCATATATAACTGGGACAAAGTGACTGCATCCACTCACCTGTTATATTTCTTTTGGCTTTGGCCAATTCACTCTACAGTGTGATCGTTTATCTACAGGAGAGAATGAAACAGCATTAGCAACGCATTAATCCTCTATATCATCACTGTTGCATGCACACACACACACGCACGCGCGCACACACACACACACACACACACACACACACACACACACACACACACACACACACACACACACACACACACACACACACACACACACACACACGGGCTGCATGCAACATGACACACACACCAATCACTACACTCCATCACTGTGAAAAAAGTAAACCAATTCAAGGTATTATAAAACCGAAATTTTAGGAGAAATGTATTTATATCACTGATGTGATGTTTTAGTTTGCAGAACATTATTTTATATTTGATTTAAATGGAAATTTATTGTTTCTTTTATCACCGTTTAGCTGAATTGCTTATGGCTCTAGTTAGAGATGGGAAGGGTGTTTAATTCAGCAGTGTATTTATTCGTGGTTAAAACGGGCAGGTTTACTTTTTTTTTAGTGGAAGTTAGTGTAGGATATTTAAATTAGTATTATTATTATTGGGGTTACCTGCTTAGTGTTTAGTCTTCCTTTCAGTCCCTTACTGAGAGTCAGGCTTCAGGTGTACTAATCACAAAAGAGAATTCAAATCGCTAAATGGACTTCAGCTTGGAGGTTTAAAGCACGGACAGTACAGCTTTTTCATGGTTAAATGACAGAAATGCAGACAGAGGTTAGCAGAGACATTGATGAGTTGCAGATAACAGCTGAGGGTTACGTTTTTTTTCTTCTTCTTCTTTAACTCAGCAATAAAACACTATCAGATGCTCTTGGAATGCAGAGCATGTTTAAAGTATTGTTATAATAGCATACGAGGGCTGTTCTTACCTCTTTAAACTCCAAATCTTTCTCAGAGTCAATCAGTATCTGTTTAATAGGTAAAACTTCACAGAATGGATTAAGAAGACAAATTTATTAGTTTCTAAATAAGAAAATGACCAAATATTCAAGGATGTTCGAGCAGGAATATAAATTATTTAGCAAATGATTCATTTAAGAAATGTGTTTGGGCTTTCTTTATTGAAGAAGTTAGCTTGTTAGCACAAAGCAGACGTTGGGTTTTCGAGACAAAAAAATGTTAACCAACTGCAGAAAAATACAAAATTTAAAGCTTCAAAGTCTGTGTTTTTAGAGAGTCTTACACACTTGTGCTGAGGTTTATGTTGTTTTTATTAAATGCTTTATGTACAAATACAGATTACACACAGAACAAAGCACGCGTTAGAAATTACATACTGTACATCACTGACTGCTTTCAACCCGAACAGAAAAAAACAAAACAAAACAGTGTTTTGCACGAGTACAAGTCTCACATCATTGTGTATCCTTTGAAAATCACAATCTAATCTGGGGTCGTTTTTGTCTGATCAATCAACTCAGTTTCAAGTAGCAGTCAGTTATAACTAACGTCATTTATATTTCAACATGTCGATCATAAATGCTTAGCTCATTTAGACACTCGGTGTTCAAGATGGTCACCTGGTTTTCCATTTGTTGTGTTTAATGGGGTTAATGAACCTATCTGTGTTTGAAGTGTGGTGTGCCTCTCCACTTGATTGGTATCATCATTACATTTGCATTACACATTCCTTACACACCAAACAGCGACAAATTCACTGCAAAACTTCCTCTGATCTGGAGTTAGTGGAGAAAAGTTAGTTTAACCAGACTCAGCATCCAGCCACACCAATCGCTCAACTGTCGGGAGAGGTTGAAGGTTGAAAAAAGATGTATTATTTTTTTTCGATTTCCAGTGAGCTTTCAGTGGCTGTTGCTGGTAAAAGAAAAGAAAAACTAATCCTGCCTCTGAACTCATTTTGGTTGACTCACACAGAGCTCAGCGGGAGTTATAGGTCTTTTTCAAAATTAGACAAAGTGGATAACTTATTTAAAAAGAAATTTTGCAAAGATTATTTTTTTCTCCAAAGGGACTACTTCTGCACATTTCCAGGTATCTGTTTCTCTTGCTACAAGGTTTTTCTCGTTGTAAGGTACAACGAGCAGAAACTTTTAGAACATTATGCATTTTGTCTTCTCTTGTTTTTCTGTGACTGTGTGGTTTGTGATGCGAGTCTAAAGGAGCTGGGACTGCTGCAAACATGACACATGATGTAGAAACCTGTGCTTTTCCAGGAACTTTGCGACAAGTTAAAGTATGACTGTGATTGGTTGATCGAGCAGAGAAAGTGTGAGTTGTCGTATACCTCTGAAAGGCAGATGAATAGTAATTATAACATCACTATGAGTGCTATAATGTCACAGCCATGATGTGATGGTACATTTTTATAGGTACATTTTGTTTTCATAATCAGGATAATAAAGAAATAAGCAGACTTTTCATTGTCTACGGACCACAGCCACTGTTAATACAATCTTTCATTGTAGAACTTTTGTCGTAAGTGAGATATCGCCTAAACTTTTTTACTTCTAGTGAGATGATTTGTGTGTGTGTGTGCGTGTGTGTGTGTCTTCTTGGAATTAGAAGTAGGTCCTTTACTTCCCATGTTTTATAACCCCATCAAAGTGATTCAGTTTGATATAAAACGTTAATGTTTAATTTGACAAGTCAAGAAAATTTGAGCAATTTTTATCACATTACCATTCAGTACATAAGCAGGCGTGTTAGACTATGTTTCTGTGACGTTACCATGTGATCTTGTTTCTCTCATGAATCAGTATATAGATAGCCACTGCATTAAAGACAATAAATGGAAACCAATTTGTAACAATCATAGACTTAACTTAAAACAATAAATCTGCAATTTAACCTATTTATGATGGTGTGCTTCTTTCTCCCTTTAGAGATGGATGCAACATAATTTTTTCTTTTCCCATCCAGTCGCATGTCTTAATGCGTTCATGTTGCAGCCGACTTTAAAGCGAGAACTGCATTTGTGTTGCTCCAGGTCTTAGATTAATGCAGAAAACCTGAAATAATTTCCACTTTTGAGGGGTTACATAGGGGATGAAGCCACGTTTAAGAGCAACCGTAACTCTAGATGAACGAGCATGTTAATGTCTCTTTTAATTTACTCTCGGTGTGTTTCCAAAGAAAAAAAAAAACTGAGCCAGTATGAGTAAAAACATCAGGATGTTGCCTTTATACTGGCTATTTTGTGAATTTGAGTCCCATATGAGATTGTTTAATTCAATTTCCGAAGAACACGGACAAAAAAGTGAACGTTACATCATCTTATGAGAAATTTAAATTAAAAAATATATATAAATAGTTGGGAGTAGGAGGTCACATATCTGGAGCACCTTCAGTATCTGCCATAGGGTTGTTTTCTGTAGCCCCCTCTTGTCAGCCGCAAAACAGGGGCTTTGAGACAGGGTCGGGTAGTCGCCCACTCCTCTGAAAAAATAGTTGAAAACATATTGCACTGCACTCAGAGACACCACAAAGTCGAACTGAGCACTAACAATGTATGATGCCCTCTCACAATTGTATTTCACCAAAAGACAAGACAATTTAAGCGAGCAAATTACATCCCAGTTACTACAGGGGCTTCGCTTCACACAAAATTAATTTCATAAGTTCTTTGCCCTCTGTTGGACCAATACTGAGCTCTGACTGTCAGCAGCTTCGTCCTTAGAGCCAAATCACATAAAGATGGGCACCTCTGCTGCATGGCACATTGCACTGCTTCCAAATAAGAAAGTGTTTATGAAGCAGAAAATCAAATCATTGCCCCTTTGGTTTTGGTGTGGTCCGACCTCAACACACCAGCGCACAATTCATTGTGCTGAAAATGAATGAGCCTGCAAACCCACTGTGGCAAGCAGCTTATCGTCGCTGTCATGTAAAAGCCTAGCGACTCGACTTGTGGAGAATTTTTGCCTAAATTGTAGCTTCAGACATGAAAGCTTTGCATGTTTCACTTCACGGTTTGTAGGTCTGTGAATGAAAAAAAAAAAAACTACTGGTTGGAAGAAATGTGTTTTTTTTTTTTTAATACTCGGGAGCAGACTTGCATGCAGAGCCTGTGAGGGCACAAACCCAAAAAGCAAAAACTCTCCACCTTTACAACAGCCACCAGTTAGTCCCATGAGCCTCCACTGGCACATTTACAGTTTGAGTCAAAAGCAGCTTGTAGCCAGGAAGATAGGAGGGGGTGATGCATTCAAGGAGAGCTCATTGGGTGAGGAGGATTTCTTTGTTCCTCAGCTGTGAAACACCACCCAAATGTCAGTGTGGCAGCAACACTTTCTTCTTGTCAGGAATAAATTCCAACAAAGTCCAAATCATTTTCTTGACAGGTTAGTTAAGTTTAACTCTGTGTCCATGACTGTGATGTATCTTATGGAATCTTGACTTAGTCAACTTAGATCCAATGAAGATAGTGGAATTACATACATCGATATAAACTAAAGGTCGAAACAGACTACCAGAGCAAAGAAATTGGTTCGTTTTCTTGAAGTGCTAAGAACAAGAACAAAGTTAGTTTTAGCAAAGACATTTTCATCTTCATGAGAAATTAAAAGTCAAATCTCTGGAGGACATGGAAATGCAGGGTGACTGGAGATGGTATGGATGCTTTTCCATCTAAACTATGCCCACCTCTAATTTCTGACCAACAAAATGGATGTTTCACACATGACCCATGTTCACGTGAAATTTGAAGGTAAAGATTATACATTTTCATTGCAGTTTGACTGCTTGCTTACACAAAGTTGTGTACAAGTTGTGAAAAGAATAACTTCTTTTGCTCAGAATTCGGTCCAAATTCTTTTGTTATATGTCGACAAGTTAATGCTGAGTGCTTCCGAGTTTTTGTGATACTGCAATTATAGTCCTTTTCAATTTTGATTCATCTTTCAATCATGTGCATGAAAAACCATCAGACTAGTTGAGGAATCTTAGTTTTTGAAGCCCAAGGCAACATCTTCATAGTGACTGTCTTTTATGAACAACAGACTGGTTTCATCAGAGCAAAGCCAAAAGATTCAAAAGCAAGAAAGGAAGAAAAAAAAAAATCCTCATATACTGAGGATCTGGAACCAGAAAATAAGTAGCATGGAAAAGCTTTTTTGTTGTGGAAACAACTCAAATTGTTGTCCAGCTACCAAGCTGCGACATTATCTTTGGACATGAACAAATCAAACCATTGTGGACACACGCAGTATTTTCAATATATCAAACTATTTTTGGAGTGTGCCTGCTGACATAAGGAACATGATATTTGGCCTTTACAAAATAAGCTGAACTCACCATAATTGTTGTAGGATTCATCACTGCTTCCGTGTCCATATTCGTAATATTCTGAAATGCTGAACAACACAAGGCAGAGATGTCGTGCAAAGATTTAATTCTCAGGAACACAGTGCATGTTGTGTTGGCTTGATGAGGCAGTGGTGTGCAGTCAGGGGCAGCAGGACTAGCACTGCTCGCCCTGCCAAAAAGTATTATTATTTTTTTTTTTTTTTTAATGATTAAAAAGTGATTCTGAAATCTATGTCTGGAATCAATTAGTGACTTTAGCAACTTTATCCAGAAGATGACTACTTATATTTTGTTGAGTTCAAATCTCCTATGTCTTCTAAACGCATCACAGCTCCTTTCCTCTGCTCGGCGAAAGCAGAGGAAAGCATTGCTGGCCTCTGATCGAAGCTGGACGCTGCTATTGGGTTCAAATGTTGAGTGACAGTATTATCAGCCAATCAAATTTTGATGTGTTCTTGACACAACGCCTCAGGGTAAGCAAAGTTTCTTGCGCTAACTTTGGCGTCGTCATTGAAATGAGCTTGACTGATTGGCCCATGGGCAGGTGCGTGATGACGCACTGTTATTATGTGCAAATCCGGAGGTGATGGTGGCTAATTTAACAGCAAGATCGGATGATATGACAGTAGACCTGCTTCGGGGGCCTTTTTCAAGGCGTGTGTTCGAAGAAGAAATGGAAATTGTGAATTGAGGAAGACCAACACCGGAAATTGATGAGCTAACTGAGGCCAACAAAGGCTTCGTTCGGCATTTTACAACAGGATGGATTTAATCTACTGATTCCAACCTAATCACAGTAGCGTGCGGTGGTGTTTCACCACACCTGTCATTTTTGACAGGGCAAGCCTGCTGCCCCTGACTGCACACCACTGGTTGGACAAATGAAGTAAAGTACAAAAATACATATGAACGAAGAAACAAATCTATAAACAAATCAATGATTAAAGAAACTAACAAAAAAGTAAAGAAAGGAACTAACTAACGAATGAAGGAATGAACAAAGAAGTGATTGAACCAAATAAGTTACAAACTAACAAAGTAAGTACTTAAAGGATGTACAAAATAAAACACTGAACAAACATTTTTTTTAATGCACACACGCACTATTGAATGTCTTGATCTGTGTCCTGACAGTATTCAAGACAGAAATGTTTAAACTGGGACACAAATACCTATTATTCCCACAACAAAGGGGTTGTGCTCATTCTGACTGGGGGCTGCAGTTTCTACTTCACTTGCTATGGATTGTTTTCTGCTGTGGATGAATCCACATTTGGTTCTCCTGTGAGCATTTACTACATTATCAAGGATTAACTACAGTACCCATGTTGCCCGTGCTGCTCACTGATGTGTTTTTACGAAATGGCGGCACAGGGGTAAACTACATGAGGCTGTGGATACACAGACAGCTTGCTCCCAGGATCAATGTTGGCTTTGGTCTTTTCTCACTGAAATGCACAGAAGTGATGCCCCATAAGGCAGCTGGTCACAGTGGATCTTACACACACTGTATTGTAACAGTGGACAGATGGCAGCCGAGAAAAGTGTTGAATCCCTGAAAAAGCTTTTTGTTTATCCAACATTTGTGTGTGTGTGTGTGTGTGTGTGTGTAAACATCACCTCTTTGACTGATTGCTGTAGTTATCCTCATAGGCTTCGTAACTCTCATCATCATATTCTCCACCATATCCATCATCGTAGCCCTGCAAGGTGACACGCAGAGAGCAATAAACTTGACGTGCCTCCTCGTCTCCATACGGCCTAACTGGTTAGGGATGAAAATAAACAGCAATCAATACTTTGCTCCATGAGCAAGCACGTCTAGTAGGTCTGTAGTAGGAGAGAAAAGAGGAAAAAAATTAATGTCCAACCGAGACTATTGATTAAAGTTCGCAGGGGGAACATGTCTCACTATTGGAGCCTAATGGACAACATCTAAGTCTTGGTCTATTATGGATCACAGCTATTGATAAGTAGCCACTCAGGAAACAAGCACAAAAACCAACCAGTAGCCAGAGTCAAGTTCAATAGCAATACAAATGGCTAAGCCTGTGACTATAGGCGGTCTTTACTATGTGCTGCATAGTAAAGACTGCCTATAGTCACACAGACACTTTGCCAGAAACCTGGAAGTATAAGTGACTACCGGTACATAAAAAAAAAAGTATTAAAAATGACACTCCCTGTGGCAGAGCTGTAAAAGCAGATGTAATGCTTTTACAATTTATTTCCCATAAATGCACAGATACACAAGGTGTCCTTTCTTCAAGCGAAGGACAGATCATACCATTGTGTTATGTGGTAACTGCCTGTATTGAACATTTATGACAATATTCAATATAATGTACAATGTCTGTGTGATGCCGTTACGACTGCGGTCGTATTTGTGTGTGTTTTCTGTGTCCTCTGTGTGCTTCTCCTGATTTGTCAATTATGCAAATAGGGCTGTGCCAACCCGGAGTCCCTATTGGCTGGATCCACTTGTATATAGTACATGAGGAGGAAAGGATGATACTGACAGAGGCAGAGTGGTTCAGAGGGGCGTGGCCACCCTTCAGTGCTGTTAACCAGCACAGAGAAAGCGGGGTGTGCTTTGTTACGGAGTGGAGTGAGCGGTAACTTTAAGTCCAATCTTTTCTCTTGGTTATGTTAGACGGGGAGGGCAAAGACTTTGTGTTTATTTTGCTCTTTTGTTAGTTAAGTAAGTTGGACCCTTGAGAGAAAAGGATATTAGTTGCTATGTTTGATAGAGCTCACTCTTTATTTCATTTATTCATTTATCCCTGATTTGTTCATCTATATCACGTGAGCACTTTGCAAATAAATCATGCCTTTTCACCAAGAAACTGTTTTGGTTTTGCTGCTTGGACCATTGAAGGATGGCATTTTGTGTTGCGCCCCAGTAGCTCCGAGGCTGAGGTGTAACAGATGCTCATAAGCTGTCAAGATATATACTTTTTTTCTCATATCACAGTAGTAAGTGAGAAAGCAAGAAGTCTTAATGCAATGCCTGCTAATCCAGTTAGCGAGTGTTTACATCTACTACGGAATCCTGTTGGCTTATTTATGCAGAGAAAATGCTCCTGAATCAAATTTAAATTGAACATTGTAATTCAGTCAGAGTGATGAACCACAGAAGAATTGGTTAACAGGCATTTATTATTAAATCCTGTAATATCAGACTGGGATAATGCTGGTATATTATGTGAATTGAGATATGAAAAATGAATGGGTTATATATTCATCTTTATGCCCTTCTCTCATTTCATTCTCTTGCTTTGTCATATCATGTCATCAACCATTTGGTGTTTGCATGATATCAGGATAATTGGGTCTCTCCAATGTGTTACCCACTAGACGTTTACTCAAACTTTTCATCTTTTTTTTTGCTACTGGAGTATAAAAAGGGGTTTTGAGATTTGTACATAATTTTTGGAGCTCCAAGCCTTTACATTTTCTATTGATTTACACCTAAAGTCTTTTAAAGCAAGAACAATTCCATTTTTACTGTCCAGCTGCCAAAACGTCAGAACAGAGAGGAGATGTGTTGCTCAAAATGATGATGTGCTCATTAGAGTTGCTTTTAATTATGAGTGAGCACTTGGAGCAATAACGTTTTATGAGCTGAGGTGAGAGCTAAGTAAGTATTTTCCTTGGGTTTTGCCTTTCAGACAACATTTAGTTGAATATCAATCAAAAACAGAGCACCATTCCCTCAAGTGCGGAACATATAGTATCTGGGGCTTCACTCACAACCATCAGAAAATGTTAGATTTACACAGACAAACTTGGAGGAAGCTTGTGCAGGCCTGTGTGAAAACCATGACCCATGTGTGCACACATTTTGGAAGAAAACTAGGAACACAGATGGGAAAGTGGTGAACCGAAGCCAGATTTTATAATGATTGCTCTCATGGGGTTATTTTCAGTGCAAACAAATAATCCCAAAATAAGAAAAGCCAAAATGTTCAGAAAAAAACAAGCAGTGTTAAGTTCTGTTTGGGTAAAGAAGGCAACATTTTTCCTTCACTATCTCCTTATTTAATAAAAATATAAAGGTCAATTCTTAACTAGTTTAGTTGTATGATTCAAGATGGAATATAGTTTGTAACAGACACATCCTTAATGGAAAATGTTAGAATGTACTATGCTGCCTGACGGCTGCCTGAACGGTGGCTAAAATAGCAGTGACAAGGTCAGGATGCATCAAGTTACAGATTATGTAAAGTCTCAAAATCCTAATTAACTTCAGTCATCAAATTGCATTTCATTTCTCAACAGAACAGAAATGAACATCGATGTCTTAAATGTTTTCATGCAGTGTATAAGCTTTATTTAATAATTTTTTGTCAGAAAGTCCTCAATGAACGAACTGCCTCAGGGAAACCGCACGCACGCACGCACGCACGCACGCACGCACGCACACACACACACACACACACACACACTCATCAAATAGGACGGGATGAGAGAAGCACCTTTTAAAAAAATTTTTTATTAATTAACTGTAAATTACGTTGGCATAAATAACTAATCAGCAAATAACCACTTGACTTCACAGAAGAGGAAAATCAGATTAAATGAGAAAAAAATACAACCAATTTCTCCACATTTCTTAAATTGTGAGCCTCTTGTTTAGGTTTAAGCAATGACTCCATTTTGTAGAGGTAGAATATGTAAAACTGTTGTTTTCAGTGTCATTCTGCATTGGGGAACAGCTCCAGGCAGCAGGAAACTGTGGCTCAGGGCCAAGCCTTTCCCCATTTTTTTAAGAAATCAGCATAAAAACGCCAATAAATCGAGATTAAAACAAGTTCAATTAAACTACACATTTGTGAACAGACGTGTACGTGTAAGTGAAAAAAGATACAAATTCATAACATGTTTTTGATACCTACAAAAAACATTGGATCAGACTTGACATGACAGGTCTGCAGTGGTCACTGTTCAAGTCAAGTCAACTGTGATTCATAAAAGCATGAGGAATATTCTTGATACTTATCAGCGACCTTATTAAATTATATTATTATATAAGAGCTTCAATATGATCCACTACAGTAGCTCTGTGATAAAGTCATGCATAAACTAGAATTGTGGTTCACATAATATTAGTTTCATTTAATCTACTTTTACTGTACATGGCATCTTTAAACACCCTTACAAACTGCCGAAACAACATAGAATAGAATAGAATAGAATAGTATAGAATAGTTTACAAACCCCAGAGGGAAATTCTCTGCAGTGTTGCTTCACACAGAATAGAACACATGGGACAAAAAAAGATTGAATAGCACAGAGAGGAAAAAAACAACCCCAAAACATACATTACAGGACAGTCTCAAAAAAAATAGACAAAGCGAATTAATTGGCAAAAAGATAATAATAAAATAATGATATTAAAAATAATAACGAGAAAGATTTCTGCTCAAACTCTGACAAACATTGTATAGGCAATCTCAATATCAGACTGGATCCCCTTGAATTGTTGAAGCAGAAGTACTGAACGGGCCAGTGATTGCATATAAATACAAACAGCATTTTTTATCCTGGTTAAAAAATGTATTATTTCAATAGGTCTTCTGATATCAACAATACATCTTTAAAATGAACTGATGTGTCTGAAGAAAATACGCCACATAATATTCCCTCAGATGCTTTATTCATGACTGCAGAGTTAATCAGTCTCAGCAGACCAAAGGTTCATGTAAAAAGCCTAACCTGAGCTGGAGGGAGGCCAGAGTGTGCACACAATGTACACTTAGCTATTGTCTCTCCTTGTAATTGTTGGATCTTGCTCATTTAAAGTGATTTAGTGGCGTTTAAAGTGCTCATGTTTCCTTTTCATCATGATCTAATCTCCTCTAATCCTTTCCAAGCTTGCTATTTCGGAATCCAGCTCTCCTGTGATACTCACAGGTCTTCAGAGCCTTTCAGAGAGTGAAATCTTTTGAAACCATCAGAATAAAAATGTGTTCACAGCTTCATTGGAACAGGTTTATGGGAGACGTGTTCGCGGTGGTGCATATTTCCTTCATGTCTGCCCACCACAATAGAGTAATAACACCTAGCATTAGGTGTGGCTGCCGTCGGTAATACATTATGACGCACAAGCAGAGACATCAGCGTGAAGGACATCAAGTGCAGCAACACAAACGAAATTACATTAAACACACTTGTACTCACATTCCCCCTCCTGTCAAGTAAGGCAGATTCCAAGTGCTCTGGATCCTGTGTGGCTTTATTTGTGCGAACATGAATTCGACTAAATTAAAGTTAGGGATTATGTCAGGGATTAAGTTGTTCCAGGGGATCCTATACGTCTCTTTTTCTTGCCTGAGCATCTCTCCACAAAGGCAGAGTCAGAGACCTGCATATCTCTCCAATTAACCATTTTGTGAGCAAACCCATAAGAAAACCTGCTCTAAGCTGGACCGCGGCTATAAAGTAATCAGTGGATTAAATTTCAGTCCGAAGTATTTGAAATAAACCTTTGGTTGCTATTTCTATCTGGACTCGTGCAAAATGTGCCGTGTATTTATTTAAAGGATTAAAATATTTGTGATGTCTTCAGACACGTGCAGAATGCTGTTCTTAGTGCTGACCAATGCAAAAAAAAGATAGAGAATTCATTTGAACTCATCACAGCTCAGTTTATCATTTGTTTATTTGTTGAGCTCAATATGAGAGGCTGCTGTTAATATTTCCAAACACAGCGGTCGTCTGGTTTACACTGTAAATGAGGTTTGTAAAGAAATAACACAGCCAATTTATTCATTTCCTTCATGGTCCCTATCAGGAACATGTTTTGAAGGAGTCGTGTTTGAAAGCAATTGTCATTACGGTACTTCCAAGTTAAGACTCCGCGGTTTGGACTTGGAAAGTTCAACATTTCTGAGGAAATGACTTATTCAGTCAGTCCTGCAGTTGGTGCCTGTTAAAATGCTACACAACCCATTTTTGTTTCATTAAGTGAAATGACTAACACATTATCTTTAGGATCATTTTTTCCCTCACTCCACAATACCAGTTTAAGTGTGAGCAAGTGCTATCGTGATATCATGCATTATTAAAACTGGTCATATCAGGTCAAAACATGTATTTTCTTATGACGTTTGAAGCTTAGGTTCAGTGATGAAGATCTGTGTGTGCAGCTTCTGTCCCAGCAGTCTTTAAAAAGTTCTGTATTTTCCTGCTACTCGGTCCTCCAAGTAAGCCACACTTTTACACAATGTTGGAATCATCTGACCTTCTGCTTAGGTATACACAGCATACGCAGTTCTGTTCCATGTTCTCAACCTCAGATGTGCAACCCACTCCAACACCTCAACAGACCGGCTATCCACATAAGTGAATTCATCATTCAACACTCGACCACCCTACCCCCGAACTCTAGACCCCACGAGAATCCCATTGCCACCGCTATCACAACATCACAGCCTAATCTTCTTATAACTCTGATGACTCTTTGTGATTCCTCATTATTTAGATACAAGCAATAACTATGTATCTATATTATACATAATCTATCAAAGTCACAGACCTGATTGCTTGGTGCCTCAACGCTTAAAGAAAACATAACATCCATCCCTCTCTGACTTGCTGACCCCGGTGTGTGTGTGTTTCTTGCACAACACATTAATTGTGGTTCGACAAGTTACCTCGTGTAAACAGTCCAGCTTCTAATTAATGAGGCTTGAGTCCTCTAGTTTGACACTCATCTGTAAAAACAATTAACACTGGTCCCTTTAAACAAGGCAGAGGACATAAATCAAATGTTAACACAGGAGTGGCGAGTCCTCGCTCAGTGTAATTAGGACAGCGAGAACCTAAAGGCCCCTAGTACTGTGCTTCATTA
Organism: Blennius ocellaris; assembly: GCF_963422515.1. Taxonomy (NCBI): domain Eukaryota; kingdom Metazoa; phylum Chordata; class Actinopteri; order Blenniiformes; family Blenniidae; genus Blennius; species Blennius ocellaris. The sequence continues at coordinate 12,980,373 of NC_137662.1, forward strand.
TCAATTGACAACCTGTATGTCCCCTGACATTGACTGATCTTCATAGGGAGCTGCCTGTGAATGCCTCTCCACGCCACCAAATGGGGAAGGAAAATTAGATTTGCAGCCTTTTGTCTCAGTGAATAGATGCGGCACTTCACTACACTGCTGCTCCCTTACCTGTGTAAATTGAATCAGCACGCACACATTGCTGTTGCTTATGCACACAGTGCATTAGTTTACTTTTAAGTGTTGTTTACTAAAAGGATGTCCTTGTTTAACTTGATAAAACAATTATCACATTAAATATGTATGTTGAGAGCCTTCCTTGATTCCTTGAATGACCTCAAGCGAGATGTTTGGCTTCAGGGCAGCTGACGGTGAATTAAAAGTGTGACTGTTCGAATGTTTGCAGTAGATGGAGCACTGTTTGTCTTCCGTCTCTGCAGATGCAGCCGAGGCTCTTATGCATTCAACCTGAGTTTGTCCTTCTATTAAATAATCAAGTGTAAGTGTGTCTCATACATCTGCTTTAATAAACAGGAGAGCTCTGCATGAATAATTGGCATGATTAATGTAACAGATGTGAACTCAGCAGTGAATCTCAACCTATTGTCACAAAGCAATTACAGCAGATATGCAATCCAGCTTTAACGGTGGCCGCAGAAACTCTCGCCTTCAAGAAATGTACAGAACCTCACAAATCTCACACATCTTTTATGTACATGAAAAAGATTTTCTCCCCATTTCAAAAGGGTGTCCTTTTGCTTTTTCCACACTAGATAGATTAAGAGTTTTTTTTTTTTCTTCAAAGCCTCCCAAAGCTCTGTGTTTAATCACATTATGGCATTTTCCCGCACAGCCTCGGTATGGTTGCAGGGCTCAGGTTTAAGAAACCGAACTGTGCGTTTCAATTTTTACCAGCAATTTGTACAATTCATGGTCTGCTGTCAGGGACAGAAAGCTGTATCACTCTCAGATTCCTCTCGTCTATCATCAGCCCTCCTGACATTGAAAGATAAGATTTGATACAGATGGGATTTGATCTTTAACATTAAACTGAGGTCGTGGTCCCAGTCTATACTGAATTCCATCAATCACACTTTTAATCTCCCCCTGCTCTCTCTGTGCACATTTCACATGAAGAAACTTACAGTGAAATGTCTCATTTATGATCTTTCAAGGGTGATTCTGCTATTGGTCCAGTAATAAAACGATAACTTTGCAAGCTTCAACTTTCTGTTTGAACTCTTTAGCTTAAAACAGCAATAATGAATACCTTATTTCTGAAGAATTAGTAGATAACACATTAAATATACCTCTATATGAGTATACAATACATTTACATATTGTAATTTTACCACATTCGCTCAAAGACGGATGTGCAATTGCAGAACATTTAATGATAAGTATAATTTCCTCTGTGTAGTATTAGCTAGTAACTATAAAATATTGCAATATGCAAAGCACATTTCTGTTATGACTGTAAAACAATTAATTCTACAATTTAAGACAGAAGAGAGTGGCTAGTTGCTGAAATTGCAGATACCTTATCGCTGAGAAACACTCATTCACTGGATAACAGATCTGCATTTTAAGCAGTTTTTACATTATAGTGAAGATGGAGGATTCGTTTTGCTGCAGCTTAATGCAGTCAGTGGCTGATTGACGAGTTCATTTAAGGAATAAATATGACAAACAACTGTCAAAGACGAAAACAAAGCCACCCCATTGTTCACTCTTTGCAGTTTTGTTTTTCTTATACAGACTTTAGCAAATCTATGAAAACAAAACCAAAATCACAGAAGAAACCCCATCAATCTTATGCCGATGTAGTATTTACTAGTGGATGATGCACCATGAATGATTTTAATAATTAAATGATCCTAGAAAATAAGTAAAGAACACGAGGTAAAAGATCAGACTTTGTTGAGAAGTTTTCCTCCTGATCAAATGATTCTTTGAGGATTAATCTTTACTGAAGGGCTTTTTATTTTATCTAAAGTGAGACTTAAATGCCCACCTGCAGGCTTCAAACTGGAGATGATCGAGATGCTGTCAAGTCTAAAAATATGTATAAGTATACCCCAAGGACAAAGCTGTTTTAATATATTTGACTCATCAAACATTTCAATCTCTGTGAAACTGTGTTTATTAGTAAAGGCTTAACAAATGACATTGACATTATAGACTTGGAGGCTGGATTGAGTACCAGTTAATATCAGGCCGAAGGCAAGCAACTCCACAGACAACTTAGAAGTTCACAATAATATGGAGATATAAACAAAACCTGCAATCATGATTAGCGTCACCAAACACTTGGCGAGCATATCTGGGGTTTGTTGGATCACCCTGAGAAAACCCAAACCTGGAAGTCATGGAAACTCTGCAAAGAGAACCTGTGTCTTACAACTCTGAGGCACTACACAGTAGAGCACCTTCACATTTTGATGATTCCATCAATGAGAACACAAAACAGCTTTTGGAAGAAAAAAAAATGAAAGTACAGTATTAAACTTTAAAATCCTTTAGAATTTCACTTGAGGTTCCAGATTAGGTGTAAATGTTTAGACGCTGCCTTATCTAAATCTGATATTTGAAGTCTGGTGGCATCTTTGGTGTTGAAATATGGGATGGCTTATGCAAAGATCTAAAGAGCTCTCCAAGGTCTTTTAGAGAAAGGTTGCAGTAAACTTTGAGGCTGGTGTGGGATTCAAAATAGATCTTCAAATTATTAAAAAAAAATCTTTTTCAAAGGAAAATGATGTGAAAGTGGGGATGGTTTCAAACAGTCAGTGATTTCCTTGCAGATGTGAGAGCAAAGTCTGATAGAAAAGAAAACCTACATTTGAAAACCCTTTTACAAAAGTCAAGAAAACTCATCTTCCATTTCAAAAAATATTATTGTTTCTATGCATAAGCTATGAACCTATACTAACTATACTTAAGTGTCTGTGTTATATAGTATGACCTCCCCACCTCAATGCCAAAAAAAATCCATCCAAGTCAAAGCACTGTTATCCACTTCACTTCTGAATCGTTGCCATTCTTTAAGAGGTACCATAATGGTCGCTGTCACTGTATTAGTTTTACGACGCTGACAGCATGACAGAGTCCATTTATCACTATAAGTCTCCGGAGGACCCTTGCGTTACATGATGACCTGCAGCACAGGAGAAAGACACCAAATGTTTATGGGAACTTCACCTCAAATGGGAGTGAAAACAACAGTCTGCCACTCATTCAGTAAACACAATGCCAGCAAACTACAGGATGCACACACACCTACATCTGTATACACGCGTTATGAATGAGCAATCTCATGCAAATTGGGCTTTGGGCAGAAGATGAGCCGGGATATTGATTCTTTGTTGTGTTGACTTTGCATAAAGAAAAACAGTAAATGCAGAAAAAAATTACACTGTTGATGAATTCGTAATTTATTCAAGTGAACAATAGATAACTTTAGATTTTATTTGCTAAATGTATATACTGCAATAAAAAGGTTTGCCTTCAGAATAATATAAAGTAGATGGAAAAATAATTGAAATTCATATAATGGGTAGACCGAGCACAGGAGATAATGACTTGTACAAAGAGATAACTCACAGAAAAATTGTAGCGTGTTTGTTAAGATCAGTCATTTCACCAACAACTGAACAGTCTGTCACGCACCGCTCAGAATGTACGAGTAGAGCCCGATTTACCAAGATTTAAAATAAAAACAGATTTGCATGTGATCACCTGAGAATAATAACCGACTGATTGGCAAAAACAACACTCATGCTGCATAAAGGTTGCCCCACATCATGTAGTAAATTTAGCTTAAATGCCAAATTTCCTGTATTTTCCCAACATGAGGTATTGTCAGCATCCAATCCATGATTTTTGTTGATGCTTTGAGTTGCTACAGCAAGTCTCTGAAGGTTTTTCATAGCCAATGCTGTGAGAAAAACAAGAAGGACAACAAAAAAAGAACATTTCTTCTCAAATAAAACTGGTGGTAGGCCAACTGAGGAAATGCCACTCTGCACAATAACAACAGCCAACCTTGTTAAAGGGTGAGGGTCAACAATGTTGTGTGTAGAAATCAGAAAGCTATAGAAATAACACCCATCCAGCCATCATCCATCCATCCATCCATCCGACATTGTGAGACAAATACCCCAAACTGTATTTTCTTCACAATTTTACCATTCTGCGGGTTTATTTGTTCGGAGAATGCAGACACATTTCTTTGTACGGTAGATTTGTTTCCCCTCATACTGAAGCAAAAACAACACAGACTGAAGTCAGATGAGCGCGTCAGAGTATGTGACCTTCTGAAAAGCACAAGGACAGATGAGACAGCCATCTACAGCAAAGACAGAAGGACAACAGTAATGAAGCTTTACTAAGCTTTCATGCAGCTGGAGTCAACATGACTTTAATATCAAGAAACACCAAAGTCCTCTGTAAGCTCTCCAAACATCTTGTTACATTATTTCTCAGGATTTACTGGCGATGTGTAGACAATGTTTATGTATGTTAAGAACGTTATAAACATGAATGAATGAATGAATGAATGGTTTATTTCGGTTACAGTTTCAGTATAAGTATAAGTGCACCACAATATACTTGCAACCGAAATGGGTATAGGCTGAAGCCAAGGCTTATTATAGCCTATCCCTTAAAAACCCGTGCGGTTACCCCAGACACCAGTGATACAAAAAATATATTAAAATGTTTAAAAAAACGCAACTGGAGAAGAAAAGAAAAGAAAGAAAAAAGAGGGAAAAAAAGAAAATAATAATAATAATAAACACAATAGTCGTAATACGGGAGAAAAAATGAATATGGAACATAACAGAAGTAATACATGAGAAAAACCCAACCAAACAAAACAGAAGTAACAGAAATTATTGTTCATTGTAACCATTAATTATTTTTCTTTTTACAGTTTTTTTTGAAGCAGAACAGTGATTTGCACAGTTTTAAGTTGTCACTGAGACCATTCCATAAACCTACCCGGTACTCCCAGAAAAGAAACACATCTGTATTTAACGTTGGTTCTCACGCCACCTTTTTCAAATATACACAGTCCTCTTAAGTTGTAGCTGTTTTCTCTTAATTTAAAAATGTTTTGAATAGCTGTGGGAAGACTTTTATTCTTTATTCGAAATAGTATTTCTAATGTTTTTAAATATACTATATCTTTAAATTTTAATGTGCAACAGGCTATAAATAGTTTATTAGTATTTTCTCTATAGGAAGCTTTATTTATTATTCTAATAATTCTTTTCTGGAGTTTAATGATAGGGTCTATATATGTTCTATGTGTGTTTCGCAAACCTCAACACAGTATGTCATATATGGCATAATAAGTGAGAAATACAATATTCGCAAACATTTCTTATTCAGAAAGTCCCTTGTTTTATAAATAACACCAATAGTTTCAGATAATTTATTTTTCATATATTGTATGTGTGGCTTCCAACTAAGTTCATCTAGCATGACCCCCAGGAATTTGGTCTCATGTACTCTTTCAATTTGTACTCCATATAGGATTAATTGAATGTTGCAGTTTGTCCGAGTCCCACCAAACACCATATATTTTGTTTTATTTTCATTTAATAATAACTTATTAATATCAAACCATTTTTTTAATGAGATCATCTCTATTTCTACTGTTGTCAACAGTTCTTTAATATCTGGTCCTGAGCAATATAAAGTTGTATCATCCGCAAATATCATGCATTTCAATTTGTTAATTACTGAATAGATATCATTTAAATAAAGTATAAGGTGCTAATACGGAACCTTGTGGAATGCCACACGTCACTTTTTTAGAATGTGACATTATATTATTAATTTTTACATATTGATATCTTTTTTCTAAATAGCTTCTTATCCAATTTAGTGCAACACCTCTTATGCTATAATGATCCAGTTTCTGCAGAAGTAAGGAATGGTTAATTGTATCAAATGCTTTGCTTAGATCAAGAAAAACCCCTACAGAGCATTGTTTATTGTCTACCGCTAAAGATATATTTTCTACTAGTTCCATCACAACCAGGGAAGCTGATCGGTTTCTCCTGAACCCATATTGATGGTCACTCAATGCCTCATATTTCTCCATGAAATCATCCAGTCTATTTACAAACAATTTTTCGAGTATTTTTGAAAACTGAGGTAGCAAGGACACAGGTCTATAATTTGATAGTATATGTTTGTCACCGTTTACATGAGTAATTGTTTCCGTAAAACAATCTGGCCTGAAAACATGACTTTGTAGACAGAATATAGCGTTCAAAACTAAGACCTTATTGTACACTAGTGTGTGAGCAACTCAAAATAAAGTTTAGTGTGCTTTCATATGAGTCCTTGACCACGGCGCTAGTCTGGGTAAGAAAACCAACCAACCAACCAACCAAGCAACAAACGCTGGCTCCACAGATGACCTTTTGCATGCTTGTGTATTTCATTATTATGTTTCCGTAAATTGTACATTGCAGAATTCTTGTAGAAGAATAATAGCAAGCAGTGAAGCATTTTATTTACTTACTGAGTGAAAAAAAAAAATCTAACAAACATGAATTATTGTATAAAATGTTGTGTAGGCGATTTGGAAACTGCAAGCGTGCTGCTACTTCAGATCTTTATGTTTTGTCCTCGTATGGTATTTCAGGCACTTGGGTGTAACTCAGCATGGCATAAAGCATGTTTTGTCCTGGGCACCAATTTCAGTTGTGTATTTTTCAGTGCTCTGGTGCAGTATCTCTCAATACAGGACTCCAGGGCCATTGTCCACACTGATTTAGATGTCTCCCCTATTCAAATATACATTATCCATTAATTTGTCATTAAAGCGCTCATCACAATGAAGGAAGATCTCACACGGAGAACAGGTGTGCCACTGAGTGGAGATCAGTGGATCTGAATTCTTTAGTTCACTGGCAGGTCTTGCAGGTAAAAGCAATTCACAGTTGGTTAAAGACTCTCTGGGATTTGTTGACTATATATATAAAAAAAGATCTCTATGCTGCATCATTGCACAGGAAGAATCAAAGAGGAACTACAAGAACAGAGGACCGTAAACGATACAGCAAGGTGAGATTTGTGGTGGAAAGATAAAGAGAAATGCATTACATTCATAAATTATAGAGCAAACAATGACATATGATAACCACCAGCTTCCCCATGCTTTCAATTCAAGTTTTCAATCAATACCACCCCCGATTAGGTGCGATCATGGATATTCTCACAGTATCTCTTTTAAGAGACAGACTGACACTTTGACAGAGTCCATCAATCAACGGTCTCTGGAGAAATTACATGATACTCACACAGATGCACTATATTTTCCTGAAGACGTACAGGTTGTAACAACAAAATCGCCTTTGCTGCTGCTGCTGGTCTGTTATTGTGTTTCAGTAAATTGTACATTGTGGGATTCCTGTACAAGAATAATAGCAAACAGTACAGCATCTTGTATACTCAGTGAATGAAAAAAGAATATGAAAAAAAATCAAACACGGACCGTTGTATAAAGAGGTCACGCTACAATCTGGGAACATGCTTAAAAGAAAATTGTGTAAAGTAGTAAGAAAAAATAGCAAAGTGAGATATGAGGGAAGAAAATGTTCAGGACAAACTCATCTTTCCATAATCCCCTAGTCTCTGTGCTCCCACCCTTCTTTCCAACCTCCAATTACAAAGAGAAGAAATGCCTCGCTTTTTCACTCCTAAGAAATACACAGGCTCTACATCAGAACTCAATTTGGTTTGGTAATGAGACTGCGCTTGTGCATTTCCCCATGCAGACAGCCCAATCTTCAATTGCCTGCACACATGGGGGCTTTTCTTAGCAGGAAGGCTCTGAGGAAATAGACTGGTAAAAGTGTTGCCTTTATTCATTCTGATGAAACTTGGAACCTTGTGTATTTTTTTTTTTTTTTTTTATATGACCTTGAGGAGATCTGAGGACAAATCTTGTTTTTAACTAGGGCCTTGAAAATCTTTTGATATAGATCCAAACATTATTTTAAGTGAAATGAAAGATTTTACAGATGACTGGTCAAGGCACTAACTGCACCACTTAGTGAAATATTCCTCCTTTGCATATTAATGCTACTACTTCTTGATACAAAGCTTTACCACTAAATGGGTTTTTGCCCATTTCCGACAAAATAAAGCACTTCGTATGAAAATAAAAACACAGTTCATAAACATTTATATTCAGCTGTTCTATGGTTACCAAAATTCTGTCTTGTACTTCATTCATGAAGTTTGAGAAGTACAATTAATAATGGGAAATATTGTAATGTAAATGTTGTGCCTTTTGTTTAGCTATTCAGGCAGTTTTAGCTCTGTCTGGTTTAAATTATGCTATATTTTTTAAATGTTCCTTTGAGGGAACTTCTTTCTTGCTCAGGCACCCACAGTGGAGCCTGCGATGATCCCAAGTCCACTGCTCCTCACTACCTTTCCTCCAGTAGTCCAAAAACATGTTTTTGAGGTTAGTAGGGAACCTTGAATTGTCTGTTGTTGTGAATGTGTGTATGATTGTCTCTTGTTTGGTGAATCCTGCCAATGCTCACAAGTCAGCTGGGATCTGCTTCAGCTGCTGCAAGTTGGAGATAGAAGAAGGTGCATGAACGGGCGTTTATTTACCTGTAATTTTGTAAAAGCTACAGGGGGCCACTGCTGCAGGACTGAGGAGCTGCTTGTGTCTCTGGAGCAACACACTTGTGTTAACCAAACCCCAAACTGATTCAGAACATTTTCAGGGAATTGTTGGTCTACATTGATGTCCCAGGAAGAAACACCACGACTTGCAAGCAGACACTGATTTAAAACTTCTCCTCAGGCAAAGACTGTCTTCCCATGGAGATGACTTTCTTTTTTTTTTTTTTTTTTTTTATATATATTTATTGAGTTTTTTTTACTTTAACAAGGCAAATTACAACATCACAGTAGAAATGCAGAGACAAATATCGCTCGATTAGCATCCATACAATTAAATATCAAGGTGCCTTAAGAACAAATAATATTCCTTCAAGTATTTTTGAAAATTAGGAAAAAGCAATACACAAATCCAAACGAAACAACAACAAAAAAACAAAAACAAAAAAAAAACTGAAAAAACAAAAAACAAAACCAAAACAGATCAAAACAAAACACTCATAAAGGGGTTATAAAGTTATTTAACAATCTGTGAATGTCCACCTAATCTTACATTGTCCACGCAAATTATAGATATTAGGGATCAACTACAGCTTCAGATATCTTAATATTGGTCCCCATACAACCTGAAATTTTTGAGAGTTTCCTGAGACCTCATACCTCAACTTTTCAATGTGTAAAATCCCAACAAATTCCCTGAGCCAAACCTCAAATTGTGGTGGAGAGTCTGATTTCCACACTTTTAGAATGCATCTTTTTGCGACGACCATGCCATAAGAAATAATTGTGGCTAAATTATGACCCAAATTTTCCAAAGTGCTGGAGTAGCCAAGCAAAGCAGTCTGAGGATCAGGATCGATATTTACATTCAGTACATTTGAGTACCATCTGAAGATAGAACACCAGAAGCCTTGGAGTAACGGACAAAGCCAAAATTGATGTGCTAATGTGCAGTGAGCTGCCTTGCATCTATCGCAGAGGGGTGAGGTTTGTGGAAAAATTTTATGTAGCTTTGCCTTCGAGTAATGTAACCTGTGTAACACTTTAAATTGTATCAACTGAAGTCTGGCATTGATAGAGCATTGATGAATTGTTTTTAATGATAATTTCCACCTGTCATCCTCAATTACAATATTTAGATCCTCCTCCCACATTTGCTTGATCTTAACTGCAGGTTGAGCAATCTTTTGTAGGAAGAATTTTACCAGCGATGAAATCAGACCTTTAGCATCTGGGGGACCTAGTAAGAGTCTAAACAAAGTGTTGTCATTTGGTAAAGAGTTAAACGACGAAAAATTTTGTTTTATATAATTTCTTAACTGCAAAAAGCGGAAAAAATGTGTGTTGGGTAAGGTAAATTTAGTTCGGAATTGATCAAAAGAGCAAAATTGCTTATTGATGTAAAGATCCTTTATAGATGTTATACCTTTACGATGCCATTCTTTAAAGACTGAGTCTGTAAATGAAGGAGGAAAGGCATGATTATGCCATATTGGAGCATGCACAGAAGTGTTTGGTAGTTCACAAAATTTCCTAATTTGTAACCAAATTTTTTGACAGTTAGATAGAATAAAATGTTCTCCCTTGCAAGCTGCAGATGGTCTAGGGGCTGAAAATAAGATTGCACGGAGAGATGTTTTTGTGGTTAAACTATTCTCAATTACAAACCAAGAGGGAGTCTCAGCTACTGTTTCCTGAGCTTGATTTAGTTGCCAATATGTCATTGCCCTAATATTAGCAGCCCAATAATAATGCAAAAAACAAGGTAGACCTAGGCCTCCACAATCCTTTGGCTTCTGAAGATGCTGTTTAGATATTCTATGTGCTTTGTAACCCCAGATGAATGGCAAAATAGTAGAGTCAATTTGTTTAAAAAAGGACCTTGGTATACATATTGGAATATTTTGAAATAAGTAAATAAATCTAGGTAAGGAGACCATTTTTATTGTATTTACTCTGCCAATAAGTGATAAAGGTAATGTTCTCCATTTCTCTATATTCTTTTTCAAATCATTTAATCTTTCCAGGAAATTATGTTTAAAAAGTGAACTTGGATTTTTTGTAATTTTTATTCCTAGATATTTGACCGTGTTTGAAATATTGAACGGAGTTGAAGTCACAAAAGCAGGGTCCAGGTCAGCTCCAAATGCCACTAGATCGCTTTTCTGCCAGTTTATAGTGTATCCTGATACAGCTCCAAAAGAGTTTATTAATTCAAGTAGATGTGGAACAGACTGCTCAGGGTCGGACACAAAAATAGCTATATCATCAGCATAAAGTGATATCTTGTGTTCCACCCCCCCAATCGAAACAGGTCTAATTAACGTGCTTTTTCGAATACTAATTGCTAGTGGCTCAATTGCTAGCGCAAAGAGCAATGGCGATAAAGGGCACCCTTGACGAGTGCCTCTTTCGAGCTGAATTGGTGATGATTTTTCCTGATTTGTAACAACTGAAGCAGTAGGATTAAGATATGCAAGCTGGACCCATGAAATGAAGGGATCACCCAGGCCAAATCTGTCTAATACTTTAAATAGATACTCCCATTCCACCTGGTCAAAAGCTTTTTCAGCATCCAAACATAGAACTGCTTGTTTTGAACTTACGTCAAATTTATAATACATAATGTCAAGCACCCTCCTAGTATTGAAAAATGAATATCTGTTTGGGATAAATCCTGTCTGATCAGTGTGTACAAGAGACTCAATGCATTTGTTTAATCTGTTAGCCAATATTTTTGTAAAAATTTTACAGTCTAGATTCAGCATAGAAATTGGACGATATGATGCCGGGTTTGCATCATCCCTACCAGGCTTGAGTAGAAGCGTGATATCTGCATTATATAATGTTGAAGGGAGTGTATTTACCACAAAGGAATGGGACAACATCCTTTGCAGGAGTGGTGAAATTTGCCTTGAGAATTTTTTATAAAATTCAGCTCCAAAGCCATCAGGCCCAGGTGCTTTCCCATTGGTCAATGATTTAACAGAGTCCATTATTTCTTCTACAGTTATCGGCCTGTTCAGAATCTCCCTGGAGTTGTCATCTAATCTTGGGATGGAAACATTATTAAGCCAAGAATCCACATCTCCTTTTGCCTTTGACTTATATAGTTGCTGGTAATACTTTGAAAAGCATTCATTTATGACTTTAGGTTGAGTAAGATTATCCCCAGTTGATGATGTAATTCTATGAATTGCGCGGCTGCTTTGTTGACCTCGAAGTTGACGCGCTAACAATGTATGTGGTTTGTCTCCAAGTTCAAAATAGCGTAGCCGGAGCCGGGACATTTGATCGCTGACCTGCTTAGTTAAGATGGTATTATATTCATATTTCAGATTAACGATTTCCTGTAGTTTTTGTTTATTACCATGTTGTCTGTAGGTTATTTCTAGTTGCGTTAACTTCCCATCAATTTCCTTCAGTCGTAAATTTCTTTTTCTTTTCTGTGCAGCTTCATATGAGATAACATGCCCTCTCATGACCACTTTAAATGTTTCCCATAAAATTGAATCAGATGTGTCTGCTGTATCATTAGTTAACATAAAATCCTCCATTTTTCTTGAAAAATATTTACAAAAATCCGTATCATTAATTAATGAGGGTCTCAGCCTCCATTTAAATTCCAGATTTGGCAGATTAAAATCAAATGTAACACTGGTAGGGGCATGATCTGAGATCACAATGTTATGATATTTGGTATCTATCACACTGGGTAATAACTTAGAATCTAACAAAAGGAAATCAATTCGTGAGTAAGAATTATGTAATTTAGAAAAAAAAGAATACTCTCTATCCATTGGGTGTTGTAATCTCCAAATATCTACTAAATTGGTTGAGGAAATGAGACTGTTCAGAGTTACTGAGGAGTTTGTGGGACCCGTCTGTCTTTGTGAAGATCGGTCTAAATGCCAGTCTAAAACCACATTATAATCTCCTGCAATAATCAAGTTAGTAGTTGAAAGATCTGGTATTTTATCAAAAGTTTTACGAAAAAAACCAGCATCATCAACGTTAGGGCCATAAATATTAACCAAGGTAACATGCATAGAGTACAACTGTCCAATCACAATAAGAAATCTGCCATTAATGTCACTAATAGTGTTTATATGATGAAAGGGAATATTCTTTTTAATCATAATGGCAACCCCACGTGCTTTGCTTGAGAAGGTTGATTGAAATATATGCCCTGCCCATCTACACTTTAATCTACCTTGTTCAGATGGTCTAATATGTGTTTCTTGTAGAAATGCTACATCAGAAGATAAAGATTTTAAATGGGTGAAAACCTTAGCCCTTTTAATATGATGACCCAAGCCTCTTACATTCCAACTCACCATAGTGACCCCCTTGTTTTTACTCGTGACTATGGACAAAGTTAAACATAAGAATCATTCTCTGAAAAAGTCCAGTGGACAAAAAAACCCCGTACAAAACATAGAAACTGAAACAAAAAGCTGTACTGAACATGTACAGACACCCTCCCTCCCATCCTTCCCACTTTCCCAAACAAAGTAGGAGAAAAAAAAACAAACCACCTATCATACTGTTAAAGGGGGATTTCTAACAGTACTTAACTCCCCTATACAAAGCTAAGCTGTCAGAACACTGCCCAGCCCTTCTCCAATATAGCAAAAATTCAAAAACACCAATTAGTTACTGCCATAGAAGATGACAAAGACATTATATACATGTAGAAAATAGTTACCTGAGAAATCACACTAATTGTCCATAACAGTCTTTAACAATCTTTAAGTGTCGGGGGAGAACTCTTGAATCCAATATCAGTCTTTTGATGTACCTTCTCGAGGAGCCACAGTGTCCGTGAAAGATTTCGCTTCCTCCGGTGTGTCAAACCGAGACGTGACATTGTCATGAGTTACGATCATACGGGCAGGATAGATGAAACCTGTACGAATACCCGCTGCTTTCAGTCGTTTCCTGGAGTCTTCGAACTGTTGCCGTCGTTTAATAACTTCGGGAGGAAAGTCCGGAAAAATGTGTATCCGTTGGCCCTGATACATTAGGGGAGCCTGCTGCTTTGCCAGCTGCATGATGCGCTCCTTATCTCGGTCATTGTGAATCCTGGCTATCAAAACACGGGGCCTGTTAGCATTATTAGCTGCCCGGGCACCTAGCCTGTGTGCACGATCAACTTCAACAGGCTTTGCTAAATGTTCCCTTCCAAAAAGTGAAGGGAACAGATTAGACACAAAGTCCGCGGGCTGCCCCTTCTCGGAGTTTTCAGGAATCCCAATGATTTTGACATTTTGGCGTCGCGAACGCGCCTCTAGATCAGTGACTTTATCTTGTAGGGCCTTGTTAGCATCCTCCCACTTCCCCACCTGTTGCTCCAGTTCTCGTAGCCTGTCCTCATGATCGCCCGTGATATTTTCTACCTCGGTGATGCGGCCAGCCTGCTCGATCAGTGCATCCTGGTTCTCTTGTAAAGAAGTCTCCAGCGAGTTGAATCTGCTGTCCATTTTGTTGCTCATTTCTTGTATGGCAGCGAGAACAGCTGTTGTATCCGGAGCTTGGCTAGCTTGTAGCTCGGTTGAAGCTAGCATATCACTCCTGAGTGTCGTTCTCCGAGCCCCCGGCGGGTTTTTCCTGTTGTCCATGTCCTCTTCCTGGACCTTTTCGTGCTGCATTTAACGCCTTCTTGTCCCAAAGGTTGTCATGCCAGAGAATATGTTTTTTATATTAAAACTCGATTAATCGGAGAGGAGCCCTATCCAAACGCGTCTACTCCCTCATGTGCTCCACAGCGCCCCCCCATGGAGATGACTTTCTGACATCAGACTTTGCATTTGGTTTCCAAAACACCCTGCAGTTCCTTCGCAATTTAGCATCCACCTGAATTCCTTTTTGAAAACTGGAGAACTCAAAAGTGTTTTGTTTGTTATAGTCTTAAGGTGAAGTAGGACACACAAAAGAGACAGACAGACAAGGTTATAGACCTGCCACGTGTTGTGTGTGCACTCTTAACAAAAAGAAAATCTGATATGAGTACATATCTTATATGCTGAAATTCAGAGCTCTGTTTGAATCCTAACCCATTGTGCTCTGAAATGACGGCTCACAATGTGCAGATGTCGATTCAAATCACGTATTGACAGGTTTAAACTGTAAGGGTCCAAAAAAATAAGCAAAATATAAATTATATAAAAAATAAACAACACTTCATTAAGGTCTACTAGAAAAATTGAAAATGATGTCTAAGCAGTGAAAAATATTGATAGAATTAAATAGTGATGAGTGGAATGTGAGCTGACACACATGAAGCTTCACCATGAGCTGTGATAAAGGAATCGGAGTTTGCTAAAAGAAACGAGGCTGTTTGGGGTCAGAAGAAGTGAGGCTTCCCTCAGAAAACGCATTTATCTGCAGCGCAAAACTGTTTGCAATGATGACACAAGAGATAAGCATGATTTGTCACACAGGCACGTTTTATCCATTAAGACCCAAAATACAGATTTAGCTTACAGGAAATTCCTTGTGTACTTCCCTAGAAAACAATGAGCAATCATATAAATTATGATTAGTTGTTTAGATCAGTGCAATACTTATCTTCAAATTAGCACAGCGGCATAAATGAAATGGCTGTTTCCTATCATTCGCCATAGAAGAGCCCTGTGGACTGAAAAGCTACAAAGAAGAAATGTGCTTTTAAAAAACTCTGGCAAAAGATAAAGCAAATATGCTCCCGGTTTGCATGAGACAGTGCGTTTACTTGATTGGAAATCATTACAGTCTCTATAGTATGTTTATTTTGGATCAAAGAAGAAAAACAATAGGGGTATAGTTCTTAGTGTGCTCCGTTTCTCTTGAAACACATCATCCAGATCACACAGAAGGGGATTAAATAAAGTCAGATTTACACACAGTGCAAGTAAAATTACGATCAGATATACTTTTCAGTGTGTGCAAAGAGGATTGGACTTACAAAGTCGTCGTATGATTCATGTGTGACTGCCAACAGCGGGAGTCTGTATCCACCACTTGCTGCTGCCCCCCTGGCTCTGGGGGCTTGTACTTCCCTCGTCAAGACGGCGGTGGGAAGTTTACTGTGTGCCACTGTGGTCGTCCCCCGAGGTGCCGCTGCACTCCTCCCCACTCCTCTCAGGCCCCTGGAAGAGAAGACGGGCAGACAAACATGGCATCAACCTCGGCTTAAGCATGTTACTGAACATTATTTGTAAAGAATCCGGCACTGGAAGTGCTATTAAGATTTTAAGAAACCTGTTAAATCTCTCATCTGTGCACATGTGCAAGCTGCCTCAGCAGGTGGTTGTCTTCAGGTGCGTTTGGGTGGAACACAAGATAAACAGCACTGAGTTAGACCCTCTAATATTTAGCAGGCTGGAGAGACTATTTTTTTTTCTTTTTCTGCTCTGCAAACAGAGGCGCCTGTGGGACGTAACAGGGTAATTTCAGATACAAGTTGAAGTAGTGCCATGCCTCTTTGTATACAGCTGTATCCTGCTAAAACTACTGAATAGTCTCAGGCTGGAGGTGGACAGATAATTTCCAAAGGGAGAGAGCAGGTATTTGACATGCACTGACATAGACGTCAGAGGTCAGGGGACCAGTAGAGACTCGAGTGGATTAGAGTAGATTGTATATTTTGTGAAGGTATGATTTCCCAGCAGCTGGTCGACAGTCACTGCAGGAAGGATTTAACATCGCAAAATATCTATTTTCTGCTAACTTACATTTTCACAGCCTGATGTAGGTGGGTTATAAGGACACTTTTTCTTCCTGAAACATGATTTGCTAGGTAGAAACTCATTGTGATCCAAAAATACAGACATGGGGGAATTACTGGTGCATATTTTTCATGGAGATTTACAATAATCGCTTATCATTTCAACATAAGGAGAAAATCAGGGTAGGGAAGTGGCAGTGCTGACATTGAAATGGGAGCGTCCCATGTTGCTGCTGGATTTGGCTCATCTACATGTGCTGCCTGAATTAGGCCAGACTGTCAAGGCAAACTGTACCTGCTTACTCCTGAGGGACTGCCATGGCTCAGGTAGATTACTGACAGTTTGCTCTAAAAAAACGGACTTAAAAAAGGGGCTCAAAGCGACAGGCATTTCACACGAACAGCTGCATTATACTGCAAACAGTATGTTTTTTCTGGTCCTGCCTTAAGTCTAAAATCCCTCTGAGTTGTAATGCACGGGAAGCCGGTAATGTCTGAAAAATCAAATAAATAAATCAAAACATACAACCATGAATCTCGCAGGAAGTTGACATAGTCTACTTATATGGGGGAACTTTTATTACTAAAATATTTGTCAATGTATACATTTCTTGATCGGCCATTAAATCACACATCATATCGTACTAAATAACAAAGTTAATGAGATAGAAAAGGTTATAGAAATGAAACTACCTCAATCCTAAAACAGTGTGTAAAAAGATTGGAGTGTGATGACCAAAGACAAAGAACTGGTTCAGTGTTATTGTTGAAGTTGTTCCTCTTGTCCAAGCTAATATACACTGTGTGTGTATATACAGTATATACACACACAGCTTGGATATATATATATCTGTATATGATCGGTATGATCGGTATGCCAGGAACTGAAAAGAACTTCCGCGGGTTCACTAAAATCCAATCTTGTTAATTTGTCTAAAATATAATTCTGCAACGAATTCATCAAAATTAAAGCGTTTGAATCGTCGCCTTAAAAAAATAGTACTTTGGCAAAACCTTGGTTAGTGTTTCATCCGACACATAACTGGGTTCATTCAGAGCCTTTTCTTTTATAATCGCAGCAGTTTCACCTTGTTGATATTGTGGTTGTCGGTCGTGTGCTCCTTCCTTGTGCAGTCCTTCCTCTGCTCGACTCATCGGAGCCATTCAGCAGGGATAACTCTCTCAGCTGCTCCTGTCTGATCTCATCGTTATAGTCCTGCGGAAACAAAATGCAGCGCATCTCGTGTGAAAACCACCCCCCGAAAAACAAGGACATTTGTCTTTTGACTGCAACAGATGCTCGCAACTGCAGAAAATGTCATCAGATTGAAATTATCTTGACACACACACAGGGAACACATGGCGTCGCCGAGCACTGAATAGTTGATGAAGACCGTTATCTTCTGGCTGTGGGTTGACTAGAAATGCAGGGAAAAGATTAACAGTGTAGTTAAAAAAAAAGAAAAGGAATATTATGAATTGTTTGCCTGATTAAAAATAAGAAAATATTATGCTGTTGGAGGTTTGTACAAGGACTCTGCATTTTCTTGGGGTTTCTGTTTTGTTGGACATCAAAAGAATGAAAATAAATCGCTGATTTGGTTAGGAGGAGGAGGAAAGAAGAGGGAAATAACACTGTGGTGCCCCCATTTTTTCATTTCCAAACTACAGAAAAATAATTCTTTATTTTTCAGCCTGTAATTGACAGTTTCTTACAGCAACTTTCTTTGGAATATCATTATCTTGTGAAGCCTTTTTCTCAACCGGTTATCAAGCATGATACAGATCATTACACGGGAGATACGGCAGTGGACAATGCAGTATTCATTATCTTGTCATTGCTGACAGATAAACAGGCTTATTTCTCAGAAACACTTAAGCCAAGCCCACAAGATTTGATACCCGGGGCAAAATGCTTTTGTAATGACAACAATGCAGTGGAGGAAGCAACAGATTTCTTCATTTATTTCACAGTTTTTGACAGGAGCTTTTATTTGCTGTTGTTGATGCTATTTTCTATGTGTTTGTTTTTTGGCCTCACTGACTGAAAAGAGAATGAGGAAGCCACAAGCTTGTGTCATCTAGGACACTTGAGTTTAATTATTTTACCTCCATTTTCTGATTTTAAGGTCGGCAGTGCATTATCAAGATTTGTTTCTGAATATATTAGCCTATATTAGATGTAAAAAGCTTTTATGAGTAAAAGAGACACTTTTCCTACTTCTCAACAAAATGTGGAGATGCAAATATTGTTTGTCCCTGAAAATGAAGATGACATCAACTTGTCTGTTTTACATAGTTTTGCTATATTTGTCAAAACTGTAGCTTATGTTGACATTTTATTATAACATTTAACATTGTGTGTAGCAGTCCATACAATTTGGCAGCTATTTATTTCTGATCATTTGTCGTTTCAGTTGTTTTACAATTTGTATACATTTTTAGCCGTTTTAAATTTTATAATGGTTTTAGCAGTTTTATCTAACTCATATCATTTTAGCTGTACAGTACTTAAATGATGCATTTTTATAAGAACATTTTTCTCCAAATATCAAACACACAAGCCAACCTGCATCATTGGCAGCAGAAGTAAATAGGTCCAACCTTCTATCTCTCCTCTGAGGTGTTTCATTTTTAGAATTTATTCAGTATTGTCTTTCAGGGAGATGCAGTGGGAAACTTAACATTCATCACTGGCTGTGAAAGACAGGGGATGCATATTTTAGTTATCAAGCTATTGGCACATCTAATTTAACTGTCAATTTGTCACCTTGATCTATGGGATAAGAGTCTCTTTAAAGGAATGTTCGCAATGCAACAAAATTGAAATGAGGTAAAACGTTTTTATTTGTGAGCTACACTTTTTTGTGAGATATGACCTCATTATCACCGCATCGTATGACCTTCTTAGAGAGAACGTGTATTGTATTTTGTGCACCTTAAAGCCTTTCAAGTGGGAGAAGTAAACTACAATATTGGTCACACACTATAGTGAGTTACTACACTTGCTATTCTAGCAGGATTCTAATGTATCCCTGCTAAGTGCGCTTTCCTCAATGGTACAGAACAGCTTAGTCCACCTATTTATTTCCTAGAAAGTTGCCATACGGGAAATATAACTCTCGTTTTCAGGGAAAGCTCATTGTTTTCATGACTTTAAAAAAATTTGCTTTGTGGATTTGTCATTTGTTATATCCACTGCTTTCCGTATTGTTGAGGTGCATACAATTGATGTATAGCAAGATGTTGACAGTGAAATTGAGTCACGATGTTGGCAATGGTTGCCCTGAAAAGCAAGTTTGAATTCTGCTGCTGACAGTTTACTACTGAAGGCCCCTAAAGCTGTTGATATTAGCTCTGTTTTAAATAGGCACTTTTTTGTTTGGATAAACGTAGATACCTGGCAGTGAGGACAGGGAGAGAACATTGTGTCCACCATAAAAAAAAAAATGCATCTGAAATATCCCCTCCTGGATTTTGTGTGTAATCAAGTTATTATTGTTAAGTCTTCTATTAGTCTATATTGGCAATCCCACAGAGTGTTACAGGACACTTTATTAAACAAATAATTAGAAAGACAATTTTCCTGTTATGTGATGTGCATAATTTTGGCACAGCTGTGAAATCCGATTTTCAACAAGCGCTCATTAGATTCAAATAATTCTGTCTGAACAAGGAGAGAAAAAAACCAACTCTGTCGTTTCTACTTGTGTGAAATAAAAGCCTTTTTGTCGCCTCGTTATTAGATGTCAACTTGGAAAGCTGAAGCTGTAATCTCACTTTTCCTGTAATATTTCACATTTCTTTCCAGAGAAACTAATTCTCAGCTCTATATTTTTTGTGGCAGTTCACCCTCAAAATAGATAAAGTCACTCATGTTTCACTTCAACAGAATGTCTGACCTTCAGTGAAGTAGTGGGAGTCATCTTGGATGATTGACTGTCAGCCTATGAAGTACAACACACAAGCCATTATGTCAATGAATTGCAGCCAATTTGGAATACTTTTAGCTCATAATGGTACTTTGCAGGTGTATGACTTGTATCAGAGAATAGTATTAAATTATGGTACAGAGAGCGCAATTGCACGGGATGAAAAGGAAAGAGTAAGTCATGTTGCCATGGCTTTACATTGAGACTCACAATGTCATGCAGGAATCATATCATGAACACATTTTAAATACTAAAATTATTGACACCCACATGTCACTGAAAAAGGGAGAGGAAGGCAAAAAAAAAAAATCCATTATGGTAGGTTTCCAAATGATTTGACATGCGACACACACGCACTGCTCTTATTACTGAACTAATAAGGCCTGCAGCATCCTGCTGGTTTAAGGAAGACTGGCAGAGCTCCTAATTGGGAAGCTGGCAGCTAATCCAAAGCACCACAAACCTGCCAGGGCTTGTAAAAGTTGCCTGTTGACAGAGGCGTTAGCATGAGTATACATAGATAAACCCCATGCTGAGGCTTCTCAGACCACACTGTTTGCTCACTGAGATTAATTCTGACCATGCATGGTCTTGTACACACACGATGCCCTTCACAGAGCTAAAGTTAGACTTTAGGAGCTCAACTCATGAAGTGCAGTGGTACCACTCGGTCTTGCTTTTTGTACCTAAACCTATACAAATCTCTGGTCCTGGCTGCATTGTTTTTATCGTCATGCCCTCGAGCTGCTCTAAACCAGCTCATGTTCCATATTAACCGGTGCAAAATCCTGCGCTTGGTGAATTTTGCTAAATAGTGATACAAATGATCACATAAATGATGAAAAGTCAATGTGAACGCTGGGTAACTTTCCTGATGCCTCTCACAGAAAACCTAAAAAGTCAGAATGATCATGAGTCATCTCTTTCATAGTCTGAATTCATACTGGAAAAAAGCAGAGGCAATAAAGTTAGTCATACTTTCATGGTAGTCATCAGGCATTGATCAAATTAACTATCGCTGTTAAGAGTTCTGTGATTTATAGGGCAGAAGGTTCTTTGTGATTCTCACACATAGTGTTCAACGATTTCATAGAAGTTGCAATAATTATTTAATCCCTCCTGCAAATTTAAATAAATAAAACCACAATTTAGACTATTCGATAAACACCTAAAAATAGCGGCCTGAGCAGTAGAACATGATTTCAGTTATTTAGAGGTCAGAAAATGTGTGATGACATGCATCTCGCATCAGATCGTCCGATGGAAAGAACTCATTTGAAAACCATCAATCTGCATCACCGCATATTCCTCTTCTACAAGGTGAACGAGAAAAACCCTAAACGTGTGTCATCTCCTCACTGCAGGATGGCCAAGACGTTCCACTGTGATGCTTTTTTCACACTGAGAATTAACATTTAGTCACATATCGAGTGCTCCACGAGAATCAAATCTACTATGAAAGCATTTTAAAAATGCAGATAAAAATGTGGTAACTCCACATTAATTGCATCAGAGGGAAAAAATCTATTTCGCTCTGTTAGAAATCCCTGCACAGTCTGGATTTATGAGTGCGATAATATCATAGACTCCTTTATTACCTTCACACTTTTGTCTGATCACTAATAAAAAGTTTTCAGGAGTCTTCTGCAAGTTACTGAATGTTTGTACCTGATTACAGTTACTATTTACTTCTATCAAAAGTACTGTGGAAGCAAAATAAACTTGAAACCATTGGATATAATTTTTGAGCAGTTATGCACTGATGTGGGAAGAAGCAGATTTATGAAGCCATGATGACTACAGAAGAAGCGACAAAACATAAACTAATGTTTAGTTAGGCTTGCAAACGCATCACAAGTCATGTGGAGGCAGGTGGTTTCAGGTATGATAGAAGCAAAGAGAGCTTCAGTATTTGTAACTAACTTATTAATTTAATAACAGCAATCGGATTGAGGTCCTGTGATTGGCTGGGGGACTGCCTTTAAATATAGCCAGCTGATGGATAAATGAATGAATAGATGGATGGATGGGTGGATGAAAAGAAGTGGCACGACAGTTACTTTATAACATGCTATTCCCAAAATTGGTTTTAATCATCTTTGGGATTGTAAGGATCAAATGAATGGCACTGAAAGTCAAACTGAGTTCACCTGACTTTATTTCTGATGGGGTTTTTTTTTAATTTGACTTCACATTTGACTTTATGCAACAAAAAAACCCCCAAACAAATTACTGCCACATATCTTGTTGAAGCATCTGTGTCAGTGTCAGCGTCTGTGTGCCAAAACGCTCCTCGCTGCAGTTTGGCCTCTGATGAAGGCCAAAAGCTCCACCAGCTGAGAGCAGGATCACCTGTCCTTCACGACTTCACACGCAGTCTGAAACTACATTAGCACGCTGATTAGGTGCAGCTTTCCCTTTGTTTCATTTTCTTGCATAATTCCGAGCTGACAGGGCTTGCTTTTTGAAGTCACATTTTGCTTCCCGTCGAGCTTTCTCCCTTCAAATTGTCTTAGCAGCCGATAAAAGTCACTGTTTGGAAAACTGCACTCCATAAAGAAAATTTGCATGAAGAATATTTGAAACGGGGGAAATGTCTGCAAATCACGGCAGACAGCTTCTTTGTGTCAGACGCAGAAAATGTAGATTCATATTTCTTATTTTTTTCTTTTCTGTATATGCGAGCTCTGTGGGAGTGCGGTAAAAGGACGGTTTTGCTAAATTACAGAGGTAAGACATTCATTTTAAGACATCATGGGGGTGATGCACATTTAAGTCTTTTTTTTTTCCCTCTGTGGAAGGAGACATTTGAGTGCTTGTGCAACGGTAGATGTAGAAAGAGAAGAGCAAGGGGATGAAATGAGTGCTGCACAAGTCATTCATTTGGCTCACATGCTCTGGCACACGCTTTGGTTTTCAGCCGTAGCCTGCAGAGTAAGTCACAGGCACACGCCTGCCACTGTGGGAGATGGCTCCACAACTCTGTGCCTCTGTCTGCTGCATCCTGTTGACTTTAGTTTGGTTTCTGAAGCATAATGTCACACCAGTGGGGGTAAATTGACCGCTGGAACAGCGGTGGGCTCCCTCAAACATGTTTGTGGATGGATCATACATTCTGAACCTTTTGCCTTTTATGTGTTGAGCTTGGTATGACACAAATGTTTTTAACATTTAAATGAAGGTTGATTCGTCAATAGATGGTCAGTATTGCTCAGAAAAGTGTCAGACATGATTGAGCTGAATCAGATATTGACTATATTGTTCTACTTCCCTTCACGCCGATGCAAGCTGATCCCTGACACAGCAGTCGAGTCTCGGGGACATTGCATTGCTGTTGTCAAGTGATTGTTGCGTCACATGCTGTCAAAGTCTGCCAACACAACTTTAACATTAACACAGTTGTCAAAGTGTGGCACAGCGACATAAAAAACAACAACAAAAAAAAACTAAAAGAAAAGTAAACAGCAGGATGTCGTTGCCTCTGCTCACCAGAGGCAGAGCACATCTGTCACGATGGATACTGACAGATGCCTGTTGTGTTACATTATCTGCAGTTTATTTGCAAATCCATAAGATCCCAGAGGCGGAGTGATATAAACTACATTGGTCTTCAATTCACAGTAAAAGGGGAACAAAATAATGCAAATGTATGTTTCGGCAGGAACAACTATTTTACCTCAACACTTTTATTTTGCATTCACATTGATAATAATAAATCACCAAAAAGGCTTTTATTGTTCCTAAGCATGTACAACTGCCTGCTTTTGGAAGCACCATAGCAGTGCATTTTCATCCACTGTAATGATTTCTCAGTCCATTTTTTTCCACTTTATAAAATCTTATTGAATGGCTTTCCTCTTAGTTCCATTAGTTCTGTCATAAAAGACTTTAAACTGTTGTTGAGGTTGAACTGTCTGTGTGCAATGAAGGTAACGCAGACGTTGAATAGGAAATGTTTTACAGCCGAAACTGCCTGTACCCTAATAAGAAAATGTGGCCACTATTCTATTAGATTCATTTAGAGCACAATACCTCATCTTTTTTAAGCTGCTGCATTAAAGCATGAGCCAGGGCTCTGCCTGCAGTGTACTTATAGTCTTTGACAAGCATCAAAAAGAAGTAAAGTTTAGCCAAGAAAAAAAGCAAACTACACTGTAGTGCTCCAATTACACTATTCAGCTTGGTGTAAGCAGTACAAGTAACAGTACAAGTTTCCCTTTACAAATGGTGCAGTAAATATAAAGCTGCAAACAGCAGAAGTACAACGTGAACTTTCTGTGACACATCTGTCTTTTCTCTCCCTTTCTCCTCCATCTTCAATATGTCTTGTCCAACTTGAGGCTGATCTACTAAAGATTTGTGTGCATGAAAACAGAAACACACATTCAAGTGGATCTACTCACACGATACACTGAGGATTACATCTGATAGGCATGCAAAATAACACAGACATATAATGAAATCTGTTTTCCTTCATGAACATGTATGAGGCATGTGTACCAGATCCTGCAAAAGATATTTCCTCAGCTTACTTTTTGTGTACTTTATCATAAGATAAGTTCCGTGTTGTGCCATTTCTTGGGTCTTGTTCTCTTTTCTGACACATTTCTGTTGCTATTCTTTTTCCCCTCAGTTTTCACTTTGTGACTGATCTTCCATATTGTTGTTGTTGTTGTTGTTGGTTTTTTTAAAATGTGGATATGAATTTGCTGTAACATTACCATTTGTTTGCCAACTTCCTCCCATTAATAACAACTCCAACTAATCACGTCATCGTAAAATATTCATTTGAATACTCTGGCTTGCATGTGATCACACGCATGGTATCATTCTTAACTGATCATTTCATCACATGCAAACCAATTGAAAGTTTACAATTTAAGCACACTTTATAGAAAAATGTCCAGGTTCATCTGTGGGACAACCACAGTCGCTCATAATAAAAATCATTCCTACAGGCAATTTAAAGTTACCAGTTAGGTTCAAGTGTATATTTTTGGGCTGTTCAAGGAAACCAGAAAAAAACATTCAGTGAGCAAAGATCCTTACAAGAACATTGTCTCAGTAGAGGAAGAAGCATCAACCTGATGAAACGGACTCATGCAGCACGACTCCTCCATTAGGCTTGTCACATTTTGCCAAGCTTGATTAATATTTACAGCTTCGACTCAGTGAGAGTACACAACATGCACATTAATTATTGCTAACTTCTCCAGGCTATAAGTTGCTGAAGTCTTGCAAGTTGTTCCGTACTGCTGTTTAATTGTTGAATACATTATTTTTCATTTGTAAGTGAGGGGCATGGGGTGTAGAGCAGCAGAGAAAAACTTCATGCTTCTATCTTCCTCTTAAGTAAACACGCGCTGGATGCTGTGGACCCAGAAAACCTTTGCTTTGTGTTAATAAGCCTGGTGGAGAAATGATCCAGTCAGCACTGGTGTACATAGTGCAGGGAAGAAAATTAGAATAAAAATTAGGGGATGAAAAATGAGGTTAGATATTTAACTTACTGGAACAAGGAATTTTTTAATCTCCTCCAAGGCGTGACTCATGCGGGAATAGGCCTCTCCAGGTGGAGCGAAGACTTCAATTAAAACATGGAGATCGTTACTCAGATGGGCGTATTTGGCTTCCCCGCTGTTCCGTAATTCTTCCTCCTGTGAAAGTAAGACAGGTTTTTGTTCGTGATTGGGAACCCAAAATTCAAATGGCTGGCATAAATGCTGAACAAAATCACTATATTATGCCAATTGCAATTGACACCACGATTCAAGCTTGCATAGATCACAATGCAGTAATTAATACTTAATGCTCAGTGATGTGTCAATAAGACGTCTGATTAAAGATTCATTTGGAGGGCAGTTTTCTTGATGAGCTTATTTCAGGTTGACAAAACATAAAGAGCATATTGACCCAGGAATTCTGAGCTATAATCACATTTTTGTATCATATATTAGATGCAAGTTATGGTTGTGGAGTTCCAATCCGCAAAAAACCCAAAATAGGTCAAGCAATGTTTTTTTTCCTTTCATTTGCTTGAATGCATCTGTATAACGGCGGAGATTACTGCACTCATTTAGTCAGAAAAGGAAAATAGAAAGAAAAGCTGCTCTGCCTATTCTCAATTTAGATGTCTTACATTTACATAAATACTTATATTCCTAGAGCTGAGGGTCTTTTTCTGTGCTTTTTATTCATTTACAAATTAAATAAGATACAACCAAGTAGTATGTGGTTGCTTCCAAATGAGCTGAATTAGTTTTCTTAGTTAAGTTCGAAGTAAATTCTGGCTGTGGTGTATTCTTGACAGTTTGTTGACATGTTGATCTTTTCGTCAAGTGGGAGATATCTCCACTGGTATTTATAAATTCAGAAACATATGATGATATTCCCAGTAGTGAATGTTATCACACTATGAGAAGAATAGTAATGCGATATCATGCAGGGATATTACAATGCTAATCAGCAGTTTGCTGTAGTGCTGTAGTCACATTTGTTGATATTATTGCATCCTGTTGGAGGAAAATTTGCACTGAATTTCAATCCAAGAGTCCGAGTTGTTAAAACATTCCTGCTAAGACGAAACTGGCCAGACTCACACTGCCATTCCGTGTAGTCCCCTGGGGTCTGCATTGGAAAAATAATCTTACGCATTTACTTAAGAAGCATTTACTTTTAATAAGAAGCATTTCTTGGACATTCAGGATAATGATTATGGAGGAACATTTACACTCCAAGACAAGCAGTCACTGGAGCAATCACGACATTCTTCACCAGGAAGACACTTATACGTACAAGGAATAAGTCAAGAGATAATCGTCAAAGATTGAGACGCCAGAGAACGAAACGTGGAGAATGTTTTTCCTGATCTATAAATTTAATTCTGTAATGTGTTGAAGTGGTGAAGGCCACAGCCTCCTGTCTAAAACAGCTCAGGGAAACGTTTAAATGGATGGACTTCTTGTGACCCAGACGCGGCCAAAAGTTCAAGTCACTTTGATGGACAGAAAATGATGTGTGGACCACCTGTGGCAAGAACAACCCTCACAAAAAAGAAATTGAGAAAAAAGTCTCTTCAAATAAAGTGATTTAAAAAAAAAAAAAAAAGAAACGGAGAGGAACAAGTGGAGAAGTTGCATCCAAGTCTGGCATCGCACAAGGACACAGAAACGTCTATAGAGCTTAAACAAGCAGCCAGAATAGGCAGAATGCACGGCAGTAGAAAATGTCAACAATACAAAACAAGGCAGCAGACCGATCAGCAGATTAGGAACAGGTGTGCCGAGTGGGCAGACAAAATACAGACTGCCTTCAAAATCCCCGAAAATCCTTGCAAATTGCTTATTTATTCATTTGCTAGATATCAACATTTTGTTGGGGACATTATCACAGCAACACAAACACGAGTGCTTCAGCCATGAAATGAAAGCAAATATCCAGTCATAAAAACAAAACCCCAACTAGAAAGATAGCAAAAAGGCACAGGGAAAGAAAGAAAAAAAAATGTATGTAGGAAGCGAATGTTTAATTTTAATACAATTATTTGAGTCTGCATAAGGCATTGAAGTAAATATAAGTTTTTAGTCCAAACAGTTAACTCTTTCCAGGTCTGATGACAAGGAAAATGTAATCATCTTCAGTGGTAGCCGAGTTCCTGTGGGACCCTCTACCTGAGGCTTCAAAGATTTGCTTGATTTGTTTAGTATTACAGCTTGTGAGGCCCAGGACAAATGCAAATAGGTAAATCACAAAATTTAAGTTGCTCTCATGTACTATCAGATATGATGTAAGACAGCCAGAAAATCTTTTGACTATATAATGTTTGAGAATAAAACTTGATGAAGAAATTTCGTTTTTTTTTTTTTTTTTAAAGAAAAAATTAAACTGGGTATTTATCCCTCATTGCCAGAATTTTGAAGTATTTTGCTGAAGGACACCTTGATGGTGGCTATTGAAAAATGTTACTGCCATGGATGCACTTTTGTCTATCAACCAATCTATGGAGTTAAACATTTGTCCTTGCCTTTCTCAGCCTTTGTCTCCCCTTGGGGAGACGTCTTCTTTAATTAAAAACTGCTCCTGAGATTTCAGCCTACACACTTGCCGCCACTGGACTTGTCTGCTTATAGAGCAGACTGGACTGGGCGAGGTACAGATGGGCAGGTGGCTGCATCTGATGTTTACCACAGAAATGTTTGAAGAAGAGTTTCAGACAAGAAAACAGCTCAATCTGCTTAATACTGAGGCACACCTTGCATAATTGAAATTATTGCACTGCTATAGGAATTTCATTTCAAGAAAAACAACTGGAGTCGACATTTAAAGAGTGAAGAGGATCGGTCGATACCTGAACACCATTTTAACTAAACCACAACTGAGGTATCAGACAATAGGGTTGAATTGAATGGCTTTTAAAGTGTTGGGTCGGCCTCTCCCGAGGGCACCGGACAGCTTCAGGGTAACGCAGAAGACGGAACTGCATTTTCCCAGCATATCTTTTGGATTGGTAGAATTATTAATGTAAGATGACATAAAAACACGTACACTAGTAAGTCTTTGACTTTTTTAAATAAAATGCATCAAACTATCCCATTAAAACGTACACTTCCTATTGGCTATCCAACCAAAAAGACGTTACCAGTAATAAACATTCGCAGTTCTAGCAATGTGGTTTAAACTCTCTGAGACAGAGGCTCATCCTCCCCCACTTTGAAAATCTGTGGTCTAATATCAGTGAATGAACTGCTCTGATGCAAACTTTCTGAACCTCAAAGGTTACCGTAGCGCATGACGATTGCACCCAACTGAAGCGCTAGATGAGCAATGTGTGCTGGCATCGTGCTTTTGCATGTAACAGGACTTAGGCTGTGCCTGTTTAACACTGTCTTGTGGCCAGCTGCCCTGAACAACAGCCAGCCTTCCAGTCGTGACCTCAGGGAGTCGGCCTCATCACGAAATCCTTCAGACTACCTCGGGCTGCGCATAAAATCAATACGACACGCGAAAAAAACCCCGTCAACACTAATCAGATCATTCATTAACCTCGCCATTGCTGGTAAGACTTGACTGTTAAGGGTTTATTATTGTCGCCCTGTGCCGGCTGAATGCAGCGTGTCTCCCCCTGAGAGAATTTCCATGTTAGTGATACTGATTTGCACTAATGCACGGTGATAGAATAATGATCCGTAATGCCCTGTTTAAAACAGAATCATAAACAAGCACTGCATTCAGGTAAATAAACTGTTATGTCGCTGGCAGCATGACTGTTATTAATATTTTAGTGTCTCCAATTTAACACACCAAAGACACATTAATGTAGCACATGAGTAAACTCAATGGACTTAGTGGCAGAAAGCCAAACTTTCAAAATGAACTCCGGCTCTGGCCAAAGCACGTCCGTGTATTTCATGGAAGAAACATCTCAGCATTCTCTATCACTGTCTAAATAACCCAGTGAGGCCTGAGAGGAAATCTGAGTCGATGGTACTTGTTTCTAATCACAAAGCAGTACTGTTTATTTAAACATTGTTAATCTTATCTATGTCTTTTCAAAAACCGATTGCTCCATAGCATTAAAACTGCATCTTGTACAGGAACCTGCAGTAAATCCACAAAAAATTAAAAACAACAGAAGGTAACAACAACATTGTTAAATACAGCAGAGCAGCGTGAAAAATATAAGAAGAAATACATTTAAAAGTGTAATCAAGGAACTGTTACCATCTGTTGAAATTTCAATCTTAATTTCCCCCCTGCTGATTGAGTCGGTTTTTATGATACTTCTATGCCACCATGTGCAACATGTTCTGTGGAGCATCTGTTTTTAATATGTGTTTAATATGTTGGTTTTCTTTTTTTTGTTTTTGTTTAACAAACCTAAAGAAATGACTGCCAGTGTCTGTTGGGGTGTTTACAAGACATTTTTTATTGGCAGATTACCCTCAGCAGTGCTTTAAAGAAATATTTTTTTAAAGGGTTTGTATAATTCAACCCTAACATTTTACCATCCAATGGTCACAAATGTACAGTACACCTTGATTATGGTCCCACTAGAGCCGTGTGTGTGTGTGTGTGTGTGTGTGTGTGTGTGTGTGTGTTCCCATACCAGCATTATAGCTATTCATAAAACATTGCAAACACCAACACTACAATACATTTTTTTGTTGTGTTGTTTTTGCTTAATATGTGCACGGAGAGTCATTTTATCCTCAAAAGCAAGTTTATACTGGACAGAGAAACGTGAGCATGTGCATTGGCATGAAGTGAAAGTACGTGTCAGTTGTAGAATATTGCTTGAGCACATAAAAAAAGTCCAGCTCTCTGCTTTCTTCATCAGTCACAACTCTGTCCATATCTCACACTGGACTCTGGTCAAGTCAAATCCAGCTTTAATAGTTTGTTCAGCATCTTTCTTGTTGATGCTGATCTGGAACCTGCAGGGAATGTTTGGCCAGCTGCGCCCATTCTCATGAGATGTGAATTGAGTCTTTCAGGAGCGAGCACACAGAGACACACCATCAACTCCACTGAATCACATATGCAGGTAATTAATACCCTGAGACTCATGTCCTTCGGATTATGGAAGGAAGCACAAATATTACAAATGCCCTGGTCTTTTGTCAGGCATAAGTGCTAACCACAATACCACCATCCTGTCTCTGATGTAGACCTCGCAAAAGCAGAAGAAGCAGGTATTGCTGATGCATCTGATGTTTAAAGTAGTCTCGTCAAATAGAAATGAAGTGGACTGTATTTAATGTGCACCGAGTATCGCACACTAATATCCAGGTGTATATGTAAAGATGTATTAAAGCATTTTTGGCCACCTGGAAGTCAACGAAAGAAGCGGTGAACTCAGGATTTCACACACCAGCTATATTTCAGTCCTTTTATTTAGAAATGTGTTTTCTGGTCACCAGACAAACCCAATATTCTCTCTTTTTGTCCTGCCTGGACTTTGTTCTCTCTGATGTCTTCTCGGTTTCTGCCAAATGTCTTATTATGTTCTCACGCTCCTCCTGTGCCTGTTTTCTCTTTTTGAGCACACTGCCGCTATCCACAAAGAAATTTACAATACTGTAAGATTGAATTGCATCAGTAAAGTTGCTAATTACCAACAACACGATGAGCTACAATAAAATAAAAACAAACAAACCCTTCTGTGCTCGTTTAGTTTTGCACTCAAGGCCATTGTAATTCAAATTCAATTCAAATTGGAATTTGTAATCTCAATAAATTAATTTAAAAAAAAATCTATGTTTATATGAAATAATTTATTGTTTTGCTTTCCTTTGCTTTCGTCATGATTCCCTCTCAAAAACTAAAAGGACAGAAAGTGACACTGGGAAAAGGCATTGCACTGAGCTCCAGGTTTTCCTCTCTGTGACGCTCCCTCAAAAGCTTAAGAGACATGCAAATTTTCTCCATTATCCTTTGTGAGTTCATCAATATTAAACGAGAACTCTTCCACAATGTCGCTTCATCATTTCATACTTTTCGAGGTAAAAATATTGATTACAGCCACTTTCAAGTCATTGTAACAGCCACTCTATTATTTTACCCTCGACATGTTCTTGATGTATTGAAATGCGGCTCCAGTTTCAGGAAAGAGGTGGTAAGAGAGCGAGTCTTTTGTCATGTCAAGCTGTCTGAATCAGAGGCTACGGTAATAATAGCAGTGTAACTCTATAGTAGCACACTGAGACCTGTTATGAGTGTGAATACCAGATCCAGCAGGCTGTCTACGTGCATGCTTGGATAAGTTTGGCTCCAGGGGACCACAAGTCAGCAGGATAAATGACTTTGGCAAAAAGATTCATTACTTTGCATTCATAATTGACTTTTACAGAATGTGCTATTAAAAAACAAAGGGGAAAAACATTCCAATTCTCGCCTACATATGTTTGTCAAGTGAAAGCTATTAATTCTGTTAGGGATGCAATTCATCTCAGTTATTGCTGAGACGGTGTCTGTTAAAATATTCCACTGTGCTTTGGCAGAATCTGAAGAGCACCGTTTCTCTTTGACCAGGCAAACAACCATATTTCAAACAGACAAATCAATATGTGCCTCACCTTGCCTTTATCCCTCATGGAGCCCTTTCCAAGGATGGACATCTTCACTCCTGTCTCTTCTTGTAATCGTTTCATAGAGTTTCCCCGCGGTCCCAGCAGCTTCCCGACAAAATTAAACTGTGACAAAGGACGGAAAAAAAAGAACAAACTTTATCAACAGTTCTCACATATGTAAGAGTAGGACATATACTTCTTTATCTCTGTTTAAAGACAAATGTTTCCCAAAAAGTGTCTGAATGGAAAGAAAAACACTCAATCTTTTTGTAGTAGAAAAGGTTAAATAAAAGAGCTGCTTGCTGGTCATTAGTCATCTATTATCAATAAAATCTCACATTCCATTCACCATTCATTCATCATAGAGAAAAAGCTGCAATGAAGCCTGATAAATCAATATAACTGCTTTGTACGGAGCACATTAAATGTGAATGTGGCTCTCCTGGGCTGACCAGGATAGCATACGTGTCTATCCTTTGCTTGAACTGTGCCCTTGCTCGTCTTGTACCTCAGTGGCATTTGGGGTCATAAGTTTTGCGCTGATAGAGGGAATAAAAAAAAAAAAGAAAGAAGTGTGGACTCAAACCAATAATGTTTCCGAGACTGTTCCAGAGGTCAGCGCTGAGATAAAGTCAGAAATAATGAGTTTCTTCCCAGTGGGAAATTAAGTAATACTATCCAGATGACAAACTATCAGATTCAAGCCGCGGGCCTCTGACTATCATTCCCCTCTCACTGTGCACCAGCTAGTGTTCATATTGAGAAAAGATGCTGTGGAATGTTGCTGGCATGACACTGCTGAGATTAGTGGTGATTGATCCGAGGGGTCAAACTTCGAGCATCCAACTGTGGTCAAATGAGTAGTTTCTTTAAAAAAAACTAAACAATGAGAAGATAATGAGACTATAACACATTTTTGGGGGGTTTTCATTGAAGGTTTTAGCAAATGTTTGCTGTGATCATGAAAGACCACCTCCAGAGCTGAACAGGTGGTCGGCCGCCCACAACAACGCACTCCGGCCAACCCTAAAATAATATTAACCTTTTCATTCAAGCGCCCTCTCCCACTGTGGCTGAGCAGCTAATAACTTTCACAGCCAGCTGTGTGTGGCTGCTGCAACTCAACTCCAACAACTGCACACTCAGCGGATTTCATGAACATCATTAACATCATGAGTGAATGCTACATCCAGGGTAGAGAGGCACCTGGGGATGCAGAGATGAAACTGGGAGGGGAAAAAAGGGGAAAGATAAAGCCTCTGCATCCCTTCTGTCCTTGCCTGTCCTCTGATCTGAATGATTAAGGCACCTCTGTGGATGCCTTTCTTCACAGGAGCTGCCTTGACAGGACTATCCTATAGCTGGCAGGGAGCGCCAGAGCAGATGGTGGTTGCAGCTACACTGAGAACGCGCTCGCTGGGCGGTAGAAGAAGAGTGGCCTGTTTTCATTAAGCTAATGAATGTCTGGAGCGAGTCTGCTGCTCCGCGGTGAGCAATTTGGGCTTCAGAAAGGGGTATAGTTCAGTGTTAAATGAGGTTTGAAATGATGCTATGTACCCCCTACAGTGTCAACACTGATGACTATGCAGATATTAGAAGAAAGAGTGTTGTGGATGGAACAATGTCTGAACAAATGTGGCGTGATCAAAAGCATGCATTTTTTTCTTTGTATCTTACAAGTTTTGCATGAAAGAGCTTTTATTAGAAATTGAATTCTGATATGTCATATCCAACTTAATTCTAAGTCACTTTCACATGATGTTTTCGACTTTGTACATTAGTCAATAATAATAGGAGCTTTGTTAAGTCATGCTGCAAACTTGGCAATGCAGCTGAGCAAAGCAGTTTCCACAAGGACCTCGCTGACTGACGACTGTTTCTGAGTTGTTCTTTTCAACAAGATAATCATGAATTTATAGCAACGTTTTATTAAAAAGAAATCAATTATTTTATTATAAAAATTATTAAAAAGGAAATCTCCTGTGGCCTTGATAGCTTAGCTCTCTGTAATACCTATGTGAACGCCAGCACATTGAAATATGTTGCCTGACAATGCAAATGGCGAAAAAACAAACAAACAACTGAACAAATTCTCCATGAAAATGTCATGTTTGTTTGTTTGGTCTGTTTTTTGTACCTTTAAATCCAAACTGATGAATGTGCTTCTCAGCTTCCTCGTGTTTTGTATATTCACATATTCACATCCTTTAAGGTCAGGTCTGCTGATTTTACAGATCAAAGTCTGTTTACAGGTCGACACTCCATCGGCATATATGAGGAGAAAACACCTTCTGTGGCACCTGAGGGAGCTGTGTGAAGTCTGACAAGCTGCCTCAAGTGGTGTCACTGTCCTTTTTAAAACTGTCCATCACTGAGTCCAACAGTGCAAAAGCGG
This sequence comes from Blennius ocellaris, assembly GCF_963422515.1. Classification (NCBI taxonomy): domain Eukaryota; kingdom Metazoa; phylum Chordata; class Actinopteri; order Blenniiformes; family Blenniidae; genus Blennius; species Blennius ocellaris. The sequence goes on from NC_137662.1 coordinate 13,015,119, forward strand.
TGTTGGTAAACTGCTGGAGAACACTTCTAAGCTGCTGTATTCTGAGCTATCTAAGGACAAAGCAGACCGTGTCTGTGATTTACATTTATCTTCCCGAGGTGACAGACTGATTGTCACCAGTAAATTATTTACAGAGTGAGGCACCAACAAAAGTTATTGAAATCTTTAAAGAAAAAAAAAGAAAAATACTTTCTTTCAGTTCTTTCATGCTGGCTGTGCGCACGCCATGTGGCAAAACTGGCTTTAACTGTGACTGCGACTTAACATGAGATTTCTTGTTTCCATGAAGACATAAATCAGTGCATAAAAATGTGTTTTCCACAACAGAATGGCAGAGCCGGGCAGGAATCACAATGTTTAAAACTTGGAAACCAGAGTGGCTGAAACACGAAGTTGGTGTTAGTAGCGTTTCTGCTGAATTTATGATGCGCAGCAGCATCAGGCAAACGTGGCGTGCACGGCACGGTGGTGTTCCTCGCAGCAAGAGGAACCCTGGTTGAATACGGGCTTCAACTATGTGGCGCTTACATGTTCTCCATGTGCATCTGGGAGTTTTTTTTGGATGGATGGATGGATGGATGGATGAAGCCAACACTTCTTTCAGGAGCTTAATGGTGAAAGTATTTAAAGCACAGTGACTAATCCTTTAATAACCACAGCCCCACTAAGCATGACATTGTTAATATTCATGTGTACTTGGTTAATTCATGTCTGACCATATGTAGTTTATGTAAAACACCACAGAAGGACACCTTCATAATGCGTTTGTTGAAAGGTATGTTGCTGCTGGCTGCAGGATCTTTATTTTAATGCAGTGTCGTGTGAGTGAGGTTCCTTACAAGGCTGATTTTTTTTTTCAAAAAGACAAAACAATATCCGGTCTGAGAGTCACTTCAGCACAAAGAAACATTTCCCATTCACTCAAAAATAATACTTTGAAAATATATTTCATTTTCATGGCCTCATTTTTCATGCAGCTACATTTTAAGTAATACAATTTGTACATAAAAGAGCACACTGGCTAATATATTATAAAAAAAAATTAATTAAAGAATTTAAATCAAAGCAACCTCAGGGTGACTTTCTGTGCCAACCTAACATGTTTCCAGGCCCCACTACAAGCTCAGTTTCATGGAAAGTGCAGGAATACTGTCATTTTACAACTTGTCAAGGCACTGTAACATTGCATATCTCATAACAAAACAACTTTTTCAGCTTTCATGTTGGAAAACTGGCCGCCCTTTTATGTAGTGCACTGGGGTCATCGAAGCTCTGCAGATGTCCTGAGGCGCTTACTGTCAGGTTAGCGAGCTGTGCTATTGGGGAAGTCCAGGTCCTGTCTGATAGGAGGATTAAAGCCTCAGGTAGAGGTTTATGCTTTAATGACAGCCAGGGATGACTGGGTTGTGAGCGTGTCCCATCAGCTCCCCAGACATTAAAGAAAGCAGACGAGTGGTTGTTAGAAGCGGCTGTGACAGGGGGAGGATTTACTGCTCACCTGCTGAGCTTTTCAGGAAAGCATCCAAATCATTTGGAGTGTTTGGCGAGAGGTAGTCTGTCAATGTGAATGCTGATCACTGGCATTAGATAGTAAAGCGTGGCTCTGCAACTATTTATCTTAGTGGCAGATGTTGTATCTGAACAAAATAGACCTAACCCTAACCCTAAGCAACAAAAAACAAAACAAAAACAAAAACACACAAACCCCAAACAATTCTAAATATGGGCATGATATCTAGTATTAGACACAGGATTACACTGCACACTATCTGCAAAAAAATTCTATAATGAAATCCAAAAATGTATTATATGTTAAGCCTTAATTCACAAGAGGTGATCTTGCTATCGTCATGCACACACTGTGAACACTTAAAGCAGTGGGAATGTTACATTTCCCATCAACATGTAAATCCTGGACTGTAAACAAAACTAATCTTGTAAATTCCAGCAGGTGACAAACAGCCTGAGCAATTGCATGCAGCAGCAAGCAAAGCCAAAGTGAAGCAAAGCTTGCAGAAGCTGCTTAAGACTTTGAACCTGTTCAAGACAAGACAGAGTTTTGCTATCAGAGCAGCAGCTACAAAGCTATCCTGTTAGAACACAGACAAATCAGTTCATTCAACATGAGCCCTCTTCTGCAAAGTCTCTAACAAGCCATGGCTTTCAAATGAGAATCAGGCATACTTTGCATGTATTTTCAACTACTTTCTCAACAAACAGAGAGGCAGAACTTTACAAATCCTACTCAGAATGCAACAAAAATAGGTGGAGACAAAAAAGGGTCTGTATGCTGTGTCTGAAATCCATATATTCATGCACTGCAATTAGAGGACAAATATTCAATAAATAACTGCACTTTCACTATTTTGGAAATACTAAATCAACAGACTCAGTCAAGCTATTGTTCATCCATTAAATGCTTCCAAAGCATTATCTCATTCAAACAGCAAGGACTTCATCCATCGTATACTGTATACTGCTTCATCCAATTTGGTGTTGGTGCTGGAGCTAATCCCTGCAAAAAAAAAAAAAGGAGTGAAGACAGGGTCGCTAGTCGATCACTGGACGAATACACAGCGACAGACAAATCACACACACTCAAACATTCACATTCATAGGCTCTTTAGGGTCACCAGTTTACCTTTATAGACTGTGAGAGGAAACTGGACACACACAGGGAGAACGTGCAAGCTCCACATGAACCCAGATTGTGCTGCTGGAGCAAGCAGTTATGCAGTTGTATTTGGTCGACACTGGGCATGAAGCTCGAATGCTAATTACATTCACTTTGTACACATTCCACTCTGATATTTGAGATAACTACCTGAATGTTGGAAACCAGCAAGACTGGCATCAGCTCTGAGGATAACCAAAACCAAATCACTCAACTGGCATCGACATTAATACAAAATCCTAAAACAACAGAGGCCTCATTTAAAATGAGCACCAATACAACAAATTCTACTTCTGCAATCAATGGATTGTGTTCTAAGAAATCTGGTTTTCCCAACATTTATTTTGGGCTATCCTTGTAACTTTTTCAGCATTAGTCATAATTTGCTGTAACAATCTCCCACTGTCTGGAGCCCATTCACTTCAGTTGTGCACTTTAGTTTGGGACTATAGTGTCAATCAACAGCATACAATCAAGACAATTTATCCAATTTGGCAATATATAGAACTACAACACAAGTAAACATTTTATCTGTATTAAATCTCACCCGCAGCATTGTAGCAGAAAAAAGTCATCACACAAATCTCGACACAGTGGGATCCCAAAGTGGAGATGTGATGCTATCAAACAAGGCCTTAATTTTAATTCACACTCTGAACTCCCCTCTACTGTATTCACAAGTTATCTGAGCACAACACCTTTCCACATGATAGGCCTTTCTATGGGCCGCTGACATCTCTGGGTGGACAAAAATGGGATTTCTGTATGGTTAGCGCTGCAGCTGCAGCACTATTAAAAGGTCACAAAAACCCACAAGTGATAAGCTCAGAATTGTGGCATCCACAACGGCAATACAATTTACTGTGCTGTGGGTTTTCGAAGGACCAGCAAAATGAATAGTTAAAGGAAAAACTCAAATATAAGTAAAAAAACTAGCCTGTTTTTTTTAGATAAGAGAAGAAGTATGTCCATTTTGTTTTTAATGGAATACATTTTATTGTAATTAAGTGACAGTGTTAAGTATTATTTTTCATGCATGCTCGTATATTCCCTTCTACAGAATAATCCCAGTGCTTGAGTCATAATATCCGACATTGTCAGTCAACAAAAATCCATTTCATGCCCCAAGGTTATGAGATGCTGATCAAGCTGTCTCTTCAAACAGCGGAGGATAAAGTCGAGTATTGACTATGCTGATTTTCCTAATAATTTTTTGCTGAGTTAACAATAATCGCTGAGTAAATTTTCAAGACTTGCATGACAAACATTTGTTTACATATCAAAACAATATATCCAAATACGCACATCATTCTGCCACTCAAAGCACATAGATGCTACATTGCATTTTTATTTATTTAATAGTGTAGGTCGAAAACAGCATTGATGCAGATTGTTTAGAGAGTGGTGTACACAAAAACACACAAGCTGTCCCCGCTGAATGATGCATACAGCCCAGGTTAGTCTGTAGCAATATGCATCATCAAGTTGGATCAATAGTGTAGCTGCTGCAGCTTTTCCTGAGTCAATTTCTTGCAAATCACACCTGCTCTGCACATTGAGCAGCCACGGTCATAAAGATTTTGAAAGTAAATAAGCATATCTCCTCAAGTGCTTAAAGTTCAGTACAGCTTTCAACTGGACTTTAAATAATAAGAAATAATACATTTCAAATATTTGGAAAATAAAGGGCAAACTCATGATACCTTCAGATAAGAGAATGAGGTCCTTACAATGGCACACATGGAGATCTGAGATATGTTACATGGTGAGTGAGCAGTTGGGTTTCGTTGTCAGTGCGTTGACTGCTAAAGATAGGGTAATGGTCATTGGCTAAATAGCAAGCGCATCTTCGAAATGGTATGTGCGATGAACCTGGGCCGTACATTTGAGTGCCTGCCAGCGGTGGCCGGGGGAGTGACAACCTTGAAGCAGTCGCAGAGTGTTGGAGGATGAAACAAGTTTCATCTGCCTCAGCTTGAAACTGAAGAATGTGCAGCCGATGTTTCTGTGCCAGATACCACCGGGTACCTTGCAGGTTTTGTGGAGTCCACGTCTCTTCGGTCTGAGCTGTTTTGACAGCATGCACTGTGGGATATCAGGTAGAGGGCAATGGGAATGTTGGCTCAGCTGTGCAGTTTATCAGCTTGTACAATACGATATGCACATTAAAGTACCCACAGCATGAGTGAGATACAATCTTTTTAAACTTTACAGTAGTAAAAATATTCTTCAGATACAGTAATTATAGCAGTATAGAAGATGGATGGTAAATTCTGTAGTTCTGAAAGTGAGGTGGAATTCTCGAAGTGCGTTTCAGATGGGTCATAACATTATGAAAAATGTGGGGGTGAAGAGAATGCCTTTTTCCAGCACTTTCTTAAAAATGTATTCTTCCTATTTCTTTTTTAAATTTTGTTAAGAAAAACAATTGTAAGACAAATAAGAGATGGTAAAACTCTTCACTAATTAATTTAAACAACAAATGTTATTCCAAGTAATAGAGAGGAATGACAATTTTAAATTTATGAAATAAAGTTTTGAGCTAAACAACAAGTTAAAACAGTTGCAGACTATATTTAAAGACTTTTTTAAGATTCAAAATTAAAATGCATCCTTGCCATATTGCTGTTGTGGAAAAAAACAAGTCCTTCCCTTGTTAGTTCCCAGCAAGTAGCTGTAAATGCAATTGAGATGATGAAATTAAAATCAGGGTATCAGGAAAACGTGAATTGAAGTTTGAAATACTCTTGTTGGTCACAAATACACTGTGAGTGACTGTGCTTGTATGAAAAATAATTCTACTTTTGTCCAGGGCTAGCAATGTTTTCCACCATTTCCTGCAGCACATAACTGCGTTTATTTCTCTTATTATCTCACTGAAACTTCCCACTATTGAAACATTGAGTCAAATATTGAACCACTGAAAACCAAAAGACCAAAAACTACCATTTACATTTAATTTAATTTGGAACATTATAATAGTGCATTGTCTGTGCTTAGAAAATGTACATTTTGTGCTGCAATTGATTTTACTTTTTTCTTTTGTTGTTATTTTGGTATAATTGGGAGACAGAATGAAAATATCCTTGGGGGTCCTGTCTATGCAGTGTTTGCATGTTCTCCCTGTACATGTGGGGACTCTCTAGGCACTGCAGTTCCCGTTCCACAATGTCGATGAACACGGTTTTGAAGTAAACCTTGACTCTAAAATTGCCCCTGGTGTGAATGTCAGCGTGTGTGTGTACTTTTCAGTGAGAGAGTTCTGTGATGGACTGGTGATATCTCCACGGCATACCCTGTCTTCACCAGTCAACTATGATCATGTGGAGTCCCTGTCAACCCTGAGGGGCTGATCTACTGACGCTTGACATGTATAAAACCATCCACCAATGCGATATTGCATGCACAGGTGTGAAAGTCGATTTATGGGACACACTGGCAACTGCCTCCGATGGTTGCGTAGAATTACACACACAATCAAACCAACAACGGAACCTTCCAAGAAATAGAATGTTAAATGTGTCCACCACATCATGCTAAATACGGGGAGGAGTTTATTCTTCAGACAGTATAAAATATGAATGGTGAATTGAGCCTTTTCATTTTGGATCCACGCACAGAAATTTTGTGTAATGTTTAATGTGTGTTTAAGTAATATATTTTATATTATGGAGTACCGTGGTGTAGTGTCTTGGCAAGGATATAATTCCTTATTCCTATATCTTGATCACTATCGGCCATGAAGACGTCTGAAGTCAGAAACACACTTAACTTGTCCAACCAAGCTAAGCAGATAATAGAGATAATCTTGACAATTTGTGCATGAAAACAGCTGTGCTTTACTTCCTGTGGCATGTGAAAATGTTCACAATGAACCTTGTGTCTGTCAATCTGTGATTTAATCACGACTTGGTGTTTTCACTGACATTAATCTTCAGTGTGTGAGGATGTCAAATATGAAGCCACGCATAGGAATTCTCCAAGGTAAGGATTTAATTACTCTGCAGCAGGATAGCAGCTATAAGCTTGAATGAACTTTGTTGGATTGCTGAAATGAACAAATTTAAAAGACGTCACGTTCTCTGTCTTTGGTGAAAGACTGAACATCACAGAATGCAAGACATGTGAAGTAATATGTGAACTAGATACAGGCCAACAAACTGTGATGTGGAACAAGGCATTGTTTACCTCTCTGTGGGGGCAAAAAAAAGTTAAACACCTTTAACTTGGTAAACTGACCAGTTTTCACGAGTGGTACATAAGTCTTCATTCAGCATTAATATGAAGTCTTTATTCTGCCATTCCAGAAACCCATGCATTTTTTGATGTTCTTCTTGTGGTTTGCGGATGTCATTGAAGCCTTGGTTAATTATCACTTTGTGAAAGTGCAGTGTGACCAAGATGTTTTAGGTAGTGACACTGCAGTCTTACAAGATGCTGACTATGCAATTAGGAGAAGCTGTTGTTGGACAACTGCTCTATCCCTCTGGAATGCAGCTTTGCTTGCTTTGCAGGGCTGACACGACAGTGTTTATTGTCCAGAACTACGACTTTTTTTTTTTTTTAGCTTCTGCATCAAAACCGTGAAGGTTGTTCTTGTGTTGTAAAAATATAGTCCTGCTATGGAGCTCACAGGTTGTCAGGCTTTTCTGGACTTGAAGCTTCACCAGTTTCCATTACCATATAATCAGAACTCAAATCACAACTGGGACATCAGATAAATGTGATTAACAGCAGTTGAGATGAAAAACAAGCCGTACTCTATTTTCAGAAAATAGACTTTAAAAAAAAATGGATGTTCCTGAAGAATCAGTATGTTATAAGACAGTATCCAATTATATTTAGATTCCCACTTGTTCAACAGATGATGTCTGCATCACATCTTCATTTCTTAACTCAGGTAGACACATACAAATATGCAATAAATGTTGCAATTTTGTGTTTTAAATCACAGGTATAAATATACAGTTGCAGTTTGGTGAATTTCCATATAGTAATAAAATAAATTTAAATATTTTATTTGTGGTGTTCATCATTAGGAGATCAAGATGTAAAGGTCATTTTTGTCATTCTTTGTTTTTTCAACTTGTCACCAATATTGATGTCAAATTTGAAATGAAGTATACATTGTAAAACATAATGACTAAAAAAATATGTAATTTGTACAGGAGCAGTGTTGACTGAATACAAACTCTTGCAACATTTGGACACTACAGGAGGCAGGAGTACATAGTAGCATCTTTTCTTTTAATGGGGCATCTTTTCCCATGAAGCTGACACGATTGGCATTTTTTATAGATTTGAAATCAATTTAATAGAGTGAAGACCCAAACAAGGCTTAATTACTTTCTCAACATTGACCTGAGGAAACAGCCAATTGATTTGTATGGAGCGTCTTGAGCAGCTTATTGGACTAAGGCTCTGTTTGTCTTCCAGAGATAGAGTTGATGGTTCCTCTGCCCTCCCGACATCCTCTGTCCTCTCAACGTTGTTAAGGGAAGTTAAAGAAGTATGCACACTGCAATATGATGATTATGACTTTAATGAATTTGTTTTATATTAATCAACACAAACTGTAAAGAAAATGGAAAATAAAATAAAAATAAAAATAGCAGAGCTGTTGTGGCAGCGCTCAAACATGACAGGGCTTGTCAAAGTTTGCACTACAGCTGCTGCACAAAGGACAACAACAGCACTTGATTGAACCATAGAAGATGATAGTTGTGGAGATGATAGACTTGACATGATGGTGACTCCTCTTAGAAGGAGAGAGCACTTACATTCCAAGGTCAACACAAGTGACTACAGATGATCAAAGTCAGTGAACAACCTTCACCACAGTTGACAAGGCAGAGTAAATAGTAAGCTGTAAATATCAAATAAAATCCTGCCTTCTCCTGAATAAAATCAAGTTTAAGTAGGTGTCTATTATCATACAAACGGACTGGTCACCTAACTCAAGCATTGTCTGAAATGCCTTTTTTCACTCTCTCGACAAGGTACTTGGTGACACCACTTGTATCCTTGAAGTTCAGGTATGAAGTGTTACACTCAAGCAAAGAATCAGGAGGATCTTGGCTTGAAGCTGCAGCTTGCTCTTAAAACACTTTGTGATTGACCAGGCTCACTCAATGAAAAGGATTGTAAAATACTTGATTCCAAGAATCAAAATGCACAACCCAAGAGTGACATTTTCTTAGGACCTTCAAGTTGATACGTCCAACTATTGTGTGCATTAATTCTTATTTCAGTCATTCAAGCTCCTTTAAGTCCTGCAAGTGTGATAGAGAGCCTTCCATTGTATTATATAACTATTGCATTAGAACCTGAAATGGTAAATGACACTTAAACAATATTTATATGAAAGATCTGCAAAATGGTAAATAGATTTCTCTTATGTAGCACCTGACATTCACCAATTCACACACTCAGTCACACACCATTGGAAGCTGCAGCCATGCAAGGCGCTGTCACTCCAATAGGAGCAGTTTGGGGTTCAGTGTCTTGCCCAAGGACATTTCGGCATGCAGACAGGTAGAGATGGAAATTTAACCTGCAACTTTCCGTTTGGGAGACGACAGCTCTACCGACCGAACAGAACAGTGGAGACAGTAGAGCTCGTCTTGATTGCAGCAGTGAATTCTTTTGGCTCTCCTCAGGCAGATGTGTATTGTTGCTTAGCTGCCTGATGGAGCAGCCTCATTACACAGCGTTTCAGCACTGACATTGCATAAGTCAGAATACCGAGCGCTGTGTCATGCGGTGATTTATGGTCACTGTTCTTCACCGTACCCTCGGGTGCTTTAGTTTACTGAAAACTTTGGGTTTTTGATGACTTCATCAAAATAAACAGACACTGTGTGGTGACTTTCTATTCCCCAGTTTGAACGATTTTCGGTGCGGAAAAACAGAATTTGTGATCAGGTAAAACAAACGCAGTGCCCACACCAAATAGCACTATTTATTGGCCGACAGCTAAAATACAATGCTGAATACGACACACATAAACAAGCCACATGAATGATTTGAAACTGTTGCAAATTTCCATCAGTGGTCTGAGAAAGAAAAGAAAGAAAAACAGCTTTCAAAAAAAGTGCAGTACTCAGCATTGAGTGTCTTACCTTTGGGTACTGTTGGACGGGAATGAGAACTCTTTCAGAGAGCTTGATATTTTTATTGCTGATAATGTCTAGGTATTTCTTCGTGTCACCATCTTTCCTCAAATCATCACCTTCATACTTTTCAATCTCTGCAGAAAAACCAACAGAAAAGAAAACATAATTAGTTCACAGAAAAAGCACCAATCAACATTTAAGACTACTTTGAGGGAGCCGTAGCTCAAACAACCAAAACAATATGAAGAGAATTCAGACCATGCATGGCATCACGCAACAGATATTTTGCCAACTCGTTGGTGCCTCGGCAGCGAAGATATGCTCACATTGCACACTTAATGATATGAGATAATACCGATGACTCCTGATTTGTCCTTTTAAACCAGGCTCTGTAATCTCATGATCTCTGGAAGCTCCAATCAAAACAACAACAGAGGCAAACAGTCACACTCGGCTCCCTGTGCCTCACTTCACTCCAAACTGAGCTCTTGTGGGCTGTCAGCAGTCTCTGTGATCCCCACGCGGGCTTAAGCAGATGTCGGATTAAACATATGAAGCATTTGATATCATTGAGTAAAAGCCTTTTGGGGCGGTTTAAGATTAGATCTGTGAACTCCCATATTAAGATCCTATTTGCAGATCACTGGTTCCAATCAAACAGCCGTATTTCTGCTAATAATTTTCAAGATGGGCAAATTGTGCACAAATTGGCCCAGTAGTCATCTTGTGAGTCCTCAGCCTTATTGCAATAAAATGAAGTATGACAGGTGGATAATGGCTGTCCAGTTCAGCGTACTGTATCTGTTTAACAAGAACAGCCCTGAAATATTCTGAGGAGGACCTTTTTTCAATCTCCTTTGCAATGATCAGAATTAACGTTTCAGTTTATTGAAGGACTTAAAGGACTATCCACTTGGTTCACCACATGGTTGGATCATCCACTTCAAGCAGGTCTGAGGACAGTGACCAGATGAAGACTGATCATCTAAACCCATCAGGCTGGAGGTCATGTGGCGAGCTAAAAAAAAAAGAAAAAGTGCTGCAGCTGAAACCACAGCTTGTGATAACACTTGAGGTATGGGTGCGAAGATTGGGCAGTGGACCATAAGGGCAATGCTCAAAGGTAGCAAGTGAGCGCACCGATAAAAAAAAAAAAAAAAAAGATGCAGAGATATGGTATCAGCATTCTAGGGGTGAGTGGAGGGAACACACAGTGGAGGCATTAGAGCCCCGAAAACACCTGGGGACACACGAGACTGTCTGAGGTGGAGGAGAGGGGACTAACATGGCCTGAGGAAAAATAGATTGCTCAGAACAATGCAAGATGGAATGCGGATTTCAGTTCCATCAGAGATGAAGAGGAAGTTATGTAGTACCTGGGCAGAAGGTGAAGGACCTGAAAGCAATATAAGGCACGTCAACATCACTAAATTCCAATACAAACAGTCAAGAACATATTTAGAACAGTGCATTTATTCTTTTCTGAGCTGCCAATAGCTGAGGACTGAAGCTAAGAGGTTACCGTGAGTGTACCTTCCACCAGAGATTTATGTTGCCTTAAATTTGAAATAATAGTCTGTGCATCATTTTACAAATGAATCGACTGAGCAGCTGAACAAGGAGGCTGACATCAGGGGGGAGGCAATTTCTCATAAGTTGCTGAATCTACCGCATCCTTATAAACTATCTTCAGGATTTGACTTTTGCCCAAGAACTGCACAATTTTGATTCAAGTACTTTATGCATTATAGCTTGTACCAACCATTGCATTAGGTTTTATTGAATACAATTTCTTGAATTAAGGTTATTTGCTTTTTCTATAGTTTGTCCAATCACATAAAGGAGAAATGCCAAGCACACAAAATGAGTCATTTTCTTCCAGAACTGGACACTCTATGTCTGATTGTCCAGTTGTTAAAATTGGATGACCCATTCATCCCTTTTATTGATTCCAGGGTCATGGGTCACTGAATCAATTCAAGATGACTATGGATGAAACATTGTACACTAATATGTCACAGGGCAAACACAGACAATCACACAGGCACATTCACATTAACAGACAACTTAAAATCAGAACCCCAAATGCATCATCACACCTCTTAGAGTAGATTTGCTTTTCTTGTGACTTTTATAATGAAGCAACTTGCATATGAAAATATACAAGTACATACAGAAAACACCAGATGGCACCTGGTGAAAACTTGCAACAGTACCAACGAAAAATTCATTTCTGCCACGTTTTGATTGACAGCATGAGCAAAATGCTGCAGAAACAAAAAAGCTACAAAACAGAATTTTTAGAAAAAATTGAAATATGCACCAAGAAATTCAAACAGAGCCAAAGGAACAGTTGGGACTATCAGGAAAAAGGGTGATGAACTGGACAAACTGTTACCATCATTAGGAAAACAAAGAAGGCTAAATGTGGACTTAAAGCACAATGGCAAGAGCTGAAGAAAAAAAAAAAAACCTGGAGTGGCAGCTGCTGGACAATGATTATCAATGGTGCATTTATGTCTGTGCATGGAAAAATAAATGCATCTTATACACTGGAGCAATGTCTACATGTTTCCATCTTTGTGATAATGTATTTTTAGACGGATGTGATAGGCAGGTTACCACAGTAAACAGTCTCAACCTAGGGTTATTATCACTGCGAGGCAACAATGCCAAGTACAACTCCACCATGTGGTCACAAATTGGATCATGTTGTCTCCATCTTCTTCTGTAATCATTTAGAGTCAACTCTAATAAAAAATAATGTTAAACTGTCTATAAAGCAAATTCATTAAGATATGGGAATTAAATTAATTTGAAAAATCACCGTAATGCAAACCTTTTCACAGAGGGAGGAGTTTCTGCAATTATTGTTTGAGAGATGTCAAAAGCAATCCACGAAACAAATAAACTAATACAATATGATAATGTGAAATACATACATGACATTCTATTTTCACCTTCACATTCCCCTTCAGTGAAGTGGTAATTAGAAAACCAATTTTCACACAAACCACCATCACCCATCACTGGGGACGAACTCTGCCTGAAATCTCTCAGGTAAACAGACTGTAAGGCCCCTCCAGCCTTTTATTCCCATCAACACAGCTGACTCACACCTCCTTATGTGACACTTTACACAAGACAAGTGTCCCCGGATTGCAGGAACCCACAAACTGTGATTTTGAAAAACAGCCTTTTGCCAGAAGAGATAAAAGAAACACAACCTGTGGTGTTGTGAGCGCATGAATATTTTAAACTCATTTACATCCAGAATATGGAATCCACAGTGACAAAAACAGAAACAGAAATACCACATATGTGGTGACGATGGGTATTTATTTACAATGCATTGATTTACACTGCAGGACTCGTCAAATCTGAACAATTGGTCCAGCACTTTGGTTCAGATAGAAATACTAAATGATGGACCAAGTGGATTTAGAGTCAATGTACATACATTTGGTGAGGTGTGAGCTGTACATATTTGTAATCACTTGACTTGTTTTTCTCCATCAGCAGTATAACAAAAATGTAGATTATGACAAAAAGCTACTAATGTTCCCCTCAGTTTTAGCAATATTTGTATGGCTTCATACAAATATGCTAACAAGATAAATATTATCCCTCAAATACCAATGTGTTTCCACCTTTAATTACACCCCAATGAGATTTGGAAAAAGAAGTAGCCGTCACTGTCTGATGAATTATGAAAGAACCATGAACAAAGCTGGAGATGAGACTGTTTTCTTGAGGAGGAAAATAAGGTTTTGTCTTTTTAACAAATTCCTCAAAACAACATGTGCTGCTGCTCAAATGAGAAAGCAATCTAGAGGAGTAGAATGATGTTGCCATTTAACGATAGGTTGATGAGTGCAACAGCATCTTTTAGTCATTTAGGAGGGTTCCTGCCATGTGCAATTGCTTATAGCCTCAAATTAAGCTCATTCAACATCTCCAGCTCTGGGGTTGAACAAAGATGTGTTTTCAGGAAGATTTTGAGCTCAAATTTACAAAATTATTGGTTATATTTTATTTCAACAAGGCAATTAGGTTTTTGTTTCAAGTTTCTCCATCTTTGTGAAGTTGAAACACTTTAACGCTGCGTAGAAAGGAGCACTTTATTCTGGTCTCCAGCCCGCCAGTGAACTGAGAAGTGGACTGTGTGACAAAAAGAGAACGCGAGATATTGACAGGTGGGGAGAAGACAGCAGAAGAGGAAGATGAGTTTACAATATATAAATCCAAGGGGAAAGTAGCCCACACTGGTATCATGTTTGTCAAATACGCGGTAGGAAGCGGCAGCAGCCTAAAGATCAGAGAAGCGAGGATGTGCTTTGAAGGTCACTGGTTTCAGTCCTCACGCTGGATGAAAAAAAAAAAATCCCATTTGGGAAACTGAAGGAGTAAAACACTCAGCGACTATTCTGGTGCTCTTGATCCCCTCTGTTGCGCTGCCCAAACTGCTTCAGCGGAGCCGCTCAGCGGCCAAGACTGAAAAAAAAAAAAACCCTGCGGTTTAACTGGGCAGCTACCAGATAAATGTGTGCAACTGTATGAATTCGGCGAGAAAAAGTACTCCATCAGCTCGCCATGGCTTAAGGTTAAATACATCTGCGTTGGTCTCCACACAGCATCAGAGAACAACAACAGAGACTGGGGAACAGTTTGATGTTCATTCATCCTGAACACCATAGAATTGTCAATAAATATGTTTTTCATCAGGATAAATGAGTCCATTAATCGAATAATTGAAATTTGTATTGCACCATTGAGACCATAACATGTAGTTCAAATGTCTCCAGAGCGATAAACTAATATCTCCTTTTATAACTCTAGAGACATATTTTTGCATGGACATTCGTGTACTTACATGTGTACATTAAAGAGTTCCAAGCACCTTTACGCCTGGCCCTCGTCCGGATCCTGACCTCTGAACTCTGCGTTCATCTTCCAAATAATATTGTGTATTAATAGATAATGTCACTGAGAAAAGACAGAGGGATAAATGGAGGAAAGGAACGCCTTATAAAACAACTGGATAAACATTTGATTAAAAATGTTGAAATAAAAAGAACAGAAATGACCTACATTGCCGGAGCTTTTTTGAGAAGCTCGGCAAGAGTTTAATAACACAAGAAGAACGCGATGGGAGACGCATCGTTTGCTGCAGATAATATGCTTACTGCTTGGCTGTTTATCCCCACAATGTAGCTTTATAGGATTCCCCCTGTTGTTGCCATACAGGCATTTCCCACTATAGCATGCAGTTTGTTCTTCTGCCGAGTAGCAGCCCATCATAAAATGTGTGCGTTTGCAAGTGGAAGGTAATTTTAGTGAGATCAAATTGAAATTTATGTCTGAGCTGGAGGTCTTTTTTTTCCTTTTTCGGCTTGGTCAACAGGGAAACATGAATCCAGCGAAAACAGCCCCATAGTGATGAGATGAGTCACCCTAATGAGTCAAATTCTAATTAATTCCGCCCGACATAGGTTTGATTAATCTCAACACTTCTGCACTGTCATGCTACACAGGGATTTGATGAGCTAAAACACACCACGTAGATGAACGTTATCTCACCCATCGGAGCAAACTCAGGACATCCTAGAATCTGACATGTGCTTTGTGTAGACAAATATTGCACGTAGTAAGCATCCTCCTCTTTTCACTCTCCTCACCTTTTATTTTGCAAAGCTGGCTGAAAGACTGGAAACCTTGAATAACCTACAAGCTGATAGACGAGCATTACAGGAAAAAAAAAAAGTGCAGATAGAAAAGAAACCTATTTGAACACCACCGCTTCTGCAACGTTTGCACGACCCTAGTTGTGGTTTGACTTCACATTGGGTTTGAGCTGTTTTTGTAAGTAATAGCTGAAGAGCACTTCTGTGGTAGAAGCTTTGAAAGAGATCCATATAATCTGTAGAAACAGTCAATTTGTGCAAGTTTAAAGAGTCACTAAATTGTTGGTTGATAGTAAACTTCTCCTAAAGCTTTGATTTGCATACTGATGAACTGCATGAGCTGCACTGAGTGATTATTACATTTTTGTGCTTTATTGCACTGCGGGCCATTACGCCAACTTCAGTCAAAGGCCAAAAAACAAAGACTTTGTAGAATACTCCCATTAGCAGCCAGCTAAATTATTCACCGATTTCTTCTAGCAACTCAATACTATATCTACAATAATGACTTCACAATGGGTGTGAAAATGAATCAGTGTAATTACTCTCCAATAACTGATTGCCTGTTCACATCAAAACACAAAAAAAGGTTGGAATAGCACTCTGCCTGGCAGAGTGGACCTGGTCGGGGGTGGTGGGTGAACAACAAGACATGCAATTAACTTTAACCTTTTTTTTTTTTCCCAACTCTGGACTGATGAGTATAAAAGCATGCTGTTGGAATTATGTTCCCCTGTTTGGCCTCATGCTGTTTATGTGTTTTTAACTGAGCAGTACTGAGGCAAATATAGCAGTTGACAGAGCGCTAAAGTATGAAGTCTCCAATGTAATTATAATGTCATTCTGAAATTCTCGACTCGAAGGGAATGAAAAAATAATCGCTAATCATACAAATTACATAGTAAAAGCAGGAAGAGTGGCTTGGTATTCAGCTATTTTTCACAAGTACTTCACATCATCCATATGTAGTATAGGTTTTGTGCCCATAGAGGGGATTTATCTGTTGAATCTTCAGCATAAATGTGTGAAATCAAACAAAGAAAAAGCTTAGAGCATTATTTGCTCATTGCTGTTTGTGCTGTTTCAGCTGCTCCCGTTGCATGCAAAATACCTGCAGTACTGGTTTTTGTCTAATTGTCTACAATACAGTTTTTTTCCAATGGGCTGCGTGTCAAATACACTATTGTTTAGTGTTGTTTAATATCTTGCAACCACAACTGTGTAATAATTCCATTAAATAACTGATATTTAATGGAACGTGGTTGACAGTTTGATATATCCATCCCTGCATTCAGTGAGGGTTGCTGGAAGTATTTAGAAAGTAACTTGTCTTTGAGCTGCTGTAGCTATACCAATATACTGTGAGGAAAGCGAGACAGAATAGTATCGTTAAATCTCTTGAATTGTTCATGATATGTTGAAAACTCCATAACAACCAGAGAAGACGGAAATAGAGCTTTATGCTCATCATAACTGTGGCCTACATAAATTCAGCTGTAGTATACTTTAGGGTGGTCCAATCACAGATAAGATTCACCAGTATGTTAACCAATAGTAACATGCACCATCAAAATCACAGAATAATATTGACGAACTGACAGATATTGAAAAGAGATTGAAGTCCTTACTCATTGTGCAATTTTTGTGTCAAACTTTTAAAAATCTCAAATACAACTATGGGGAAACAATGAGATATTCATAAAAAGTCCTGACACACAATATGAAAGTATACCTAAAATTTAAAAAAAGCATCAAAACCTTGCTTGAACTACATTTTATATCAAAACATGTTTTATGGTTTTGCAATTTCTCCATTATCGTGGTTACTTTTGATTAAATATAATTAATTCCACTGGTTCATGGTCACTTCAAATTTGCCTCATCAAACTTATTTGAAATTATTGACCAAGTAGATTCACACATTTATCAAACTAAATATCAGAAACTGGTCGTGCTGTATAGGGTTAAGGTTAGTAAATAAGTATTTGTACCTCCCTGCTGTATGTGAACATTCAAGAGGCACAGCAGCATACTTTGTTACCTAATATATGTTATCTGAGTACTGTGGCTCTGGCTCTGTCACTCTTTTCTGTTGCATGAAATGCTTATGCCCTTGGAATTTAATCGTATTCGACCTCTGTACTTATTGTAAGTCACTCTCGATAAGAGTGTCAGTTAAATGCCGAAAATGTATTTCAATGTCTCACTTTCCTAAAATGTAATTTTTGTGTCCTTTTAATAGGTCATACCACACATTATGCTGTTTATCTGTCACTGTGAGCCGGGTCACTGTTGGATACTCAGCAGGCTGTACACTGAGAATCTGACGAGTAATATGTACACAAGACAAGGAGGGATAAATGAGTGACAATCAGACTGTAATCTAGAGACAGAAAGATACTCCGAAGCAGAGCATCATTAAAATAAGCTCTAACAAAATCTAGGAGGTACACTGAAGTGCAAACATTATAAATCCTTAAGATGTTCCAATTCCTATCAAATTATGCAATATCCTAACAGAGATGTCTAACCAGAGTGAAATTGTGCAGCCTGACAGTGAGCACTAACATGCAGCACGAATCATAAAAACCATCTTAAACAAGAACTCCTGAATAGACTTTGAGGCATTGGGAAGCCACTGAGATTCCACAAATCCACAGAAGGCTACTGTAGATTCACACAGATACCTGCAACAATTCAAGGACCTTGAAAACTTTGCACAGCACGTATGAGCACAAAAAGATGGATGCTATCAATCAAATAAGTGGCTTCACGAGATATTGCTTTCATTTCCTGTTCTCTGCCTTTTGCATTACTTAATACGTAATTACAATAATGCATGCCCATTTGAATGCCATGGGTTCTTTGATGGTAATTCCACCTTTCTCTGCTTTTTGCTTTATATTTGGCTTTTACAACAAATCTGAGAAATGTTCACTTGCTTGGGAGTCAGAGGGAGTTTCTAAATCCCAGGGATGCTACAGGGTCAAATCCTGCTCTGGACTGCTCCCAATAACTGAGTTTGTCCTTTGTTTGGTAAATGTTTAAAGTATAGCAGGTGTAACCTTGACCTTCTTCCTGTATTAAGAACTGGAGTAACAGCTGGATACAAGGTTAAAATGCCATAGTTTTGAAGACTCATGACAAATCTATTGTGCTCTGGAGACATACTTGAGGGAAAACACGATTGCATATTGCATTAAGCACTGAGGGAAGTACATGCATGTTGGCTAGGCAAAGTGTTGCCTCAGATCTTAGTGGGTTAAAGTATCAACAATGCTTTACGGACATACAAAGACAGGGATTAGCGAAGCAGCCGGCAGCCATAATGCTTTATCAGGTTACCATTGGCCAGCTTCTTATCAAGAGAAGAAGAACCTGAGTGACCTGCCTCAGTTGATTGCGCTCTGTTACGACCTGTCTCTGTTATGAGAAGGATGTAGGTGGAGGAAGTGACAATCACCTGGTGTGTTTGGGTGAAGTGAGGGATTTATTGGTAGTTATCAGGCTTACAACAATCAAACAGAAACCCAAAGACACATACAACAATACAAAATTACCTGATGACCTAGTTTTCAATGATGGATTAAATCTAACAAAAAGGCAGCTTCTCCTCGGGAAGGCCGTTAAAATTTTCAAATGACACGCATTTACTAAATAGTAAATGCGTATGCAGCATTCCACTAAAGAGTGGTATACTGGAACAAATGAAACACCTAATTAACACAAAACAAAACAGCTGGTACCTTCACCAAACTGATGGACAATGATTCAAGATGACGAAAGTTGAACTAAAATTCACACACTCATAGTTCGGAAGTTCAAAGCAGTTAGTTTTGAACTTCGGAAGCCGAGTTCAAAAGATCAACAAAACGAGTTCAAACACACACCAAGGCTGTTCGAGGCAGAATGAGAAGACACCTCCCACATCAGCCGCCATGAGGAGTGTGCTGGAGCTGTTAAATGGCCCCAGCTGGTGGGCGGAGCCGAGCCAATTAGCTGTCATCCTCCAATCAAAGTGCTGCACATCAGGACAGGAGGAGGAGGAAGCCGGTGAAGGTACCTCCTATCAAACAGCACAAGGTAACAAACACACACAGAGGTGGAGGCAGGGCCATACAGCCTGTGGGCTGTAACATGCTCCAACGGAAAAAGTTTGAAGCTTCTGAAAAAAAAAAAAAAAAAAAAAAAAAATATATATATATATATATAATTTAATTCAATCTGATTAAATCATAGTTTACATGGCCATATATTACACGTAGTGTAAGGTTTGCCTGTTTAACAGATGTTTTCTATATTTTCTTTGATACATATTGAGTTATCTTTCTTTAATAAAATGTGAACTTGACTTTGTCACTGTGTTTTTGGTTCTTTGTTTGGCCCTGAATGAGTCAGAAAGGCCAGATTTCAGTATTGAAACGATCCACATTCAAGCATGAAACTTAGATATATTCCTTCGCTTTGATGAAGGTTTATTCGTCTAAAGTACCTCAGTGATTATTTCTTGTACCAGTCACTCACGTTTAGCAACTCAATTTCTACTCATTGCTCTCCATTATTATCGGACTAAAACTGAAGTATTGTCTGATTCAATTTAATTAAAGTGAAAAACTCTGTGCACAAAAATGGAGTTGTTTTTACTGAGCTTTCCATGGAGCAAAATACAGTTGGAGAATTTTAAACAATTCTCCCTTCACATGCGCACAATGTATTCAAGCAGAAACTGCTAGAAATGGTTTTTACCTCCTCGTTACTTCATCTCTTTCAAAGGACATTTCCAACGTGTGTCACCGGAACAAAGTGCAGTGCAAGGCTCAAGTGTTCAACCACTACTAATAATGGTTAAATGCAAAGTGAAAGCTAACAGGACGAGTACAAAACCCACAGATGGGGTCAACTAGAAAGCATTGTGCATACGTACAACAGTGTTTTACTTTGACGGACGTTTTCTGCAGTTCCAAAAAAAAAAAAAAAAAATCACTCATTGAAACTTAAGGACATTCAACTGGAACGCTGAGAACTTTGACGAGTGAAAACTCTGAAAAACATAACAGATGCATGGATTTTCTTATATTTTATCGACATGAGTCATAAAGATGGTCCTTCTCCATGTCTATATTCATCTTTTATTCAGACAAGTGTGAATTCTTTACACTTCAGGCAGAAATAAAAAGAATTGAAATGTTCTTTGCCACAGTTCAGAGCACATACATGGACAGCACACACGCAGACAGAGATATATAGAGAAACAGTGCATCTGTAGATATAGTGTACATCACCTATATCGTGGCTATGTGAATAGATGACCTCTGTTGCCTAAAAAAGAGAAATATAGTAGCACACCCTCTTTCACTTTTTTCCTTTCTCTTCTCAGCCAGCATGGTTCTTCTTGTCTGTCAGATGCTTCCAGTCTGCCTCCTTTCCTTGTCAGCTTATTAGGAATCCCATTGGTTTTCATTGGAAGACGAACAGGCGAGTCTTACAAAGAGAACCAGTGGGATCTATTAAAGGCTTGCCTTTTTTGTTTCTGAATCCAGACCACTTTTTTATAAGTACACAGTTTCTCAGTAAGAGCGGGATTAAAGTGCAGCACATGAAAGAGAACTTAACTGTTACGTGTCAGTCTCATCAGTCATCCATCAGTCATTAGCTTCATGCTCCTATTGACACAAACTGACTTTGTGACCAGGGCAAAAAAAGTGTTGCAAAGCAGCAAACCTGATAAGAGCCAATATCATGCTTTATGCTCTCATTATGTGCTGTAGGAGTCGATGAGGTCTACTTGCTCAATTCCAATGTTTCAATTACAAAAAACACAAAATTTTAATTCAGCCCTGAAAGAGAAATATTCTTCACTACGCCTTACATTAGAGCCCGGGGCTAGAAGATCTCCAGCCGAAACAGTTTGAAATCTTTTCAGAGGAATGATTTAAAGGCAACACAATCTAAACACATGCAGCAGTAATTCACATCCTAAATATGGAGATGATAACTGAGACCATAGTTAATCTGTGTTATGCAGTTTATTGTGCAGGATGTGAATAATGCACGATTACAGGCTATGCTATTAAATGATAAATAGCTGTGAATCTATAAATCTGTAAGTGTAGTTTATCTTGCTGTCCACTCATATGCATGATTTTACATTATCTATGAGCAGAGGACAAACCAAAATGAAAACCGTGAATGATGAACATTATTTCTAATGCAGCCCACGGTGGGTTCTTCTGAACATTGTTAGAGCTGATGGTGAGAGACTGAGAGAAGTGATAGTTTATTATACTGATTGTGCACTACTGTGCATGGTGCATTGAAGATACAGTGCCGACCTTGTGAAAGAGATTCTTTTCATGGGGGGAAAAAATATTTAATACAACACATTCCACTGTTTTATTCTTGTACGGTACCCAAGGTTATACATTAATGTAGGAGAGCACAACATAATGCTTTTTTAATTATCTGAAAATGGAAGTTAATTCCATGTGCATTCAGTATCTGATTTCATTGGATGAAATCAATATATGAATGGAAACATGTCAGGTTGTGAAGACAATGACAAATCTATTTTAATGGACTAGTAAGTGTTCTAATGGAGGCAGGATTGTATTGGTTGGATTGGCTTCGTGAGTCAGCATTGAGTGAATCTGGCAAAGTGCACAGTGTGACAGATGATCCCATCTGCAGCACAGTTAGTGACAAGAGCGGGACTGTCAGTTGTCTCATCAACACATTTCAACAGGAAGGCTCAAGGGGGCAGAACAGCAGAGCGTGAACACCCTGTTACTCACTGCATATTAATCTCACCAGCACAGAAGCTTCACATCTTTAGGTCTATAATTAACATTTAGGCACCCCCCCCCCAAAAAAAAAATCACAATATAAAACACTGCCTTCAGAAACCTAATAATAAATTTAAGAAAAATACTATAAATAGTGTACATTAAATTGAATGGTGTCCCAGGAGTATTGTTCAGTCTTAAAATGCCCCATTCAGTGTTTTACTTAACACTTTTCAACATCTCAAAGCATTTTTCATCTGGTTATCAAGGTACACCATTTCACAAGGTTACAGTTTTGAGCATTTGACTGCATCTTGTTTGTTGTGTCTTGTATCTGTCCACAATGTAAGCGAGCTGATGGAGACTGAGGAGATTCGGGTCGAGTGCCCGAGAGTGACAATACAGTCATTGATCCATTCACTACATGAACATGCCACTCACTCCCTTTCCAGTGCTATTTTGGGTGTTGCACTTCCACCTACTGTGAGTCGTCACGACGAGCGAACCCGCGGTGGAGATGTGTGCTTGAGAAATGCCAAAAGTTAGACAGGCTGAATGAGTCGAGGTGAGTCCCTGTGTTTACTCTGAGGAGATAAGTTTCTTATCGGAGTGACAGATTCTCAGCATGTGAATGAGACCAAGGCTACCTGCAGGAGGAAGACATACTTTATATGCTGCAGGCTGAACTTCATTAAACCACCCCGTTGGACATACATTATGATGAAGCTGAGCTTACAAACGCCTCAATAAGAAATAGTCCCTTTTTTGTGACCTTGATGATATTCATGGTTTTTGAGAGCTGATGTGAGGAAGAGGGAGTCTGAATATATATTTTTTTGATTGTAGATATCTATGACTCATGCTCATAATTTCCTCAGCATTTACATTTCACTCGGTGATCTGTAGCTCACTTTTATGACTATTTCCGTATATCTATCTATATGTCGTCTACACCACTTTGTTAAATTCAGGTTTGTGGGGGCTAGAGCTGACCCTGGACCCAGTCCATCACAGAGAGAGACAGACAACGGCATACAATATTTTTCAATCCAGAGACACCAACTAAGCTCAGCTATAACTCCACAGAAAAGCCGGAACCGAATTTGAACCAAGGATTGTCATGCTGCAACACAACACTGATAACCACTACCCCAAGGTGCCGAGTTTCCAAAGAAAACAGTTGCAGCGATTCCCATAGAATACCCTTTAAAGCAAAATTACAGCTCTTACAACAATACTGACCATATGCAGGATATCAAACAGCTGCAGCCTGTAGTTGCCAGGGGATGAACAGCACCGCTTAAATCCAATCAATCACACAATTAAAGTGATTAGTCCTGTCCGTGCTTCTGCTCTAAGCAGGAGAGGAGAGCTCCAGGTGATGGTGCTTGACCTTGGAGGGCACAGAGTTAAAAAAAAAAAAAAAGAAAGAAAGAAAAAAAGGAGGATGTTCGTGTCTGACTTTTCACGCTCTTTATTCTACTTTCTGTGCTCAAGGCATTTCTTCACTGTACGGTAAGAAATCGTACAAAACTTCTGCACTGGGGCAAATAAAGGACCGTGGATTCCTGCAACATTTACAGTCAAGGGCGACGTGTTAACATAAGCACATTGTATTCCCGCGTTTGTCCCCCTTCAATGCATTGGTGCGCTGAGCTGCACTGAACGCGGCGAATAACGCTAAACACCGATTACAGAGGCTTGGACTTGAAATAAATACCTGACTTACCTTCTGCCAGGAGGCGCACAGCGTGCGCAAAGGTGGGGTCCAGGCTGTTTTTCTCCGCCACCAGTTCAGGTAAGCACTTATCTGGATGCATTGCGATCTCTTCAGCCGACAGGGTGCAGGTGAGACGACAGGAGCGCTGCACGTCGGAATGCAACTACAAAACCGTTCCCGAAAATGCTTCTTCTTTTTTTTTTTTTTAATGGAAGCAGTAGTGATCGACCAGTCTTAAGTGAGCAACACCAGGAGAAAATAAAATCCCCTCCAAGTAAAAAAAATCTAATTAAATAAATAAAAAAATAAAAAATTCTAATCAACCGAGTGGATCCAGGTTTCGGAGATAGTTGACTGGAGGCTGAGTTGTGATTCAGAGGTGTGAGTCCATCCCTGCCACCGCTGCCTGCCTGCCGCCTCCCCTCACAGCCTGGATCAGTGGTCTGCAGCGCGCGCGGCTCCCCGCCCCTCACACGTATTATTGGCCATATTCTGCTGGAGAACCGAGAGGCTCCCTGCTGAGCGCATACCAATAGGGCACTGTGCTCCCAGGGAATGGATTTAAAAAAAGAAAAAGTTCAGGCTGGTCCGGACTGACAGCAATCCAGGCAATTATTTTACTCCAAACATGATTGATTCCGTGCATGTTATTTTAGAATAATCTGTTGTGTGACTGCTAAATAGAAGGAACATTAGAGCAATATGAGTCATTTTGAATGTATTATTCAAAACCTGCCACACTTCAAATCACTAGAAAAATTGATAGATGCATAACAGACTCCATAAAAAGGCATCTGATCAATAGAAAACGGCCAAGTTTAGTCTATTACTAAAGGGTGAATGTAACGAATTAGAAATACTCCAAATAGCCTACATGATTTCTAGTTTCTTCTGCAATTGAAGTGTTTTTCAGTGGTAAAACAGTCCAGAAGATGAATTAATCAAATAAAGTAATTGTTTGAATAAAAATTTAAACTTTTGTTCTACATTTCTGTTGTCAGTGTTTGTTCTTTCAACAAGAGACAATGCATGCTTCGTATCTGCCTTTGTTTGAAAAACCAAACCAAACATATACTTCAGGTTTGTGAGATGAGTGTTTTTTACTTTTAATAGTTGTTCCTTACAAAACTAGTTTGACTTTTAATTAGGCAATTTAAGGAAGGTGACAGTAAATGTTCTGTGGGAAACATTTTCAGAACTCTCTCTGCACCTGCATTTGCGTGATATCTTATCACACCTTACTTACAATAAAACAAAAGGTTGTTATTAATTGGCGACTGAGCCGGGACGTCCCTGATGAGATCTCAAAGTTCACTGCAGACATTTCTGTACACCAACGGTGAGCCATATGGTTCCAGTGCGTCTCTTCACGGTGCAGAACACTATACCTGCTGACTGAGATTTCAGAGTCATACACGGTCGTTTCTTAAGCCATTTGTTTTCATTACATGTACTCTAATGAGCAGAACAAAAAAGGATTTTCTTGCTTTAATTGGTCTCCCTTCTCCAGTGTCCTCTTCAAAAGGTTTAATCGTGCTGCTCTTGTGCCTTGTGAAAGCGTTTTGTACCCTCTCAGGTTACAAAAGCGGATCCACTCAAACTCCTCTTCGCACACACACCTTGCATTAGTTAGTGCATCCATTATCTTTGCACAATATAATGAGCTCATCATTAAAAGCAAGCTAATGCAGGCCTGCATGGCTTTACATATGCAAAAATAGGTTTTGTTTTTTATGGAAACATCTGCAGACCCAGCAATAAGACAAAGAATATAGGCAGACTCTTTCTGTGAATAAACTGTGTCCCAATTAAAAAAAAGTTTACCCTCCTAAGAGCATTTTCTCTGCATGCAAGGTGAAATGCGCAAACTCTCCTCAAGATGTCTTTCCATCAGTATGTATCAAATTAAAAAGCCCATGTTTCACTCCGTCCTTTTGATGCAATGTCAGTGGTGTCAGCAATATCAGCACGAACATCTGGATCGCATATGAAATGCCCCTCTTGTCTCCCAGCCATGATATTGACTTGACATCTTCAGCACAGCATGCTGGCTGCTTTACTTGCCCACAAATTAGATTCGAGCAGATGAGGCTGCTGAACGGCCAATTCTCGATTCACTTGACCTTTTAAAGTTGTTTCTCTGTGCACTGATCAGAATCATAATGACGACAGAAGTCCACGGACACCAAAGATTCACGAATTAGAGTTAACAATTTTGATATTTAGGTTTCTGCTCACTCTG
The DNA here is from genome assembly GCF_963422515.1 of Blennius ocellaris. Lineage (NCBI taxonomy): Eukaryota > Metazoa > Chordata > Actinopteri > Blenniiformes > Blenniidae > Blennius > Blennius ocellaris. The sequence goes on from NC_137662.1 coordinate 13,041,336, forward strand.
GCTGGATTGATTTATTCTTCATTATAAAAGCCCCGTGACAGTGAATAATAAGACATGACTGCATTTGCGCGTGGACTCAAGTCTTTCTGTTTTTGAAATGTTCAGTTAAAGATGGAGGACTGAACATTAAAACAAAATGCTAAAAAATCCAATCTAAGGTTTGTGAGAAATATGTGTGAAATCCCATTTCTTGACATTTTAATCTGAAAGAAACATGGCCATGTGTTGTAAATAATGTTACTGAAACTTCCTGAGTTGTGCCTTTCCTTTGACCTACAGTGTTTTGGCATTGAGAATGAGTAATTACTGAGAGCATGCTCTGTTTTGAGGGTGGCTGTGGCTCAGTTGATGGAGCGGATCATCTTGTAATCCCGAAACTGACTGTTTGAGCCTCTATCTCACCCTGTCTATGTGTCAAAAATTCCTCGGGAAAGCCACTACATGGTGTGTGAGCACCTTGTCTGGCAGCTGTCGCCATCTGTGTCTGAATGTGTGAAAGTGACTGGTAATGTAAAGCGTGTTGAGACTGTTGAGGTGTGGCAGTGTGCTTGCTATATATGTGAATTCCATATGATTTGCAGCATCGTGCAGTGGGTGAAGCAATGAGTGCACTTAGCTCAAAAATACAAAGTCACTATACTCAGATACTTTCTGTGTGGGGTTTTCATGTTTTCTCTGAGAGCTCCAGTGTCTTCCCACATACTCTAAAAATGCTAAAGTTATTTGAATCCAGTGGATATAGAAGCTTGGGTTTAGGGTAGTAGGGTGCTGGACAGAACACACACTGGACAAGTTGTCAGGCCATTACAGGACCAACATACAGAAACAATCAGACAATAGCACACACATTCACAACATTTAGTTTCATTTAACCCTTTTGGACTGTGGGTTTAAAATGGAGAAAAGCCATGCAGAAATTCCCAGCCCAAACTCAATCCCATGGCCTTTTCCACCCTGTAGCCTTCTTTTAGTCACAATTCATAATAACCCTCAATATTTTTTATTAATATTGTTAAATTGTCTTTATTGATGTCCAGTAGATATTGTAGGGATCTGTAAACTGATTCACCTTTTTCTTAATTATCATTTTTAAAAGGAACAATCACTTGCCATCTGAAGTGAGGTTTTGTTATTTCTTCAACATGATGATCTAAAACATGTGACTGGACCCATTGGCCAACTTTTTATTTCATGCTTGCTAGACCTTCACTGATTTAATTTCATTCATGAAATAATTCATGACAATGATGTGATGAGAAAACTGCTGGTACTGTTGGTTACTGATAATAATAATAAATATGCGTGTTTGTAGGCCAAAACCAATGTAGCGATATTAAAATGAATGAACATAAAAATAACTAACACACATGGTGCACCTTCAAAAATTGGTCTTGATTATAAATAGATTTTCTACAATCAAATAAAACGTTGGTAAGTTGAACTATACGTTGTATTTAGTTAATAACAATTCGGCAGATTGTTACTGCCCTCTACTGTTCAAAGTTCTACATTACACAAGGCGGCACGTTTAGTTACAGTTTAGTTCAAACAAACAGACAAACAAACAAACAAACAAACAAACAGAAAAACACACAAACAAAACAACAATAATTTCCCATTGTTTTTAAATAGTTTTTTAAACCAAAAACTTAAATGCAAAAGATTTTCGATTTCTTTTCAATTACGACATTCTGCATTTTAAACATTTAAGATCCAGTAAGTAGTTAAAAAAGTGTAGGCTAAACCTATAACCTTGTATACAGGTTGTACTGAGGGACACTTTTGAATCCAGCAAGGGTCTTTCTGTACAGAGTCAGCATGTTTCCGGTAGTGAACCTTACATTTTAATTGTATTATCTAAACCTTGGTTATATTTAATATCCTTTAGTTATGTGATTAATTACACTCCCCTTGCAATTTTGTTGCAAGGTGTTGAAACACAATGACAAAAACACATTGTTTGTTTTAGTTGTATAAACCCCTTTGCTATGGTGAAAACGAGTTTTAGGAGGTAAGAATTGACGAGGTTTAATTACAAGGCGGCAATGAAGGATTTTGTTTTGAAAGGTTATACCGGATGTCTCATGTGAAGCGAAAACTTGTCGTCAGCCTGCCGCGCGCAACTGTTTTCACGAGTCCCGGGAAATTTCACTAAAAATTAGAGGTAGGACATTTCTTGTCTTCTCCTATTCTATTCTGTATGAAATGATGAGGGATGGAAGTGGAAATAATAGCTTATTACTGTTACAATGAAGCTTGTGTTAGTGATTCATTTAAGTTCAGAAGTGATAACACAGCGTGAATGCAACATACTCACATGTGAACGGAAAGCTGGTGTTTTGGATCAACTGGTTTCCCTGCTCACTGGTGACCGACTTCCTGTAGTGTCGGTCTGTCAGTGGACATTTAAAGGGGGACTCGATGGCAGAGAAACAATTACGGGTTGGATTGGATGAAAGTTGATGTTTGGATATTGGAACATCTGCAGGTTAAGGTGTATCAGACTTCGCTCAAACAAGGTAAATACTGACTTTAATTTTGAGCAATGCAAAAAAAACTGTTCAGAAGATCTAAAAAGACAGCAGCTTACTCAACAATTTCACTCTGTTAAGAACACAACGGAATCAGTGCAAGTAGGCTACTTTGTTGAATATGATTATTTCCAGTTAAGATTTCTGTCCTGTTTTTCTGTATTTTATTTTCAGTTAGCTTATATCAAATGTAACTTACCAAACCATGTCCGTTTAAGGAGAAGAGTTGGAAAAAACTTATTGTTGTTCTAAACTGCTTTTAATACGTAGCACAAATCTCTTTTCAGTGTTTTTATGACTGTTTTAATGATGTTTCTCCATTTTGTGCTTGCTGATTTTATCATGATATAAAGTGTGTTTTTAAAAGCGCTATACAGATAAAACGTATTATTATTAAAGAATTATACTCATATACAACTAGCTGATTAAACCATTAACCTCAAGGAAATATATCTAAATTAAAATATTCACCTGGATAATGTTATTGAATCATCCAACTGAACTTTCTTTTTTAAACATGTTTGTAATACCTTAAAGGCAGTAGCAATACACAACATATCATATGACAGAGACTACACTGTGTGGAGAGGTATTAGGCAAGAGAGTATTTTGACCATATCATTTTTATACATCTTTTCCAACTCCAAGCTGCAAGTGCCTGCTTATTGGATTTGAACATATGGCATAATTATGAGGCAGATTCTTTTCCTCAGACATGTTGGCTGAATATGAGATTTGACTAACTGAAATGTCAAAAATACAAATAAAAAGTCTTTCAGGGAGAAGCAACATGCTTAAAATTGCAAAGATATTGGGTCTTGATCACAGGATTATCAAACGTTTTGTTGCAAAAAATTTTTTAAAAATCAACAGGGTCAAGAGAAATGAATCGCGAAAATTTTAAAAAGTTACAAAAAAGACAAAGATTTATACAATAAGTCAATTGGGCAGCTATTAGGAACCAATTGTCCTCCAAGGGCTGACAGATTCCAGAGCTGTAACCAACTGAGAAGTACAAGGTGTTTTTGTGCTCTGAGACATGGCAATGGTGAGGAAGGCTGAAATCCCATGAACCTTGACCAAGATGTACCGGTTGAAACAGCAAGACCAGACTGAGAAATACTCAAGGACATATTTATCATAGGTTTTATGGACTGATGTATTGAGAGTGATTCTTGGTGGGCCAGATGGATGGGTTCATTGTGTTCACTTTAACAGCTGAACATAAACAACTGAGATAATAAATATTAATTTTCATTTAATTGCCAAATAATTCTGCACACTGAGATATTGTCTTCAGAAAGACAAAATCTGACTTTTACTTTCTTAAATATTCAGGTATGAGGTTCATTAACAATTTTGATTGAGCGAAAGCACGACAGTTGTAAAGAAATGAAATTTATAATAAAAAACACGTCTGATAATTCTGCAATTAGATAAAAAAAATGCAATCTCCACATATATATACAGTCATTGTGTCTACGCTTATTATAAATGTATCAGTTAGGTGCACTGACTGGTAGTACATCACAAAAACAGAGGCATTCAAGGTATTCTAAGAGGATTAAAGGAAAACGTGTGATTTTGATCAATATTTTCTCAAATTCTTTCAAAAGAAGCAACTATCTTAAAGTTAACAATCAGTATTTACTTGTGTTGTCTGTCACTGTCATCAACAGGATGTGCAAGTTGATCATTTGTCCAATCAAGGGTTTAGATTATAGTCAATGACAAATAAGTACTGTTGTTAGAAATGTATCTAAACGTAAAAAAAATAAAAATCCACAAACTGCCTCAAATTTAAGTTACTTTTTTAACAGACATTCCATTCACTGTACCTTTATGAAATATTTAAGTTCAAAGCACGATTCTCAGATGAATAATACACTCTATAAAATGATGTGATGGGAACTCTAAAAGGTATGAAACAGGAATTCTATCTGTAAAAACAATAAACCTATTGGTTCCAACAATGTGGATAAAAAAGGTTTGAATAATAATTGATATTGTGGGCGTATTTTGTTGCAACTCATTTGCTGTGAACCACAAGTAAAACGATTTTTTTTTTATTTATTTTTTTATGCATTTCCCTCAGTTATTCCTGGCATAAAGATAAAGATGTCAGCAGTGTTGGTGGTGCACGGCGGGGCCTGGGCCATACCCGATGATATGGCCCAGGCTTCTGTGGAAGGAGTAAAAGCTGCAGCTTGTGAAGGGTTTGCAGCGCTGAAAGCAGGAGGAAGTGCACTGGATGCTGTTGAGGCAGCTGTGAGGGAGTTGGAAGAAAACACTGTGTTCAATGCAGGTATGTGATATTATTCTCTGCCATTGGTAAATAACATTAATACAGCTTCACAGCCACTCGTCTTTTCACCTGACAATATAATGCTGAAACTCAATTTCAGCTCCATTTGATCACAACAATCATTAATTATTCATGTGGTTTGGCAACAATTTCAATCTGATATCTGCAGCCTGATCATTGGAGCCTGGCTTTTGTTTTCATTTCTACACACAGATATTTATTTTCAATTTTATCATCAGCAGTCTGAGAGCTCTGTTTGAGAATAAACCCTTATAAATTCCTAAAGCCCGAAATTAATAGTTATTTACGTGTTAAAAAGCACGCAGATGAAAGACCAAATGATAAGTGTAAACACAAGTTAATGAATATATAAATTCAACCAAAAAATGTGGTGTATTTATAAAAAGGTAAATACAGTCGTGTAAATGCATAAATAATTGTAAATAAATAACTAATCAAACAAACTACAGAACTAGCCTTTTATTGCATTTTTGTTTAAGTCACACAACATAAAAAATTTAACAATTCAGCTCTTTGATTTATAGAATGTATTTATCAGTACTAGTAAAGATTATGCACGACATATTTGCATATTTCTTTATTTCTATTTATCGTTTGTAGTTTTATTTAAATGATTGTTTGGCTCTGACTCATTTTTTCAATTATTTGTCACAAGAACTAAATAAATAAAATGAAGAAAACAATTATTTTTAATTTCTAGATTTATTCAAATATTTGTTCATTTATTTATTTTTTCTTGTGTCATTCTCTGCCCTTCATACCTCAGACATTACTACTTAAGAGGATTTTATCAGTAGGGCTCTGTCTCCATCTGCTGGTGCTCCTAAAATCTTCATCCTCTTAAAAGATAGTGCGTCTATCACAGAGCGAAGGATTCAATTTAATAATCCAATATTTTTTTCATCTTCACTAATTCGTATACATCGCTTTATGTGAAAGACACTAGTTTGTGTTACATGAAGTGATTTCTGTCTGTTTATGTCAAGTTATTTGTCCTGACTCACCTGAAAATTTTAACTGCTAGAAAAGAATCCAAGTAGTTTATTATGGTGACAGAATGGAACAAATTTGTAATAAAATAAACTAAAATTGAAGTTAATAATGGTCCATCTCTGTAAAATACATGCTCTAAACAACACACCATAATGCCTATATGTTTCTAATGCCACAGTTACACTGGTTCAGGCTCTGTCCTCATTGCACATCAGAAAACAAGACATCTACACATCCAAAGCACAACACTCTTGTTACAAACACCCTGAATTCAGCCTATGTATTTTGCAGCTGAGCTTGATCTCAGTGGTGTGGATTTCATGCTGCCATCTCGTGGATTTTTGAGGATAAAGCAAGCAAAATAAAACTGAACAAACTGTCAGTTCATGGAATATCACATGTACGAGCCTTTACTTCTCTCCAGGACAGGGCGCGGCATTAAATGTCGTTGGAGAAGTGGCGCTGGATTCCATAATCATGGATGGAAGGACTCTTGCCTGTGGTGCAGTATCATCAGTGAAAAACGTTGCTCACCCTGTGTCACTGGCTCGGGCTGTGATGGAAAAGGTCTGAAATTATTTGAAACCTTTAGTGGCTCGTATATCTCAAACAATTACAATATGATTGGAATGTTAAATGCGTTCTGTATTTCTGCACTCATAACATGAACTGAAGTGGTGAAATGGCATTCACCTTAGAGTAAGAGCGACAGTTCTAGTCTGGCTTGAGCTTGGCTGCCTTGTCTGTGTGTAGTTTGCATGTTCTCCCGGTGCAAACATAGGTTTTTCCAGGTACTTTCCATGGTCCAAAAAAGTGCATTTGAGGTTAATTGGAGGGTCTAAATTGCCTGTAGGTGTGAACGTGAGCATGTTTGTCCTCCCAGCCTTCACCCATTGTCTGCTGTAATCCTGAGTTTCATAAAGTGGTGTAGATGATGGATGAATAGAATGTATAAACTAAAGTTTCAAGCATTATTAAACTTTAAAATTATATAGTCATAATTATGGCCTCTGGTTAAAAAAAACTGGGAATAAAACAGACATCTGATCATACAGTATGAAACATTGTATGCATTTATATTCTTTCAATAGATATTTCTATCGGAAGTTTCAGAGTTTCAACAAATTATTTTGAAAATGAAATTGTATTCAGATATTGTAGTTGTCCGCTGCGTTGTCCCATAACAAAAAAAAGATATATGTTCGAATAAAGTTACATTGTTCAAATAGGAAGAGAAGCTCTTTTTATAAGTGAAACTTGTGGATTGTGTGATTTTACCAGACATACTCTGCTTTCCGTTTTTCCCCATTCAATTTGTCAGACGGTCCACGTTATGCTGACAGAGACAGGGGCAAACCTGTTTGCGGAAAGCATCGGAGTTGTGACTGTCCCCACCGACGCACTGGTGACCAAGTTTGAGAGGGAGGACTGGAACAAGCAAAAGTCTTATGATACTGAAGTTATGGATGGTTTCAACTCTCAGTGGTATATGCATGCCGACTTTGTAGATCTCTGTTGTTTCTTCAGCCTGAGCAGCTTGAACAGAATTTACATTAAAACTACTTGTTTACACATATATGACTCTGTTGGATCAAAATGAGATCATAACATTATAGTCACTGTTGTGTTCAGAAGAAAGAATGGTGGCGTGCCAGGCTGAAGATGAAATGGTCAAAAACAAAACAAAAAATGAGCGTACCATCAAATCTCCCAAGATGGTGTGTAAACCCAAAGAGTTTAGCCGCACAGAAAAGAAAGTCATTATAGAATATAGTAAAGAAAATGTATTTTACATATAGTGCATTATGAGGTTCTTTTAACTGGTTATGTACAGGGTGTGATTTCTTAAGAAAAACATTAGGAACTGCTGGTCTAAGGTAGAATAAGTGCTATAATATATACAACGCTCTTCCTGAATTATGTTTTTTCCCCTTCAGGGCTCATGATACTGTTGGAGCAGTAGCTGTGGACTGTGCTGGTAATGTTGCCTGTGCAACATCCACAGGGGGGATCAGAAACATGATGGTTGGCAGAGTAGGAGACTCTCCAGTCATTGGTATGGAGTTCTCTCAATTACACAGCTATTGTACCGCTTTACTCAATCAACCTTCATTATTAGTGCGGTTGAATCTCACCACAGTGTGAAAAACGTTGATTTCATACCGCTGTGCAGTTCATGTTCACCTTTTGTCTCTTTAATAAGGTTGTGGGGGATATGCCGACAATCTGAGCGGAGCAGTTTCTTGTACCGGACACGGAGAATCCATTCTCAAAGTTACATTAGCCCGACTCATCATTTCTCATATCGAACAGGGTAAAACTATGAACACGAAACACATTTATGTTTGTCTGGCCTTATTATGCAATTTATCACTTTTCTGTTTTGGGTAAATTTATACAAACTCCAAATCATTAACAGTTATTTCTTAGTGTCCTAATTACTATGTATCTGTTTGTTTTTGCTCATTTGCCATTTTTACTTCCTTCAGGCAAATCGGTAGAAGAAGCTTCCCGGTTGTCTCTGAAGTACATGGGGGATCGTGTTAAAGGGGCGGGGGGAGCCATTGTGGTGTCTCCATCGGGGCAGTGGTCCGCCTCATTCACCACGGCACGAATGGCGTGGGCTGCTGTGGAAGACGGCGTGCTGTGGTACGGATTAGAGCCAAATGAAAGAAAAAGAGAACAGTAGTCTTAATAATGTTTGTATTTTAATCACTGGTGCTATATAGAATTGTATAGAAATAAGTTGTATACCAATTTACTACGAGTTGAATCACTTAGTTTGATTTTAATATTTGCTGTTGATGTAAAGTGAGACGTTAGTTGAGTAGATACACTTGTTAAATGTGTTTAGATTCAGTGTTTCTGTGTATATTTTGTGCGATGTGTTTTCATTAGATATTTCATGAAATATCACTTTTGAAATGAGTCAGTTTACACCAATATTCAGTGTTGTTGCTGATTGTGAAACATAAAGCACCATTAAATTCATCTTGACCACCTTATTTTGTCAGAGTTTTTTTCTTTTGGTCCTAAATACATTTCTAGAAATACTTCCCATCTTGAATGCACATCTAACCCTGCCTGTCTTAAAACACATCACACACTTCCAGTAAAGCGAGTTCAGGTTTAAATGGCTCCTTAAGCTTTCCTTGTGAAATGAAGTGGGAGGGGGTTCTTAATGCAACAGTCTTATTCATGAGCCAACACTTCATTGCAGCATCGTTGGCCTTGCTTTATTCTTAACCTGCAATACTCATGGTTTACAAACTGAATCCAAATCAGATCCAATTACTATTTGCATCCACCAGGACACTGAAATTCTGCACATCTGAGTACATGTTTTGCATTTATTTTCATTTCAAATGTAGAGAAATATATCAGAAACATTGATTGGGTGAACATGTGTATGCTTCCTTTTGAACTAAAATCTTTTTTGTTCAGTGACGTGTGAAGGCAAGGCAAATTCATTTATAGAGCACCATTTAAACAAGGCAATTCACAGTGCTTTACAAAGAAATAAAATATATTAAAAGAAATCCATTAAAGCTTTAAAAGAAATGAAATACACCAAAGAAAGCAATGAATGATCAGTGGTCTGATTCAAAGAATTCAACTTTGTTTGGTCCAGTTCTAACTCATGTAACCTTGGTATAGTTCAAAATGGATCTGGTTTAAACGATCCAATTTCCTTTTTTTCAAGTGGGCAGTTTCTTTCTTTTTAAAGACAGGTCCAGTTTAAGAGTTATTTAGTTTCTTTTTTTTAATTGCCAGAGGGGAAATTCCTTCCCGAATGGACGCGTCCATAGCAGCCACAGAGAGTCGCTTCTGGGGGGGAGCCAAAGATCTTGCTCAGGGACCCCCATTGCATGTTTTTGGACATGATTTTGTCATTCTATTTTGCTTCAGTATGTGTTGATGTCTTAAGTTTACTGTTATCCTTTATTGACAATGTTTCCAGCTGTATTTAAAGGTGCCAAAATATACCAAAATATGGATAAGTCCATTGGTTCATTGTATGCTAATTTTGATAAAATCTTCTGTTTTTAGGTTATGTATAGTTTTATGCTGATATGTGACAAATACAGCACACAATAGACCGGAACCACAGTCTGTTAAATAAAAATTATGCATGATTCTGAAAGTTAGCCCTTCAACATGCAACTAAAAACTCCACTTCTTTAAATGGTGTGGTTCACTGAAGAATATGCTGAGTGACAAGTTCAAAGATTTCAACTTTATTTCAGTCTACTTTCACCTCAAATAACATAGGCCTGTATTTCAAAGTGGATCTGGTATGATCAAAGTTACTTTTATTTTTTATTTTTACTGAGAGTTTATATGAAATATTGGAGGTCTCTTTTAAAAAGTCCAGGTGCTATTTGATCAACCTGCTTGTGTTTCAAACAATCCAAAGCTTTATTATATTTTTTTTCCCCCAGCATGAATCATTGTCTACTTTTTGGAGGATATAAAGTTTCAAACATAAAGTCTAAGCCTATTTTAAAGAGTTCAGCTCTGGTTTAAGAATGATTTTTTTCCATTGTTTCTTACTTCAATATGTGTTAAAGTGTTAAAATGGTCATCCTTTATTGAAAATGTTTACAGCTGGCGTTAAAGGCGACACAATGTACTAAAAATAGACGCCACCAGCTGATTGCACGCGAGATTTCAAAGAATCGTATGTATTTTGGTTATTTATAGTTTTATGTATATATTAGACAAAGTCAGTGTAAATTGATGAACAAACCTAAACTGAATTCGAGCCTGAACCACCCACACCAGGATGGTCTTGTGGGCCCCCGTAACTGAGTCGGAAATAAAACCGTTTCGCTTATCGTTTTTTATTCATCCACTCAACTCCCATAAACCTGACACACTAGTTTTTAAATCAACCTGCAAGTTATTGACAATTTTCTTTAAATCCACGGAGCATTGTTTGATTCGAGCTGACAGCTGCTACGCTACGACCTGTAAACACAAACCACGTGACTGGGAACCCGTCAGGGGCTTTGCAGCATCGGGACGAATGACGGCTGAGTTGGAGGAAGTTAGCCCGGAGGAGCAGTTCTGCTAGTATGTAACCTTACGCGATTTTGGGTGGGAAAACATCGCCGTGGGAGAGAGGTAACCGTTTCATCTGGATTACCGAAGCTGCAAATGTTGGCTGAGACGCATGTGGGTGTCACCGTGTAGCATCACAGCAGCTACAAACAAACTTGGTGCTTTGCGGCCTGTGCTAACGCCAGCTCGCTGAAGCCTTTCTCATACAGTTAGCACTTCGCTGTCTTGACTTTATTACGTGCAACGTATTCAGGTTTGTCCGGTCGGGGTTTAAGTCATGCAAAACCCCAACTATATGATCAGTCACACAGTTGAATAAATATGCGACTTACCTCTGGTGGAAACTTCCCCCATAGTTTCTCTTTTAGCATGTTAGCATCGATCGCGCCGTGCGGCGGATTATTTCCAACCGTCATGTCACGTTAGCATGCTCACTAGCAGCGTCCCGCTACAGGAACCCGGTCTGTTAACGTGTCTGCTTCAAAGGGACTCTTTAAATGGTGCCAGCTGTGGTTAAATAACCTCATTTAGGCTGGTGTTTGTCTTCCCGTAGCGACTTGTAGCATCGGGGGCGTGAAGCGTGGATCAGCGTGGCCTGCTTCATTCAGCCTGGTAGCAGCTTCCTATCGAGTTAAAACACGCGCATTTGGGTAGTATTCACTGAAAGATATTCATCTTAAATGTGTAGACTATGTGGATATAGTGTCAATCTATTCATAAATTTTCAATCAAACACATTAAAGTGTGTTTTGGGTTGTTTTGTTATGTTTAAGAGCTGACTGACCAAGGGAAGCGGTCAATATGGTAGCAGCGTTTGTTGAACGTATCGTAGCAGCGGGAAGAGATACGAGTTTGAAGCTGCAGTGGATCGTGTGCATCTTTGAATAGACACTAACGTTATATTGATTAGTTTTCTGTGATCTGATATCCTCTGTGGTTTGCTTACTTTTAATTTTCTGCAAGACAGCAGCGTAGATTCAACACGAACCCCTCTCAACATGTATTTTTCTTCTTCCTCTTTTTTTTTAACAATCACTTGTTTTTCCTGTGAGCTATTTTTAACATGTATTCTGGAATTTGTGAATCTCTTCCGAAACATGTTAAATGGCCACATTAGATGACTTGTTTTAAAGTTAGATTCACATCTTTTGTTTTTCTAACAAGAGATAAGGAGAACCGTGATCCAAATGATTTCGTAACAATCGCGATGAATTGGTGGTTGTTTTTTTTGCATATTTGTTTTTGCATTTATTAAGACTGGCAGAGAAGCATTGATACTCCAAAGTGACTTAAAGGTCCCGTATTATACAATGATTTCTGAGATACTGAATAAATTCTGTATAATCTGAAAAACCACAAGAGTTACCATTACAGTTACCAGGCGTTAGCGCTAGCTGTTTAGTAATCAACTGTTACCACGTGCTAACGATTCTGAAATGTCCTGCTGCACATTGTTGGTGTATGTCTGACATCTAGGTAGAATTGTTGAAAAACAGTATACTATGGGACCTTCAAGTTTGAGAGGATGAGCCCTCTTGACTGTGATAATGCATACCTTGTGTATTGTTGGATGCCTTTAACTTCAAATGTGTGTCATTTCTTCATATACCCTTAATTGACTTTCCTTATGTAGCACATTTTACTGTTTGACTAGTCTTTCACACAGCACTAGAAGCAATGTGGAGTTTATTGAAAGAGATTGCAAAGTTGTGAAACCGAGTTTTAATTGCTTAATTATGTAATAATCAACATTCATTAGTATTACACTTTACAGAAATTCTAAGAATGTGTGATAGAATTAATAGTTTGACCCTCCACTTTTATATTTACACCATGATTTCTTCTCAACAAATGAAAGAAAAGAAAAAACCTTGGGAAATGCAGATCTTTGTCCAGAACTGTCAGAATTGAAATGATATAATGGTTTGATTAAAATCTGCCACTCCTTCTGTGTTGTTTTCCTGCAGGAAGGTTGCAGCATTCATGGATATGGTTGACACCTTTAACCAATTAACACCCAGTGACCAGTTGGATGACTCCCTAATAGTTGGGCAGAATTTGGATCGTGGCGCCAGTAATGAGTTCGGGACAGCAGGACTCAGACTGGAGGACTCGCTGAAGAATATGCTGAGTGACAAAGATCCCATGTTTGGATGTGCAAGCACCCAGTTCAATCTGCTGGATAATGAAGACCCCGCGTTTCAGATCGCTGCCTCGGCAAGTATGTGTACAGGCGAACAACGTGGGCCAAGAAGGCCTGAATGTAGAAATGAACTTCAGATTTTGATAGATGTCGACCAGCATTTGCAACAACTCGTATTTTATGCTACGCAGGTCAATAGAGATCACTCACTGTTAACTGGAAATTGATCGGGTGAGGAGGTTTCCAAAATACATTGAACAGCTCGTTAACATGAATAATCCGCATAATTGTAAATATGGAATAAAATGCAGATTTAATATGTTTTTAAGAGTGTGACATGTGAGATTCACACGTTGACATAAAAGCATCAACATGTGTTTTTCTCTACTTTGCAGATCCTGACAGTGGTTCAGTCTCTGCAGACCAAACTCGTGAACTGACGGCTGAAGAAGCGACACAATCTGTTGGAAGGCAAAAGAAGCGTTCTCTTGATTCAGAGTGTGGTGAGTAGCTGCTACAATATCTTCTTGTGTTAATCATAATATAGTTTTCAAAAAACAGGTGACACATTGTTTCATGCTTGGCTTCTACTCTCTGTGATACAGAATTTAGTGATCAGCAGCCGAAAGCCGGAGGAGGACCCAGAAGTAAACGAGCCAATAGGCTCAGCAAGACATTTCTTATCGAGAAAGGAGTTGAAGGACCACAGCTGAGGGAAGAATTAACTTTGGGAGGGCGCATTGACGTGAATGATTTTGATTGTGGATCGTGGCTAAATCCCACAGTTGTATTAAGACGCTTGACGGTCACAATTGGAGGATTCAGGATTGAGTTGCTTCCAGGACCTTCGTACTCACAAAGTGTGGCTACGAGCAAGTCTGTTTGCTTCGGAGACGGATTTTCTTACGGCGGGGATATCGGATTTGCTATTTTGCCAGACGACAGTGTCAGTGTAGGCAATCCCGTGTCGGAGGTGGATGTGATTGAAAAGGACTCTGCAGATGATGCGAGTCTTGGACTGGGACCTTATGTGAATCCTAATGATGTGCAGACCTCTAACAGGATAACCATAAAAAGTCCCTGCACGCAAAAGTCACAGCTGGAAAATCACAGTGGAGTCGAGAAGCAAAACACTGCGACTGAAGTTAAAGACGACCTCAAAGAGAGCAGAGACGATAGCCAACCTACTGTAAGTAATAAGACTGATACCAAGGACAAGGCACAGATTGTAGCCAAAACACTGCTCAAGTCAAAACAAGGACCGGCATCGAATAAGAATAAGGACTCATTTTACCGCAAAACAAATATCATTGTGAAAGAGCATAAAGAATCCCAGAACTTGCCATCCAAAGTCGTCCAAGGAGGAAACGTGCACAAAATGAAACCTGTGAAGGAAAAACCAGACATTTCACCCCTGAAGAGGCCTGCAGAGAACCCCCAAAGTGAGAATGCTCCTAAAGTGCAAAAGATACAGGGTGCCGGACAAAATAAAGTGAAGCCAAAATCACCAACTGCAGCTAACTCTGTGGGCAAGAAGAGCCCATCAGCGAGCAACCGCACTGGCGATCATCAGGGACCCCCCAAACATCCTCATCCCCCAAACAGCTCGAAAGTGGAGACCGCTCACCCGGCGCACACTCATCCGAGCAATTCTGTCAAAAGTCCGGAGGAAGGAGGGCAGGAAAAGTCCAAAGTCAAAAAGCCAGAGAAGCTTCTTCAAAGGCAGAAAAGTAAGAATTCGAGGAGTATCTCTGTGGAGGAGCCGCAGCTGTTTATTCCAGACAACGCTCCTTCGGTGAAGAAAGACTCTGCGGAGGAGCTGGCCGCCAACACTGATGCTGCATGGGATGGAAACAACTGCTGCGGTCTGTGCAAAAAACACCACAATAACATGTAAGCCGGGCACTTTTTCAGAATTCAATCCATGTTTGAGTAAAGAAAAGGTTGTTTTAATGTTGATGTCCTGTTCGTTGTAATGCTCAAAGTCCTCATTTGCAAACGTCCCTTTTGTACAAACATCCCTTGTTCAGGTTCATGGTGGGCTGCGGTCGCTGCGACGACTGGTTCCACGGTGACTGCGTTGGTCTGGACCTGACCAAAGTACATGAGATGGAGGAAGAGGACCAGATGTACGTGTGCTTGAAGTGCTGTGAGGAGGAAAGCCAGAAGGTGGATCCCGAGCCTCCAAGTGCTCCCAAGCCAGAAGTTCCAGCAAAGACTGAGGTTCAAGAGCCCAAGCCGCCCCCGCATCCTCGCCCAGGACCCTCCCAGAATGTTACATCTGGGGGGGTCAGACCGTTCCGGAAGGTAAGCAGCCTCACTGGGAGTGCTGAGAGTGATTTGAATAGAAACCTTTCATGTCGTGTTTCATTTCTTTCCTCCAGCTAATGCTTCCTCTGATAGTAATAGTAGCCAGGGTTACCACGACAACATGGTTTGTTTCTTTACATTGTATTTGTGTGGCCATAGGTGTGTGGTTAACAAAGTGCAGTCACCATGGTTTAGTATTTATTTCACTTGTGTCAAACATATTTTGTGTTTCACATTTTGGCTGTGGGCTTTTACAAACTTTTGTGTTTTTTTTTTGTTTTTGTTTTTTTTTAAGATTCTCTTCTTGGGAGAATCTGTCTTTGATTGCTGAATGTTAGTAATATGTCTAATATGATCCTTTTATTCCCTTTCTAAATTAGGATCCAGATAGAAGGCAGTCCACAGATGGAAGAGAAACATCCCATAAAACAGGTACATTCTTCAACTGCAAAGTTTTGTTGGAACAGTTTTTCTCTGCTTTGCTTTGACTAAGTATTACTTCAAATATGAAAAAAGGTTTAGTACTCTTATAAAATGTAAAACACTCAGGAGTAATAATAACATAATATTATTTTCTTTTGCAAATGGGACTTTAAACTTTTGGTCTTTAGTAGTTTTCTGCTCTAAATTCTGAGCGATATTTCTGAACATTAATGATCTATAGTAGCATCTTCACAATCCTTTCATTAAACTTGGGTGCGGAAATTTTCCCTCTCAAAAGTATTTCAGTAAGTGTCCTACAAAGACATAACACGCTCATTGACAACTTTTGTATTTTGTTCAAAAGAGATGAGAAGAAAACGTCCCCGTTGTCTCATTTTGGTTATTAGATAAGAGTTTACATTGGAAACATTTTCCAGCTGTTCTTGCCTCAGTTTTTAAGGACAAAACATGTCGAATCGTTACTGCTTTGAAATTTTGTGACTGCAGATGTTTTCAGTGAATTAATTTTCATCCGTCCTCACAGGTCATCATCACAAACAGGAGACGAAGAGTAAAACGTCCTCAGCTTCGAAGAAACCGGTGTCTGTGGAGGCGATTAGGAGGAATGTGCGCGATTCTCTCAAAGAAATTTTGACACAAAGGTAAGGATTTTATTTAAGGAATGTATTCGGCCTTCATGTAGAAATACGTTTTATAACCAATTAGAAAAGCATCTGAAATATTCACCACTTTGCTTTTTACAAAGGCTGAAGGAGTCTGACTTGAACATCTCAGTGGATAGAGCCACAGAAGTGGCCAAGAAGACCGAGCGAGAGCTTTTTCATATGTATAAAGACACCGATAACAAATACAAGAACAAGTACAGAAGCCTAATGTTTAACCTGAAGGATACTAAAAATAATGTAAGTGCCACTTAATATCAGTCATATGTTTCATGCTTTATGAAAGTGTGTGGGTGCATTAATTGTATTTGGATTTTTAGATTCTCTTCAAAAGGGTTCTTAAAGGTGAAATTTCTCCTGCTAACCTCATTCGAATGAGCCCCGAGGAACTGGCATCAAAAGAACTCGCTGCCTGGCGACAAAGAGAAAACCGACATGTAAGTCTTGTTAATCTGCTTCCTCAAGTTATCCACGGTGTGATTGCATAAATTCAGCCTGAAAGCTCAATGAGACGCCTAAAAACTCTGACACAAAAGTTAAGATCAGGAATTGTTGTAGTGTTCTTTCATTTCCTCTTCCAATCATGTCCTTTAAAGTAAAGTTGAACTGTGTAACCTTCTGTATCATTTTTTAAATTAATTCATTGTTTCACAGACAATTGAGATGATTGAGAAAGAGCAAAGAGAGGTGGAGAGACGACCAATCACAAAAATCACACACAAAGGTGAAATTGAAATTGAAAGCCAGGAACCAGTGAAAACGTCAGAGCCTGTAGAGGTAAGGAGCCACAGTGAATGGGCCTTTGTTTTGACTACTTTTTTTTTTTTTTTTTAACAAGAGTTTAGTGGTTGTTTTATCTTTTTTTTCAGCCTGAGTCTCCAACCAAAGTGGCAGAAATCTCACTCGAACCTCCAAAAACCCCGGATAAGAAAGCGGAGAATGACAAGACGGAGAAAGATACGACAAGCCAACACAAGTCTCACTTATTTGACCTGCACTGCAAAATCTGTACAGGTAAACCTCGATCCGAAACCTGCCAAATTTAGTCCAATTAAAAACAAATCCTGGTCTGATCACTCTCCTGATGCCATCTGACCCTTGGTGCCAAGTTCTCCACCCAACTTTAACTTGGACTAGGGAATGATGTCAAAGGTGTAAACACTCACTCAGCTTGTAATGTGCGGTGCTCCTCTGTTATTTAAGGCCGTATGGCGCCCCCTGTGGAAGAGGCACCGACTAAAGTGGTAAAAGTTGCTACAACGGTAGTTCGAAGACAGTCGACTAAAACAGAGGAGTCGAAGAGCTCGACGACACCGGCAGCTGAAGAGGACCTGCACCTCACCGCGTTGGAGGAGAGCTTCCGTAATGCCCACGAAGGACGGTAATGGGAATTTAATTGGGATTGTTCACCTTGTTTTGCACACTTGCTTCATCTCTGCTGCTCTCGCAGACCGGATCACACCACTGGAAGACATGAAGAGGTGGTTTTCCTCTCCAGCTTGAAGTCCCTGTGGAGAGGATTCATTCATATGCACGCTGTGGCAAAGCTGGTTACGAAATCTTTTCCTGTCTCGGGCATCTTGGATCACTTGACTGAGGTAAAGTGAACACAGAGGAGCATACTTGGATTTTGAAAAGCTGTTGGAAAAATATTCCAGACGTTAACTGTGGCCTGTATTGGACAGTTTACACAGATGCATTCGGGTATTTCAATTTCTGAAATCGCCTCTTGGTAGGAATTAAAGTTGTCTGTATCGCAGTGAATGAAACTCATTTACTGCTGTATGTCTCCCACTGAGCTCAACTACCTCTGACCCAAATTCACACAGCTATCCCAAGTTGTAGTTCTTGGCAGAAACCAGAAAGGCCTATTGTGAGAAATAATATGAGCGCGAGAGTTTTAAGCACACATAGAGAAGAGAGTCAAATCAGACTGTGGTGTTGTCATTGTGATAGGACGTCTGTTTCAGCAGGTACAGTAAGGTAAGAAGGCGGCAAATATTGTTTTTCCTCTTTGCACAGTTTGTCAAAAAAAGTCTAACAATATATTTAAAGGAACACTAGAAGAATAAAATAGAAAAAATTGGAATTATAATAAACTCCAACACTTTCAGACTCACAAGAGGACAGATGCAGCCAAGTATTTTGTGCACTGATGTATAAACATGCAAATGTTCCTCCAACAGGACCTTCCAGACAGCATCCAAGTTGGTGGGAGGATCAGTCCTCAGACAGTGTGGGACTACTTGGAGAAGATTCGAGCAACCGGAACTAAAGTGAGTTTCTGCATTTCTTCTTCAGGAATTGTATTGCTTGTACAAGTTTTCTTTTGCACATAATTTATAGATGTGACTGACGCATGTTTTCTGTTTTATTAAAGGAAGTGTGCCTGATTCGCTTCTCCCCTGAGACAGAGGAAGATGAGATCTCTTATACGCTGCTGTATGCTTACTTCAGCAGTCGTAAGCGTTTCGGGGTGGTGTCTAATAACCTGAAACAAGTGAAGGACATGTATCTCATTCCATTGGGTGCCACGGAAAAAGTTCCGAATCAGCTTGTTCCCTTTGATGGGCCAGGTAAGATGGCCACTTATCCTATCGTCTGTTCAGATGATTATTTTCTCTCTGAATTACATGAGCAATTCTGGTGTTTCAAACTTCATTAATCTTTTAATTTGACAGGATTAGAAAACAACCGTGCCAACCTCCTCCTTGGACTCATCATTCGCCAGAGACCCAAAAGGGATTTTCTCACTGTGGATGTGAATGAATCTGCGAGGAACATCCCTGAAATCAAGCCCATCGTCATTCCTCCTAAAGAAACCAGAACAACAGAGGAAGAGGAGAAGTTATTCCTCTCTTCCTTGACTGTTCCACACAAAAAGGAAAAGGAGAAAACACTTCCTACTACTGAAGAAGTTGATGAGCCAGTTGTGGAATCTCAAGAAGGACCATCTGTGCCAGAGAACAGTCAGGAGTCCCAGAAACCACTTCGCTTTCTTCCCGGCGTGTTAGTGGGCTGGGGTGGAGAGTTGCCTCCTCTGCCAGACGTCGGAGGTAAATCTGGAACAACTGCAAGCGACGCCCAGAAGAACCAACCTGCTCCGAAAGCAGAGGCATCAAGTGGAAACTCAAAAAGTCCAACAGCTGCTGCCCCACGAGAGCGCTTTGTCATCAAGAAGAAAGAAGCCAAACCTGTTAAAACTGAATCAGTGCTCCCCGGTCCGGTTGACACATCTGCTGCTAACAACTCATCGGGAAAAGATGCCGCAGCAGTAAATTACGGCGCCTTGGTCTCACTGAAAGATAAGCCTCCAGATGTATCGACTGATGCTTTCCTGGCAAGCTTGTCAACAGCACCAGGCGGGACAGAAACGAGCGTCGCGGCCGGGACCAACAAAGGAGAAGCTGGCCTTTTGTCTCAGACTAAAAAAGCGACAACTGAAGGGAATTCTTGCTCGCAGTCGGAATCCCAGGCCGCTTCAGATCACACAAGCAGCTCAAAACCTCCTTTAAGTGGAATACTGAAAAAGTCTTCAGCATATTCCACTGTGACTGAAGATAAAACAATGGTGCTACAAAAGCAGAGAGCCAGCCCTCCAGATCTTTCAACTCCTAAACCTGTGCAGAGCATAAAAAGGAATGATCTGATTGTACCGTTTCATCAAGGATATTTACAGCTTGCAGCTCAGGCCAAGCACCAGCCAGACGAGCAAAATCAAACTGTTGTTCAGTCTTTGCCCAGTAAAAAGGAAGATCCTGGCTTGGCTGAGGCTGAGGCTGCTCCTGAAATAGAAGAGACACGGTGTCCAACACCAGACCAGGAACCCAAAGCGGCATCAGACACTCAGGCCTCCGAGCCTCAACTGGACTTGGTAACCACACCACCTTCCCCCTCGCAGCAGCAGCAGCAGTCTCAGGTACCTGGCAGCTACAATTACCCTGTCGCTGCTCCTCCTGACACGTTCTCCTCCCCACACATTGAGGTCGGGAATCACAATGCGCAGTGGGCTCAGGATAGCACTGCTCATACTCCTCCCGGTTCCCAGTCGCAGTACCCCGAGAGTTACTCTGCTTCGTTTCAGGCCAAGCGCCCCGAGGAGCGATACAGTGACCCGTGGGAGAGGCCGCGAAACACGGAGGACAAAGATCACCACGGGCGGCACAGGGACTCCCATCATGGGAAAAAGAGCAGACATCACGACCGGGAGCGGGAGAAAAAACACGACCGCAGGGACGAGGACAAGCACAGGGACAGGAGTAGGCACCACGGACACCCGGAGGACCGCCATGCTGAGAAGAGAAAAGAGAGGCACCACAGCGAAGATTACAGCAGCCGACACAAGCACAGGCACAGACGGGACTCTGATTACGAGAACGGACGAAGAGGCTCAAAAGACAGTTACTCATAACCATTTTATTTGATTTTTTAAAGGCCTTCTAAGTGAGCATTTTCAGCTCCAAGTGAGACTGTCACACGCCTGGTACAAACCACTTCCACTGGTTTATTTAATGTTTTATACACCGGTCTGCATCTGTAAACCACTTGTCTATAAAGTTCCATTTTACGTTACTGGCCAAGATGGTCATTTTCAGGACAGCTTTGAGTATCATCCCATATACATTATAATTCAGACCAACAAAAGACACCTTTTAGAACAGTTTTAAAGCTTTTTTAAAATGTATATCTTATACCAAGAACAAATGGTCATCTAATGTTTTCATTCTTGAGCTAACATGCAGCATGGATGTGGACCAGTTGGATTTATGTTGAGCTCAGATTTGGGCCTCAGTGTGACAAATATATTTAACTGAGGAAAGAGATATAAAAAACAAAGCAGCTTTGGCTTTATTTCTGATTTAATTTTTTTTTTTAAATGCTTAATTGTTTTATAAACTTACTTTCTATTGAGAGAGTATGTACATTTTGGCTTGTAAATAATACATTAGAGAGAAAGTGTGCCTTTGCACTGTGTTTATGTACAGTTCGTAATAAAGCTAATCTTTTTTTTTTATCATTGATTACAAAAGTTGAGACGTTTCTTTTTGTCCTGTCACATTAACAACTCGTTGCTTGTAACATATTTAATACATTTCCTCCCATTAAATGCAGGTGAATTTAAATACATGTGATCCATATAATGTAAGTGTTACAAATAGTGAAAAACAGTGTTGGATTCTTTAAAAATGCCTTTGTGCTATCAAATCTAACAGGAAATCTCCTTACAGGCTAGTTTTATAGTAAATATCACAGGGAGAACTCAGCTATTGTAAACACCAAGAACGATGCTGTCTTTTTATTAATTGTCCCCATAAATATTAAAACCCTCACCATTTTTAAGAAACTGCACTGGCTTGGTGTCTCCAAATACATAAACATTTCTAAGACTTCCTTCAAACCCTTTAGAAAACAAACCTGAGGTCACAATTGATACATTTCTGTGTAGCTCGAAGCCTCCAAAGTAAAACTGCCCCCCGTAGTTCAAGGCTACGTAGCGCTCAAATGGATCCACGTCCTCAGAAAGCATCTTCTTGCTGTTCAGGTACACATGAATAACTGTGCTGTTCAGAGATATGTCTATGTTATGCCACTTGTTGCAACAGAGGGTTTGATCCGGCAAAGTTAATGGGGCGGAAAGTCTTTCTCCCAGATTGACTACGATTTTGAGACGGCCCTTATCGAGCCCCACCGCGAGGTAGTCATCGTCTTCGTGTGCGGCCATTCCCATCCACATGATCAGACTGTTGTTGGAGTTTGTGACGAAGCTGAAAGAAACCTGCGTGTCTTTTAAGTTCCTTGTGCTGTATGTGGGGTCGGTGTATTTCAGGTAAGAGCTGCCTACGAATCTGAACGTGTGGGTGGACGTTGGCGTGTCACAGAAGGGTCCCTCCCACCCCAGGGGGCATATGCAGCGGTATGAGGTGGAAGATGGTGCGCAGAAGGAGCCGTGTCTGCAGGCGTGGTTAACACAGCTTACGGACTGGTTACATGCAGAGCCAGACCACAGTGGCGGACAAATGCATGTGAATTGGTCACTGCCGGTTGCCACACAGCGGCCTTCATTCTGACACACCTTGTACCCGCAGGCCGTCCCGTCCCAGTCTCCGATGTTCGCTCCATTCCCAGCTCCCACCTCCGTTAACTCCAGCTCCTGACCATTGACAATGAGCTCCCTTATCCCTCCAGTGAAACTCATCGGTTCTCCCTCGGTCGCATCTGTTGAGACGAAGCTCAGGACGGAAACTCCCCCAACGAACAGGTCTGTCGTGACATCCATGGTGCTCATCCCTGCAGTCGCGTTCGCCATCACCTCCCGGTCGTCCACACTGAGGAAGCCTCTGTTACCAATCCGACCGGCGTTCACTGTGTGCCAGGTCCGGCCGCGCAAGTCCACTTTCTCAGCAGACTGCAGAACGTGGACGCCGTCCCCAAGTTCATATCGGAGCTGCACGAATCCAGAAGTCAAGGAGAGGCAGAGGAAGTCTCCTGCAGGGAAAAAAAAACCAAAACTTTAATTTGTGAGTTTGTGTTTTCTTTAAAGTTAATTTAATTTCTGTGGTGGTGAGTAGCTCCTTTATAACCTGTTCACAGCAGTGGTTGTTCACTAAAGTTACATCAACATGAAATAAATGCTGAACCTGTGACAGGTAATGTGAAATAAAGCCTTTATTTTCAGCTTGCCTGAAAGCTACAAGGTCCTCTCTACAGAATTATGAGCTGTTCAGCTAAATTACTCTTTCAAAAGCAGTCTGAATTCAGTTTACTACACAAAGCCAACAATGGCATTTGACTACCAATGATAAAGCATAAAGAGATTAATATAAAGCATGTTTCTTTAACGAGAGCTGCCTCAAATGATGTGAAAGTCGCAACTATGGGTTAGGATTAGGGTCTATTCATAGAAATATGAATATTTGGAGTCATCGCTCTCAGATTGTTTTCAATGATGCATGTTTCAAATGATTTCTTCAGCCGAGGACCTGCCAACCAGTCCAGGGATTCAAAGGGTAATAAAAGTTTTGAAACTCATCTGTAAATTTACAGCAAACCAGAGATACTATTGTGTTATGTTTTACCTGTTGAATGTACTGAGTCTTCATAAATGTCAGTGATTTTTGTTTTCATTGAGCTTTGCCTCAGGGATAATAAAAAAAAAGACTCTAAATTCCAAATACATTTTTGTATTTAATTTTTCAAGGCATTTTACATCACACATCTACTGCAGTACCCCAAAGTGTTTTCATACAAAATGAGAAAACAGAATTATCATAAGAGAGGTTAATATACCAGAAATAATAATCCATAATTTGAACACCAACTATAACACATGCAGCAACAAGAGCGATGTTAATCCAGATTTCGAACAGAAGACTAACTTGATTCATAACCAGGGCTTAAAAATGCATCTTGGTTTTACAAAATCTGCCAAATGAAGATGCATCTCTTGTTACATGCAATATGTGTATCATGAGCTTTATGATGTGGTGTCCTCACCAGCTCTGGCACTGAGGTGCTGAGCAGTGTAGAAAAGGATGCCATCGGGTGATAAAGGCTGGAACTGCAGCTGCAGAGCAGTCCTGTGCCGAACACTCATGAGAGGGAAGGACATCCATGAAGACTGGTTAGCGCTGAAGTATGGATCACTGATCGTCACAGCTGGGAGGAAAAACAACAGCATGGCTGTTAGAAATAATTGAACAATAATGCTGCGGGTTTATGAGCAGTTTTGTATTTTAATTTTTGTACTTGAGTTTTTTTTTGTTTGTTTTTTTTAACTTTTAATTATTACTCCATACATTCATAACACTGGTTTAATGTTTCCAATAAATAAATTCATCCAAAGGGTAATGGATAGCTTCATAAAAATCCAGTTAGGCTCACGTTTGCTTTTAATGTAGAAAATTTGTTTTAACAATGAGCTAATTTAGTTAACTAAATTGATGTATCCTTGCTGACAAACTGCATTTTACAATGACAAAATGTCATAGGCAGAAATCATGTAACATGAACTTGTGTACATTTCCGAACCTGAAATTTTCAAGTTTTTCTTAATCCTTCAAAACCCATCTGCAATATCTTTAGATTTCTGCCCAAAAAATAAACACCTCTATAGTCCCATATTGTGAGCAGTCTATATTTTGTTCGTGTTTGTGTGGGACGAAATGACAAGATGAGACTACAGATTAGTTAGTACTTCAATAGTTTTTATCTTTCAGTTGTATCTGAAGCATTAAATAAGGCTAATATATTCATGTAGCCAATATTCTCTGGTTTAATTGGATGTGTAATTTCACTGTTTATTTCTTAGATAATTGGTGCATTGTTTTATACCGTTTGTAGAATAATTTTCCATCTGCACAGCACTTGTAGGACTCTTGTTAAAGTTGGGTATTTTTTTGGCAAGTCAGCTTTAAAAAAAAAAAAGCACATTAATAAAAAGTCAGGATTTAGAAGTTTAATGAGGTAACCTTTTTCGCAGTACACTCCTGCAGTCCCTAGGGGGCACTGGCAGGTATATCCATTGGGTAGAGGGATGCAGGTGGAGCCATCGGCACACAGAGGAGGGGGGCTGTGCTCCACATCACACACAGACACGGTCTCAGTACAGAGCGCTCCCTTCCATCCAAATGGGCACTGGCAACTGCAGGCGGACACAGCGAAACGCTGGAGGAAGCTTGTAAACACAGTGACTTTCCTTTTCTACACCTCTGTGGAGCTGACTTTAAGTTCACACATAATGAAGAGACACACTGAGCAGAACTATGACATGTCTTCGTCATGAGTGAAATCGTCAGAACTTCACTCACTACACGGATGAGCCAGAGTCCACACACGTCCCTCCGTTGCTGCAGCGAACGTGAGCGCAGGGGGTGACGCCACACTGACCCACGCTGCGCCCGAAGGCCGGATGAGCCAGCACTTGAAACTTCCCGTCTCTTCGTGTGCGAAACTGCATGTCAAAGATGCACCCTGTGTCAAGAACAAACACAATGGTAGAGACAAAAACATCAAACTGCCAGTCTGATGTTGAATTATAATACAAGATATACTATTCTCTATTTCCTTTATCCAGATAAAAGGTGTACAAACTAAAATAAAATCTGAATTGTGACTCTTACATAATGCCAATGTGAAGGGAAACACCTCTCACCATGTCTGCCGCGCTCAAAATGTATTTCTTTTCTGACTGTTTATTTCATCAAGTGACAATGTGGCGTTTGACATCAGGAACACAAACATAAATCCACCAGAGTTTATAAGACGATCACTGCTGGGTTTGAAGGAATTAAAATCTCTCGCTCCCCCACAGTTCACATCCAAGACGCCCGCGTTTCAAATCCAACTTCTTCAGCCGCTTGTCATCACGAATCTCCCTCACCGTGTTTACTTTTTGCTTTCACGATCCCATTTTTTTTCCAAGACAATATTTGTTTTGGCCTGTACCTGCAGAGTGTGGGTCCCTCTATAAATATAAGGCCTGAACACAACCCTGCTAGTCATCTGCCCATGCAGACTCCCATCTCTCTGCTGTATTAGTCATTGGCATAAACAGGATGCAGGGGAAATGTCATGTTCATTCATGAATATTCATGGCATGATGCTGTCTACTTGGCAGATTCAAGTGATGGTTTTGGTGCTGCAAACACAGACCATTGAAGAAGCAAAGCAGATTCAGGAGGAAGATGAGAAAAAGGATGGTTGTTGTTGTTGTTTTGTTTTAAACTCGTGCACGCATCACATCTTGTATGAGGCCTGATAAAAACTGGAGTAATGACACCTGTCAGAGAAATAAAAAGGAACATTTGTTTCAAATCGGATAAATTAAAAACTTGGATAAGAAGAAATTGTTGATATCTGTTAGCAAGTCTGACAAAAGAAAATTCTTCGTCAAAGCAGATTCAAATCAAAAAACAGACACAAAGACTATTTATTTGATGAAGTTGACTAAGTAATTTTTTCTCTCCGCCGAGCAGCTGTATAACCTCCTCTTCCACCTTTCCACAGGGGAGTGTGGATCTGTTGATAACTGGGAGTGAAGTGCATTATCAGTGTGTTCACTGCCAGCCATCATGATTAGGGCTGGAGGAAGGTCACACAGATCTGATTAGACGCTCATGAGTTCTCATTACATCCCGAGTAGAGAGGTTATGGTTCCACCGGTGTCGCCCGGCTCAGGTAGTGCTCACCAATACGGGGGACAATCAAAGGCCGATATGGCAACGGGTGAACTAATGCTCTATTGTAGCTGATTTGATTTCTGAAGGTTTATTCGGCGAGCAGAAAAATGAATTATATGACGATAAATAAAAGCAAACACACAAAACGGCTCTGGTCCTTAAAAATAAAAAGCATTTTTGTTCACCCCAAATGGATCAGCCATGACATTCCATAATAACTAGCTTCACTGCTGTAGTGCAGAGACTGCTGAATATGGTTATGATGATATTCATAGCTGTTGTCATCATTATGGTTATGGCAATTTTGCTTTGCAGTTCCACACATTAGCGCACACAATGAATGCTCTCCACAATATATTCCTACACAGGGTCACCTGAGAGAAAGCATAAATGATGCTGATGATGACAAAGATTATTTAGCTTCCACCATTGTTCAAGTGACTTATCAGCAGAGGAATGGATTTACACACAACTCACTGTATGGGGTGTGAAGTGATTACAGGCTGCAGATACAATCAACCCCCGAAGCTCTGTTCTGTCCTCGTACACAGTCCAAGCCCGCAACTCCCTTTTCATTACACACCCTCCCCTCAGCTTACAAAGAGACAGACATCCTGGGAGAAACTCCAGGACCCGCCGTCCTGACTGCAGATAGAGTGCTGGGTTGTAATAAAGCGGTCTTACCCTGAAAGCTGTGGCGGAACCTGGAGCCAAGTGGCAGCAGTTCAGGGGTGTATTCATTATATCCACCTACAAAGAGCTGGTTGAAAACATTGAGGC
The DNA here is from genome assembly GCF_963422515.1 of Blennius ocellaris. Taxonomy (NCBI): domain Eukaryota; kingdom Metazoa; phylum Chordata; class Actinopteri; order Blenniiformes; family Blenniidae; genus Blennius; species Blennius ocellaris. The sequence goes on from NC_137662.1 coordinate 13,068,767, forward strand.
CCACCAGAGGTCCTGGAGACAATCCCGTCTTATTACGCTGCCCATCAACCTGAGAAAGACATAGTAAAATGTCAATATTCAAGCAGGAGCTGTGTGGCCACCATGGCAGGAGCCCAATGCATTTAACAGTCTGCCAAAGTTGACAAAAGGTACAACCTGGGATTGATTTATAGTTCCTCCAATCATCTCAACTTATTAGCCACAGCAGTTGCAGTATAGTACAGTGTTTGTTTTCTTCGCCTCGGAATATCTTTAAGACACAGAGTCTCCAGAGATTTCAGCCCTCTCTCTTGGTACCTTCTTGATGCCTGTACATTTTCCATCCTGGAAACTGGCCTCAGCGAAGGAGTAGAATTCTCTCTGCCTCTTCCATAGCCTCACTACACTACATCACCACACCATATTTAACAGTAGGAGCTCATGAGGCTATTTAACCATGGGATGGTTAAAGTGTTCATTGTCTGTGTGTCAGTAATAATGTGAAGGGGTCACTGGTTGGTTTATTTACCATCCTGCTATACTTTACCATTATCATTTCATTTGGCCTTGTCTGTGTATGTGTTTAGATTTAAATTTGTTAAATAGGTTTTCTCCTGTTTTGTTTGCTTATCATCAGGCTAGTTATTCGTAAAACACTTTCAGAAGTACACATCAATCTCTAATGCATCTTTTGGGACTTTAAGAGGAAACTGGAATACCTGGAGAAAACCAACAGAGCGAGAGAGAGAGAGAATATATATGGAAAGACCCCCCCAAGCACAGAATCAAAATGGGGATACCTGCTCAATGTCACCATACCAGTTAGCTTGCACCATCCAATAAATTTAATTCTACTATTTGTTGTCAAATGCATACAATAGATATGAAGTCTGAGTTAGGGTGATACTGTGCTCGTTATATCTCACAAGTAATGTTGTTTCTCGTGAAGACTTTTTGAAGACTTATAAACATAGTTTGAGTCAATACATGCAGAAAGAAAACATGAACTGTTTTGAACTCATCCGATCACCTTTAACCAACCGACTCTCTTGGACCTGCCAAATGTGACCGTGTGGATGCTGATCTGGTTGTTGAGTCGATCACTGACGATGGTGGCAATCCCCGATCCGAGGTTGAATCTGTGCATAACTCTCCCAGTGCGGAGTCCCAAAACAAAGAAGTCATCACCATCGTCACCTACAAAACACATCAGAGTTCAAAAACGAGTACGATGAACTTTAGCTGTAAAACACCCTTTTCTGCATTCACTGCTCCTGTTCATCTTAATCAAACGTTCTGAATAACAATTATATTCAGATGAATTTCAGATTGCATTATGCTGTTTCCTACAGTAAAATATGTGCTTCCTTTCTGCCTGTTTAATTATGTGAAAATTGATCACAGCCATCAAACAATTAACACTGATGAACGATGCCACACCATTAAAGCAATTATCTTTGGCGTTGCTCATATTTCATCCATTCCTACATTTTGCCTTTGAATCCGGACCACTCCTCCAGTGCAGCTCACTCCCCCAACAAACATTTCATTATTCATATTGTTCTTGTTATGTTTTGCCTCCACCTTGATGATTCATGCTCTCAAGGGAAAACAAGTGCAGGAGATCCACACAATCTCGTCTCGTCTTTTTATTTATTTATTTTGTCCTCCTTTTAAATGTCTGCCACTTGTGAAGAACTATGCTGAAGACACTGGCACAGCAGTTACCTGCTATCAAACGTGACCTCACAGGAAGGAGATCCTAATTTAACGTGATAGCTGCTGACAGCATCACTGTGCACTAAGAATCTGTTTAATGCAATTAACTTCACTATTTTTAAGACTTGCGTCTCACGCGTTCATCACATGTTCACAATGCCAACATGTCTTTTTTGAAAGTCAAAAGCAATAACACTTTACTTGGAAATCAACTAATTACCAGGCTGTGGGGAAACCCATTATTTATGCCTTAAAATCTGCCAAGAAAGAAAAATCCGTGGGGAACCTTCTTGATAAGATCTCAAAGGAGAGAGGAAATCTGTTAGATATCACACGATCATACACAGCAGGTGAAACAAAATCACACTCGCATTCCTTTTAAAATACGTATTGAAGTCTGACAAGTCAAATTCAGCTAAGAGGATGTCTCAGAAGTTACTTTTCTCTTTCTCACTTCACCATCGACATCATTTTCAATTACTTTGTGGTCGTCAGGTGAGCCTTACCTCGTCCTTTTTGTCCAGCAAACAGCATCAGGTTGTCTCTGACAGCGGATGAGTTGTTTGCAATTGTGAACTTCAGCTTGAACTCATAGAAGAAACTGAGGCTGGGGATGGAGGAATAAGCCACAAAGGACGTGTAACCAAACTCATCACTTCCGCTGAATCTGGCACGGGTTATGTTGATGTCTGCAAAGCAAAGACAGTTCAAAGAGTTAAAAGAATACATTCATCTATATTTATGGGTGAGTTGCTGTGGGGTCTGTCCGCTATTGGATGTGTGGGCTTCTATAAATTCAAAGGTCTGATATGGCTTCCTTCGCAGGCTACCAAAAGATGGCACTATTGCCCCACATTACAAGGCAGCTGGCTGGTGAAATATTTTCTTCTCTAATGCTATTAGATGATGACCTGTTTTCAAATACAACCACCTCTCCAGTCTTTTTCTATTTTCATTAGGAGCTGTTTAGGAAGGATTCTGGCAAGCAAGCGTCACTTCATACCCAATGTTCACAAGGGTGGCACAATAATCCCAACGATATTCAATTACAATCTCAAGTTTGCTTATTCAGAACGCATGGTTGATTCAATAATGCGCTCGCTTGTATTCCATCAGAGTATAACCCATCCACTTGATTTTACACTGGGGACTCAATGTAAATTTGCCTATGCTCATTCAAAATTACATGCTGCTGTGTTTTCACCCCCTCGTTCACAGCAGTGAGGATTCAAACGTTAGGCCACTCTCCTTCAGTGGGAACATCTTGCATATTCTTGTGCCGCCCCAGGCGATGGCTAAGAGGGGTTCAGAGCAGCCCTCTGCTACTGCCCTCAGCTCTGTTTGGCTGCTAAATTATTAATAAAGCCGCAAATTCCTCTGTTATCATCGGCAGTCTGTTAAAGCTCCAATTGCCTTTATTGAAAGGCTGAAGTGTTACAGCTACACCTCGTTTTTTTTTTTTACATTCCTGTGTTTGAGCCGCTATTATGCATGATCATCTTCTCCCTGTAATGAGATCCTTGTGTGCTCAGAGCCGACACACAACATTTTCTTATGACAGTTAATAACGTGCCAGACTTCTTGCAAGCTTGAATAAATCAGTTTTCTTGATGTGATTACATGATTTGATCAAAGATGATTTATTTGTAAATATACTGAGAGCTTTTTAAGAATCCGCATCCTTGTGATTTTAATAATTACTTGTTATGTTATAGTGACATATCACAGATTATATCAAACTAATTAAATACACACACAAAAAAACAGCTCAGCTTTAATTAATCAAAACTGTGTTATTCAACATTTTGCCAATCTTGTGCGGATGATACCATGGAGTTTGCAAAATTAAGTTTGATAATATTGTCATCAGTGTGGGAGGGTGAAACCCCCATCGTCACAGAGCTTGAAACATATCGACACACATGGATTGTCTCATATCAAGTGGTTGTTTTTAATTGGATACATGACTTTTCTATATTTCAGAAAATATTGTGAACAGATTTTTGGAGAAAAGTGAAGAAAAGTGCAACCGTTTTTCTATTTTGCTTTTTATTTGACATATAACTGCTCTCACTGTTACAAATGGTTTTGTTCCCTAATTTAAATTGGTTTACAATTCAATTGTAACAAAAGTGTTTTAACAAAAAGTAATTGATAGATTTAACCAACATTTTTGGTGCTTTTCATCATTTTCAAAATTAAAAGGACTCCAATCATACTGAGAAAAGGCATCCCTGTGACCTGAAGACTTTTCAGTGCCCATCTGAAGCTCTCTGGCGCCCCCAGATGAAGTAAATTAAAAAAACAGTGCTATATTGTTTAAGTTTGTGACTTTGGTTTTTTTCTTAATTTAATGACATTGCGCATACATATTTCTTTCAATAAAATTCATAAAAGCTAAAAAAAAATCTTATTTGGGATAAGCTGCTGATTATGAGTGCAAAAATTAGTATTTTCCTCACTAACTCTCTAAATCTAATTCAAGACAGTAGAAGCACAGTTGCACAGCATTTCCAGCAGGCACGACTCCGATTCTGCACGAGCTCTCACATACCTTTGACTATCACAAAAACAGATGGATAATTGGATTACAGTAGTCAAATGATTGAGTTCCTGTTCCACAGTCTCCTCATTGAGTTATTATGTAGTTTCTTGCATATTATTGGCTGTGCTAGACTTGCATGTGAAAAGACGAGTTTAATGGTACAGAGTTGTGTTTTTCCAATTTCACTTCCCGTTAAGTAACATACTGAGTACCGGTGAGTGTGATTTGTGGTTACAGAACATATTACTAACAAAGGAAGCTTATAGATCACTTCCATGAAATGTATCCATCTCCAGATCATATCACCACACTCCGTCAAACAGCATTACACAGCATTTCCACTTAGCTGTGCATTTGTGTAATTCGCTGCAAAGAACCAGAAGCAGCAGAAGAAAAACACGTAGTGACACGCAGCACAAGATTGTGAAATGAATCTTGACATGAAACTGAATCGGTGTGCATCTGTGCTGCAGCGGAGGAGCAGGAAAACAACGCTTCTCCTCAGGTACATACAAACACTGCATACAGTGAACACCTGGCTTTTCCTTCACAATCACAACAACAAAAGGTTTGGAAAAATTCACTAAATCAATAGCAAACTGAAGTGCTGACGCAGAATAACGTTGCACACTGTTTAAGCACAAACATTGTAAAAAATACACAAGTTTAGCCCCCAGGGGAAATAGATTCAGCTGATTTTTGAAGTAAAATAAGTAAACCACCGCAACGCCGAAAGCAAAAAAAAATACATTAAATATGAGTTATGTTTGAAACCTTAATGCACAGCTACAAAAGGAAGCAATTGTGGTGTGGAGAAAAAAATAAACTCTTCAACTTGGAAAAGTCTCAGACTTTTATTAATTTTGCTGAACACTGAGCGATACAAGTAAAGCAAGTAAAGACTCCATAATTGTCACTGAGTGACAACTCCAGAACTGACACTTCAAACCTCGAGGTAACCCTTAACAGCCAAGGACTCTTCCAAATGCAGTGATGGTCGATCTGAAAATGAAGCTAATTGATGCCAGGAAAACACAGGTAGACTATAAAAACATACCAAAGCACCTCCGGCTTGTAACTTCCACTGTGTGAAATGTCATTAAGAAATGGCAGTTAAGGGAAACTGTGGATGTCGAGGCAAAATCTTGTTGAGCTAAAAAAACAAAAACCTTCAGATCAAACTGTATGTCTGCTGGGCACAAAGTGAAATAAGGCTGTAGCATAAGTGCAGGATAGTTTGGTGGATGTATAATTATGTGCAACATTATCACATAATTCAGCACTTAAAGCATAGAAAGACATATTGATATATGATTTGTTTTTAAGAGAAGTTGAAGAATATTAGCACCAGGTAGAAAAATACTGTGACAATGCCAATAAGCACTTTGCAAGTGCAGAGAAAAGAACAAACTCGTTATTTTCTTTAGTTTTAGTGCAAAAAAGCATGACGCAATTATGGAAATGTACACATTTATTTGATAGTGCTTCACAAAACATAAACATGTTGAGAGATTTCAGGAAAACTAACTTCAATTTCCAAAAAATTTGATATTTTATGATGCAAAAGATAGTCATAGCTGCAGAAACCATGTCGTGTTTTTACAAATAATTTTTTTCTCTTTTAATTTTTCTTTGCTTCTGAAAATGTAAGTAATGTGTTGAGCTTATGATTAATTTTTCAAGAAGATTATGTTGAAAGATGCAGCATGTATGTTTTCATAAATACACACTTGGCACATTAGACGTTTAGACTCCATTGCTAAACATAGCGGGTTGTTACTGCTCCATAACACATCAGATTAAACAATACAATAGATTAGAAATTTAATCAAAGGTCATCAAATGCCAATATAGACAATTTGGTGGGCCGAATTTGTCCCGTGTGCTACATGTTTGACACCACTGCTATAAAGTGATGGCCGGGAAGGAATTTTCCAGAGGGATTGTGTGACTAACAATGGCTGTTTTGGCAGGCTGAGTCAAAAGTTGATCTCAACTCTACCAATAATTTATATTTGCCCTGGTAAGAAGCAGTATGTCAGACTGTTACCGTTCTGCACGAGTCGAGTTATTTTATTTCTATGCATGTTTTGTCTGATTATGGCGAGTGAATCTGTATTCTTGAACACAACGATCTGTTCTGTGACCACATGTTAAGCACCCAGTAAAACAGGACTTAGATGTCCCTTTCTTTTAAAAAATCCACCCTGCTGCATCTATGTATTTTATTTAGGAAGTAAAAATAAATGAATAAAAATACAGTTTTTTTGAAGCTGGACACCATTTATCAGCAGACCTTCAACGATAAGAAGAAACACAAGAACCAGCCTTTGTAGTCTCTTGGACATTGCTGTCGATCTGTGGGCAGGTATGCATGCAAGAGCATCTAAAAATACCCCAAGACATGAAGTGAGCTGCAAGAACAATTTCAGAAAATCAAGAATAGAAAGACTCTTAGCTGGCTAAAAGCTACTATTCATTAACATTTGATGAAAGGCTCATTTCTGAAACATCTCTTTGTGGCAGACGTTAAAAGTCAACAGACGATATCATTCCACTCAAGGCAGCCAAACGGTTGTACACATCCCTAAAATGTAATCAGTTTGTGTGTTGATTGCGAGATTATAAGACAACAACAGTGAGTGTTATTATTTTCCTGCGCACATTTCTCTTATTTTGTTCACTCAGACCTGCCACTTCACACAGACATCTTTAAAAGTTTTTGAATTAAAACAACAATCACAGCAACTGACTTCATCATTTCCAAACAGGTTTAATATTTAGGAACGTGACAATGAGTTTGCGAGATGAAAAATAAAGTCTAACATGCAGGATGTTGTTTTTACTGCTTATTTCCTGTATTGATTCTGAATGTAAATCTTGAACAGAAGCTATTGGGCAGCTTGTGTACAAAGAATGGTCATTAATATTTCTGAGTGAAGTTATCTTAAATATTCATTAAATTTTCACGAACTTGACTCTCGAGGCACTTCACCATCACTTCCCTTCACTGCACTTCCTGCTTGTTCACAAAGAACCTTAACTATTAAAGTGCACATGGGAGCCAAGGAGAGAAAACATTACATTTATAAATAACATATAACTGTTTCATGCACCCTGGCAGAAAAAAAAAAAAGAAGAAAATTGTTGAAGATTTTTTTTTCTCCCTCCAGTAGAGGAAAAACAAATTCACAGGATCACCTTACTATAACTCTGATTATTTCTCTGAGGGCCGAATGTGAGAAAAAAAAGTGCTGCAAGAACTAAAGTATTGGAAAAAGCTCCAACACGTGGGGGACCTCAAGAGTGATCAGTTTTAAGTCTGGCAGTGTCTGATGTTATCAGGATTAAAATTCAAATGTCAACTATAGACCTAATGTGAAACTAGAAGGTTATATCTCTCTGTTTGGCATGTGGGCGCTGAGATGCTGACAGAAACCGTAGCACGGCTCAGCGACTTATATGCCAAGCACCCTGCTGCTACTACAGTCGGTTTATTCAAGCAAAACCTTTTGTTTCTGAGAACCACAAAGTGAAGCGCTCTTCCTTTTGGCACTGCTGTTTGTAAAATAAGCAAATGAAATTCCAACCCATAAATAATTTTGGTTGAAATTTCTAAGACATTCTGTACCGACTAAATGATACAGGCAGTCATTTCAAACAAACACATTTTTTTTTGTAACTTTGAGCAAACTAAATATCCCACCCACACACATTTGACAAGGTGAATCAGCAAAAGACTCATCATCCAAGACGGTCAAACATTCTGTCTGGAACTACCATTTTATAACACAAGGTGGTGTTGTGAGTCACATGAATGTTTTGACTCCTCATTTTGAAATTGGAGGAACAGTAAGTTCCACCAAAACCAGTATAGCAGAAAGCTGAAGGCATCTATCTACCACCCTGGAAACTTTCTTCATGTCATCGGCATTCCATGTCTGTCAAACAGTACGTTTTGAAAATGGTGTCCAGAATGCCATGTTTTTGAAATGACCCATTCGAAGTCTATTGCACATTGCACATGGAGTCGATATTTGTCCTGCACAAGCGCGTGTAGATTGACAAAAATGCACTGGTGGATTCCAGAGTGCTGCTCCCTGACTCCAACAAAATATACATTCTTCTTCTCTGCTTCTTATCACAGCACACGGCTCTCAACTACTAAAGAAAATTGAGTCGATGCATTTTCCTACACTGATTTGTAAATGGCTCTCAGTTCTCAAGCTTGCTTTGTAGTGGCAGCTTATAGTTTAAGGTTAGTGACAGTGTTAATTAGCCTGACATGCTGCGGGTGAGGGTTCAACTTTTATCGCCTTAATAATTGTTTGTCAAGTCAGCGTGTCCTTGCCCACATGCAGATTGATCTTGACCCTCGCTGGAGCTCCTCTGCCAGCAATTAGCAGTTTATTGATGCACAGGTAACACAAGTTATAAAAAGGGTGCTACCATTGTGAGCTCATACTTCTTTCTGTCCAGGAAATAGAGATATTTACCCTGGAAACGAACAGGGTGCTATGACCCTGCTAGAGAAAGTAATACAGATCTCCCATACAGCTACTAAACAGTACATACCAGTAAATGTCATATGTGAAAACTATGAGAAGGTAATAATGTATTTAATAATGAATTGATTTTTAAACAATACTCAATGTATTATACATTGCATATAATACATGTATTATATGCAATTGCTTATTGTACAATAAGCAATTGCAATATAGTGAACAGATCTTATTCCATTGCTGTGTGCAATAGCTGAAGCTGCATGTGTTGCTTTCAGCTGTGTGTAGGAGTGTTTTCTCTATTAAGTACATGTAGCAAGACCTCTTGGTGCATGATCAAAGTGGGACCGCGCACATTTTCACAGTGCATGTGAGAACAATCATTTTATTATTTTCTAATCTGAAAGGAGATAAGAAAATAGCATCCACTGGCAGATACTAATGCACACATTGTGTTCAGACCAGTTAGCTGTTATATAGAAGTATATCATATAGTGTATTTGTCTGAATGCCAGCTGTCACTTTCCCTAGGGCTTGGAAAATATGAGCTGATAAAATGCAGCTAAATGTAAGCCCACACAATGGATGAAAGGGAGTCAAAGTTGGTATGATTGGTTGACAATTTCCGTATTTCAAAGAAATGTACCAGAAATTTGCATCATGCCACGGAAATTATATTCAGACTATCCACAGTTAACAACAATAAATAGCAGTAGCTTAGACAACTCATTAAGAAGTTACCTCACAGAGAAAATGTCTCATATGTGAAACTTGGATGTATCCAAACTTACAGTGTTAAACAAATGATAATGTACTGTGACAAATGAAAGCATTAGGGAAGTGAAACTCTTGAACTTGTCCTTGAATAATGTGACGCCAGTGAGTCCTCACTGGGCCATGATAAATGTCTGCAGAAAATTTAATAGCAATAATCTGAAATATTAATTTGAATGTTTTGATGTGGGTGGACACTTGAAACACCTGTTTTCATCTTTCAGTAGGGAAGTGCGGTGTCCGTCGTTTTGATGATTTGATTGTTCAATAATGGTAAAATTGTCATTAATCTTGCAGATATTCAGCACTTAATGACCTTAAATCAAATCGTTTAAATAGCTAGGTTGTCTGACAGAAGGGGAAGGCTTAATTGTGTTATACAGTAAGCTGGCTAAAGTAATGAGAAGAAAAAAATACAAGGAGCTGGAATTACAGTTGTTGAGACATTATAAACTTAAAGTCGCTTTTTTAGGAGATTCAGCAACTTTCTCTCTGACTATCTAACTGCATTGCTGGAGGAAGGGGTTTCTGCTTTGTCAGCAGAATTTAGTTACATTAATCCCCTTATTTAACAACAGGCTCCGATTTTACCAGCTGCCCAAGGCTCTCATTCACCAACTGTTTGCAGATCAGTCCCTCAATACGGCTGATGAATCTGCGCTGCACTGTTCGGTGTCGAGCAACGCTTTGCCACACTTACGTTGGTCACAGAGCAGACCCTGTCTTCCGTAGGGGCAGAGGCAAACGGCCTCTAGTGGCGACTTGGGGATGCAGGTGGCGCCGTGGCTGCAGGGGTTGCGCTCACAGGCAGTGAGCTGGCAGAGTCGGCCCGTGTAAAGCGGGGGACACTCGCAGAACCAGTCCTCCGAATCACTACAGGAGTAAAGAAACATGGAGAAGAAAGACATCGGGTCAAACGTGAAAATGGACCAAGGCAAGTCAGGGCAAAAATCTACTGTGGCCAGCAGGACAAACAGGGAGGGGAGAAAGGATTTAAAAAAAAAAAGAAGCCTGAAATACATTATTTGAGAAGATGTCGGCAGTAAATGTGTCCAGCCTGATGGAATACTTTGTGATAGATGAGATCTGCTGAACATAATATGAGTGACTGAACAGATAGCAGTGGAGAAAATATGAATCCTGTTATAGATTTTCTCATCTTGGTCGCTGCAGCAGAGACAGATGTTACTTCACATGTCTTTTGGTGAAGATAAACTTGCATACTCTGCCTGCAAAATAACAGCAGAAAGGGAATGATTAGCTGTATGTAAGAAAACTCACAATCAAAACTCACACTCTATTTGAGATGTCTTATTTTTACAATCATTATTCATGCTCTTCCTGTCTTGGCAAGAGGGAGAGGGTGATCAGGCATGCAAAGTGATATCCAGACAGGGTCTTCATGAAATTCTCTAAGATGTACACAACTCTGTAAGGTATAATATCAGATAGGGGAGACATTGGCAGGGATTCAGGTCTATAAATTAATAATGTGTTTGGAGCAGCGGCACTGCAGGATGCATTTTGCTTCTTGAGAACATAGCTTCAAGAAATAAAATATTTACATTCTGTCACCATCGTCGAACATGCTTATTTATGACGGCATTGAAATACCAAAAGATGTGACGTAGTGCAGAAATTTCTCTTCACACTACAGCCTGGTTGATTTGAAGGCATTTTCAGGCTCAATGATGTGCAGCTGCACAGCGACGCTGCCATTTGTGACCACTGTTTTTAAAAATAACAGGCAAAGACTGAAAATGTCATGTACTGAACTGAACAGGCATTGTTATTCTTTATAGTCTTTGACAATCTGCAAGAGGTAGAATCAAATATTTAATGGCGCTGCACCTCCTGGTGCAGTTGCGTTGATTCTGTGCTTTGAGTGCTGCTAATTTGTCCCTTGCACTGTCACTTAGTGTTTGTGTTTGAATGGCGGCGGCACATAATTTAAGATTTTCCTCCAGTAGCTCTGGTTTTCAAACGGCAGTCAAAACACACACCGCCACTTTAGCGGAAACTACTGTGTGAATACACATGTGACAAAGTTTGTCTTTATGTTTTCACAAGCACAGGTTGCGATGGCTTACTGCACAAATCTGAAGATGAAAAGGGCAGAAAGACGATTTTTAGACATGGCATATTTATGCATATCAACAGTTACAACCAGCGCAAAAATAAAAAAAGACGTTTATACATAACTGCCAAGTTGTAATTTCATTTAATAAGGAAAAACAAATCCCAAGACAGCTTGGCACTAAATTGAAATGTCTCTTTATGTATCTAGGAGCTTGTTGCGCAAGTCTGCTGGTAGTTTTGACTCTTATTGTTGTGCATTGTGTCTTAAATTTGCCAGTTCAGTTTATGTGATTTCAATTCCCAGTTTTTTGTGTCAGAACCCTCACATTTCTCGAGACCAGTACCGTACCTCAGTCAATGGTGAAGGGGTCTTAGGGTCGACACAGCAACTTCCTCTAAAGTACTGCCTTTTCTTCCATTCTCCTGTTCTTTTTGTTGTACCATGTATGTCCATTGTCCTTTTCCTTTAATGGGTAGTAAATAAGTAGCTGCAGGTCTTACATTTATAGTCCTTTGTTATGTCTGTATTGTTCACGACCACACACAGTTTCACCCTCTGTCGCTCTCCTCATTAGACACACACAACCAATGATCATTTCGTGTTCAGAGAAATAATTTTAAGAAGATGGGAAAGCTTCTTCTAGTACATCGAGTGACAGACTTCAGCTCTCTCCAATAGATTTCAGAAAGATTTAGTCCATTTTTACAGTCCATCTTTTCACTTTCAATTGCTCGTTTGTACTGCAGGATGTGCGCTTTGGGTCATTGTCCTAATGAAAGACCCAGACCTTCACCTCCAAACCAGGTTTCTCACATATTTTTATTGAAAATGCCTCAGTAATGTTCAGATTTCATCAGTCTTTTCTTACATTCAGTGCCTCCACTACCACAGGCAGCAAAGCAGCCTCTCAGCATGAGAGCAGGTCAGCCATGTTTTACAATAGGCGGGGGGTGTTTTTCCTAGTGGGCTTCATTTCGTCACTGAAAAACAAACTAGTGGACTTCGTTCCCACAAAGTTTTACTTTGGCTCATATTAGATTTTCTCTCAGAACACACTTTCTTTCAGAAGTGGCGTCCTCTGTCTGGTTTAGTGTGCGGCGTACGCTACGAACTGGAACACAGCTCCAGGTCAGCCTGAAGCTCTTTAGATATCCTGTGTGCTGTTTGTTTACTCAGTCCAAACCAACCTTTGCAGACTTTTTATCACTGAATTTCTGAAAAGGGATTACAAGATGTTTTTGTGATGCAGCCTCTGGAGTAGTAGACTTTTTTGATAATAGCATTTGTGATGCTCTCAGACAGCTCTCCTCTTTTCATCAATGTGAAAAAGAAAATAAAAACACTTTTTATACCGTTAAGCCACCATTCACTGAGTAATTTATGTGAGCATTAAAAGTTATGAACAATTTATTTGTTCGTTTGAGTGCCATGAATGTCGGTATATCTCTATTCCAATGAATGAAATGTATTTTGTTTTTGTTCAAAGACTTTTTTCTTTTTAATCTAAAAAAAAAAAAATGAGTTTGTATTATGCTGAAGATATTCCAAATTTGCCCCATGGAATTCAAGGTTATACTGTATGTACTGGGAAAATAACTCTTTGTTAACCCTCACTAACTGCTTGACTTAAAATGAGATAGTAGTCATTTATAGAAAATAAAAACGTGATCATTACTTTTGATCATCTCTCAGTTAGGATGTGCTAATCCTGTGTACACGCTGTAGTTGCATTATTGTAGAGTGGCAGAGGCACTGAGCTGAGCTGTCAGCTCCGTGTGGGTCAGCTGAAGACGGATTCGCTCATTATGTTCAGCTGAAGTTACAATGTCATGTCAAGCTTCTCCCAGACATGGTCCAGAAGTGTCTGAGATCACTGTTCGACCTCACACAATGTTCAACTTTGACCAACTCTCAGAAAAAAAAAAACCTCAAACTCGATCCCCAAATAACACCCGGGTGATAAATAGGATCCATAGCAGATGAGTTTATTGGCAACCTCAAGATGGATTCACATAAACTCTGAGCCTGAAACACTCAAGACTAAAAAAATATTGCAAAAAAAACCTTTTTTGACCAAGGGGACTGGCAAATGCTTCCTTTTCCTTTAGATATATCATACTCAAATCAATTTGATTTTATTGGACGGTTAAGATTTGCTGACTAAGACCTTTGTGCCATCAATGGCACTCGTCTCCCCTCTCTGGCCGGAAGTTGGCTCATCTTACAGCGCACACTGTTTTCATTTTCCCGACAGGCTTTGTTCGACCTGGCATAAGCTTGTATCGCAGTTCCTCTGTGCAGCCGCAAGCTGCGTAATATGGCCTTGAACTGGCCCTGCAGAATGTTTGTGTGCAGTGTTAACTCCGGGGAAGTGGTGAGACACACGCTACAGGCTACACATTTAACAGATATATATATGTTAGGGTACCTGACTCAACCCAATATGAACCTACATAATCAATAAGGTAAATAGCATAATTAATGTTATACTCTGCATTATGCTTCATTTCAATTTCTAATGAGTTTAATCAATTTGGACAGTTACTACAAAACAGCTCCAAAGGACACAGGTTAATGCTACAGTGCAATATCTTTAAAGTTGTTGACGGCTGTCTGCGTTAGTTCACGATAAATACGAGGTTGATTCTCCAACTGAAAGAGTTAAACAAATGCTTTGGCCAACGCAAATACTAATAGTTGTCACATGGAGCAGAAAAGAGAGAGAGAGAGAGAGAGTTCCATGAGAAACAACAAACTAGTTCACAGAAACCTTCCCAGTTCACAGTATTTAGAACAATGTTTTATGATGGGAGGAGACAAAAGGGGTGTTGCTGCAGCGACACAACACTTCATGACAGGTTATTTCCAGAAATGATCACTACCATGTGGAATTTCTTTTTTCCTGCCACGCAAATCGTTTTTTCAATTGAGAACTAACTTTGGATCCTCAATGAACAACTGTGATCCACACTGGTATGAAAGAAACAATCAAGCGACCAACCAAAACTACAATTAAGCAAATAATGACATCTCGAGTGAACATTGTAATGAAGAGAGAAAAAGATTTGATGCAGATCGGCAGGGAGTGAGTGGATATTTCTTCCTTAAAAAAAAAGGTGAAGTGCAGATGGAGCTGGGGAAAGAACGTGGCTAAAAACACTTCAATTTTAATTGGCCTAATCAAAAACTTGATGTGTGGGGTGACAAAAGGTAATTTTAATTTGCCTTAGGCAATCACTTTGATTACAAAATTGTAGTAATGTTTGCAGATTAATTTGAATATGTTAATCACTAATGCATAAAGCTGGTACCTGCCATACCTCGTGCCATTCAAAACAGCACACACACATTGTAAATTATTAAAGACAACATACATTTTTAATCTAATAAGGACCAGATAAAATGATGAATAATTGAGCGGTTAGCTTATGATATCCCCGTCAGTTAGAACAATAAGCTCTGCGGCCACATGCATTCTTCAGATTTCATTCCGTACGCGTTATTTACAGAGCGCGTCGTTTCAAGTGCTCGTTGGTATGCAAATGCACTTCCACAGTGCAGCACTGATGAGGCTCTACTGCCATGACGTCTTCAGTTCTCTGGATGAAAGTGCCCACTTCATCCTTTGTTACAATAAAAAAAGACCACTGGGTTTCAGCAGATATTATTTATAGAAAAGCTTTGCTGCTGAACCACCATTTGCTTTCCAGTATTGTAAAGTGCCAATTGGAAACCGCTAAACTCTAGACACAATGATTCTTGGTGGATGGGAGGGGAAATCTATCGGAGGAAGACTAGTCTCTCACTCAATTATTTGCAATTTGGATTTTATTATGAGCACAGGGATGAAGTGGAATTTACACACACGTTCACCTGACGCACTCCGGCTCCTGTTTGAGCAGGCGCTCGTTCGATATTTCCCTGACCTCTTTCTGGCGCCCTCGCAAACAATTCATTGGTGGTGAAGAAGGGTGATGTCTGTTAAGTCTCCATCACAGAGTCTTTTGAAACAGACTGCCACAGAAACGCATACAAAGACGATGCTTGAAATAAAATCCTTATAGAAAGGAGGTATAAAGCATGAGGGAACCTTTTCTCAAGGGATCAGAAAATATTTCTACAGTCCAACCTGGAACACACTGCACTCTGCAGAAAGCGGTGCTTTCCACTAACACTTTTTAAACTATATTCACATGTTCAAACTCTACACTTTATCAAAAAAGCAGGGGTATTTATTTAAGTTTTTATATGCCTAAACTCTTGGTACACTTTACGAAACGGGGGGGAAAAAAACAAAGCCTAAAAATGACTAAGTATTTTTTTAACGAACTGAATGCACAGCCTCCAAAGCCTCAGAAATAAAGTTCTGTTACAATAATTTGGCAATTCCTGACATTGCTGTATTTGCCACAAGCTGTTAACTCTTTAACCAGAGATTACATGTTGAATATTCATTATTACTGTGGCAGAGTCTTCTATCTTTTCTCCTCTGTCCTCATTACTGATGAATGAGTGCACGTTTAAGAGAAATATACATTGCATCTGTTTTTATTTTTTTTTATTTTGGGGGGGGGGGGGGTCTCAGGTCTATGGGCACAGTTTTCATTTACCTATTAATCTGTGCCAAATAACTGTCAAAACTGATGAGAGTATTTTCACATTAAATGATCTCCTTTCACACGACTTGATGGGAAAACAATCCTTGTAAACTGCTGTTTAACGTTAACTCCTGTTATACTCGAGTATATGTCTTGAATCCATATCTAATTTTGTGACACCTTTTCCTGCATTTGCAGGTCTGAAGGAGCAGCTCCATTTTCAGATATTGTGGGTGTGTGTAACATATGCTACTACTTACCTACTTTAACCAGAAATATGTAAACATGTAAACATAAAGAACCAGAAATTACTCCCGACATCCTTTTCATGAGGCCTCTGAATCAAAGCTACTGAAAGCAATGCAATTTAGTGCCAAATGGGCAATACATATATATTTTGAACAATAGTCAATGGCATGGTAATGGTGGCATTTACTTCCACCCTGTTATGCCATAAAGCCAATCAGATAAGGTTGTACCGTTCAAGGGTTTCCATTTATCGTAGAAATGAGATCCAAGCAAACTGTGTGTAGTCGGGCTGTGTGCGCTGTGCTTTGTGTCACATTTGTTCATGTTGTTGTATGGGTTGTCACGGTGACACATAAGAGGAGCTCAGTGAACAAACTCGGGGAGGCTTAGTAAACAAATTGAAAGTGAGAATTTAAAAATGCTTGGAAAGAAAGTGCAAAACAAGCCTCAAGTAAAAAAATAATTTGTCCTTGATGAATATATATTTATGTATTGCGTGTGTGCGTGTGTGTGTGTGTGTGTGTGTGTGTGTGTGTGTGTGTGTGTGTGTGTGTGTGTGTGTGTGTGTGTGTGTGTGTGTGTGTGTGTGTGTTATGCATGCATTATGTATTTGCCTTTGTTGAGATGTTTAAAGGCTCATTATAGAGCACAGACTCCCCTATCTGGAGATCACAATGTTTGCTGCAAATGCCACCTGCTGAGTTGGCTTTATGAACATCTGGCTACACACACATGACATATTTATTTGATTTTGTGCAGTCTTTGACTGGTCGTGTTTGCTGTGATTACTTTCATGCTTTATTTAATCTGTGGAAGTCTTTCTAATTCAGGCCTTATATCTGATTGCAGCCCTTAAAATGCATAACAATAAAATACATTAGATCTTTTAACAAAGCTGCACTATACATATTACTACTGGTGTAAAGGCTTGTATATTACATTTGATTATTTACTTTTGATCACTAATACAGCACATGTACTG
Source organism: Blennius ocellaris (assembly GCF_963422515.1). NCBI lineage: Eukaryota > Metazoa > Chordata > Actinopteri > Blenniiformes > Blenniidae > Blennius > Blennius ocellaris. Next base: position 13,086,198 of record NC_137662.1, read on the forward strand.
ATGTAGTTTAGCTATTCTCATGATATAATAGTTTCACTACATTATAGAGATGAATGTGCTTGTAGGTAGTAGTTTCCTATAATGTTTTGCAAATTACTGAGGATTAAACATCAGATTACATTTATTAGATAGTTTCTCGAAAAGCTACTAATGTAATTACAGATTATTGGGTGAAAGAAAATTAATGAATACTGCAGATTAAAGCTAATGTTAATGTCACAGAAGGTGAAGGCCCTTCTCTGGTAAACAGCAATTTAGTGAACAGCTTAAGGCTCATGCTAAAGTCAACAAAGGTCTCACGGGTAGGATAAAGACACGGCAGAGACAACAGAAGTAACAACTAACTGGCTCACTTAAACCTCAGTAATTGTAACGGTAAATACAATGCTGAAATAGTATTCAACAATATTAATTACATTACTGCCAAAAATAGCAGCATTAGTATAATTTTGAAATGTGAAATTTAGATCCTGAGCCCACAAGCATAAGGCACCTCAAGGAAAAGTTGTTTGCTTTTTTTCATGACTACACAAGCCGTATCACTTCCACTATGATCCCATTTCTGAGGAAAGTCATCTTATAGGAAACATTTGCACACTCACATGAATGCGGTGAAAGCTTTCCCAAGAAGCCATTAATCCAAAGAGAAGCGAGGCCTCATCGCTGAGGCTGTTTTGTCTTAAATGAAACATAATAAATATGTAAAAACCACGTTTGGGTAAGTTGTCTATCAGTCACATCCTCACAGTTTCTACTGCCGGGCTCCTGAAGTGGTGAGAATCATTTTCTCTGACAGTTAGCAGTTTTTTAAGACCGTCTTTTCAAGCTTCTCATCCGTGACAGCCGTAATTCTTGGCTGTATGGCAGATCCCCCCCCCCCCCCCACTCCTGCAGTAAAGATGTTATGTCCTCCGCAGCACGGGCCTTCAAGAAACTCCTCCGGGCCAAACTGGGCTAACCAAGAATTTTCACTGCTGACTGACTCTGAGAAACATGTGAGAAACAGAATCCAACGCACCCACTGACCTCGTAACATTCAGCCCTGACATTTTAATGATTTCCACTGATAAACGACCTCTGACGTTATGGACACATAAAGGAGTAAGCATTAAAAATTCTAATGCCACTTTGAAGAGAAATAAACCATCTTATATCATTTGATTTTTGAGACATTTATATTAAATCACAAAATAAAAAGAGAAAATCTTTGCTAAAGACAAAACTGTTGTCAAATATAACTTTGTAAGTCTTCAAAGATAATTGTTTGTGAGAGTTATATCCTCAATAAGAAATTAGCTGAAGAAATGACTGCTAAAGACTGTTCCTAAGAAAAATATCACGGAGAGGTTAATTGCGTTGTCAAAACATAAACCAAATAGCGCGTCTTAGTTCATGTGTTTATATTCTTTATGATGAATACTGGCCTACTGCTCTATACATATCTGATCAGCTATATCAGGCGTCACATACATAAGGTCCGTGGGCCAAATACTTTTTTTTAATTTAATTTTTAATTGTTTTTATTTAAATAACATCCCGCAACAGGCCCCCTAAGACCATGCAAAACACTGAGACCCTGAGATCACAATGAGGAAACCCATGAGCAGAACTCAAAGTTCTAAGACTGTTTCTTTGCACACAAAAGGTTCATTTCTCTCAAATATTGTTCAAAAATGCGTCTAAATCTGTGTTAGTGAGTGCTTCTCCTTTGCCGAGATAATCCATCCACACCACAGGTGTGGCAGATCAAGATGCTGATTAAACAGCAGGATTATTGCACAGGTGTCACTGAGGACTTACGCACGCCACAATAAAAGGACACTGTAAGATGCAATATCCTTTTCTTTTGAAAGCCACGGTGTCTAATTCCAATAAATAAATAAATAAATATATACTGGTGTGATTCCGGTGTCTGTTTCTCTTTATACTGAGTTATGTGTAACTTGTTCACATTTCAATAATTTATGTAATTATTACCAGTTACTTCGAAGTATGCCAAGGTTACACCGAGGCTCCTTTTAAAAGAAGGGAACGTCGACATGCATAAAAATAACTTTAGATATAAATTCATTTGGCCAAAATAAAACCCCACTCTCACAGTTGTTTTGAATGTGCTCGCCCTCCAAAATTCAAAGACACAAATGCAATAAACTCTGTAATGAGCATGTTTTCACAGGAAATATTCTTCGGGGAGCAAAATCAGCACGCGGGATGATAGCAGTGTTTGCTTCTCACGCTGCATTAAAATAATTGTTTCTTGGACCTTGAGTTATTTTAAAGGTACTTTGGAACAAGTGGAACTGGAACTGTGATTAAGATAAAATTGGTTTCGCTTTCTTTGTGAGGAAGCAATGCTTGCAGGCGGTGAAGTGGAGGATTCAGTGCTAACTGGATGATTGTGTGCCACTGAAGCAGGACCATCATGGAGTGAACAAGGAGGCATCTCCACTGAAGTCAATTAGCAAGAATGGAAGAAATAAAAAGAAATCCATAAAATTCAGCAGTGTGAATATACTGCATTTCTGTACTCTACAATAACAAAGTGACTCTCTTGATAGTAACTATCATTCTGTTTTCTTTTAACTCAATGAGGAAATCACAAAAGTTCATGTTTGGAGGAAAATACTCCAGCAGCTGTGATCAGTGATTTCATACCAACAATAAAAGAAAACTACTTTTATGAGAAAGTTGTCCCTCCATATGACACATCCACTCACAGTTATTATGCAACTCTGCCTCAGCTTTTCAGTCTTCAACTCTTTTAATTTTGGCTTTATGGTAGACCAATTCAGTGTTTCAGGTTACCCTCATCAGCACATATCAATAGTACGCTTACAAGGTTCCAATGAAACCAAAACATTTTTTGAGAAAATATGATTTCATGACAAATGTTTCAACAGCGAGTATGACGCTGCAGACAGAAGCTTGTGAGACTGAGACAGCCACATAAAGAAGAGACGGCTTGTTCAGCTCCATCCAAGGGTGATGATATACGTACATACATGCACACTCACACAATATGTTGTACACCCACTGAACACATGCAGTAACATTAAATATATGTATTTGTATATTCATATACTTTTTAGTTAAATTGTACAATTAACATGTATACTATTTTACACTAATGTACGACAACAGTGCTTCTCTAATGTATGAATTTACTGATATGATAATTGAATTACCGTAATGTTATCCTTGTGGAAGAAAATCATGCACGAATCCAAATCTTTAGTTCGCTCCACCCACCCACTCACCCACCCATCCACCCATCCATAGTATTACATTTAGAATAAGGGGCCTTAAAGTAAAAATGTCAGGTTAGCCTTGGCGACCTCTCTGTGTGGAGATTACATGTTCTTCTATGTGCATGTGGATTAGAGTGCGTGTTACATTATCTCTGGCGAACTTTACAGGATGTAGCCTCCTGCGACCATCAGTTGGGTAAAGAAATATTGAAAATTGAATAGATGGAAATAATATTTCTCAAACTGCAGGAAATTTCCTCGCACCCTCCCCAACACTCTGCAGCATGGTGCTGCCACCTGCTCCTACGAAAGGTTCACTACATGCCCAGACAGAGGCTCGCAGACGATGGCGTCAGCATCAGCACCCCCAAAGTACATTCACAGTCAGGACGCAGAGGATGCAGGTGCCAGTCACGTAACGGTGCACCTGCTGCAAGTGGCCACAAGTACATCTGCACATCTGTATGGGGAGTACAGACCAACGCTCATGCAGTATTTCAAATCAGTTAATCAGGAGATGATGACATGTTGCACTAACTGATTAAATAAGTGCAGGTTAGTCTTCATGTTCCCATCTGATTAAATGTTTTCGGTTTGTTACGAAGTGGTACGTGCGAGTGTATGTGTGTGTGTGTGTGTGTGTGTGTGTGGTCATGATTTGTCGTGTTTACATTATGATGTAATGTCATCCATCTGTGCAACTCACAAGTTACATTTCTAAGGAACAAAGTACAATACAAAGCATCACCGAGCTTGCATCGATTGATCTAAAGACAGTTTTAGAGTGCCGGATGTCGGGCTATTCACATCCCTGACGGAAAAATAAAAATGTATCACCAGCAAACCACAAGCCATTGTCCTTTCTGGCTCGATATTGATATTTGGACACACCTAAATGAGCAGAAAAGGGAGACAAAAACAGGGACAGCGCCACAATCACCCCAAGTGAACCACTGATAAAAATCTTATCCATCCTATTATGCTGTTATAGTGCAGTCCAGGACCAATAACACGATGAAGAGAGCTCTATGAACTCCTCATGACCCTCACACGCTGTGTACTGAAAGAGGACACAGCAATAACCCATATTCATCACATAGATAATTGCAAGGCGTACTCTGTCGCAGATGACAGGCCAATGTGAACACAATGGCACTGGCTCTTAATTGGTATTCTTAGGACTATTCATATTCCAATATTCATGGTGCCCTTTTTCATTTCCTGTTTAATAAATGCAACTGTTAATTGATAATGTCATAACACAATGAAGAAGACATTTAGGGCAGCTCTTTTCTGGACTACATGGGGTGAAAGAGGATGCATGGTTAACGCACACTTAAAAAGAGACAAAATCGCTGGTAAGTGAGGTGTGATGGCAGCCTGATGAGCGACGGTAGATCAAGATAAAGGAGGTGACATGCCATGTTTGGCCCTGCACGGTAGACTGGACAGTCACTCTGGAGTGAAAATACTGTCACATTTCCAGGCTTAATTGAGAATCAACATTTTAGTATATGCTTAAGGATATGTGCTTATCGTCGTTCTTGAGTCAATAAAAAGTCTATAGTGATTTAAAGCTGCGACATATGGAAGATGTTTTAGCATTGTGCGTAGCAATCACCACTGTATAGCATTTTGCCAGTCATTGAATAAGTGAATATATTATTGACTGGTTATAAATGATTGAAGTTTGATTGTTTCCTTTATGATATTCAGAAGTTTTTAAAATGTATTACGTTATTGGTAAATATAAGATTATTAGTAATTGTACATGAAAAATATGGAAAACTAAGCAACAGACAGTTTCACCCCTTCAAATGATTCCGTAAACTTCTCAAATCAAACCAATCTGGGACAACATGCACATGTGATGATGTTTCAAATGAGTCCAATATTTACTTTTATTCATTCTGTATTGCTGCCATTCTAAACTTCAGAGGGAACAATGTGTCTCTTCAGCTGCTAAATGCTCTACTGTGCTCACCTGCTGGCTGCTACTGTTCCCTGTGAAGTGTTTAACAAGTCATTTGGTCTTTATAGCTGTGAAATTCGCTAATCAACTGCTCAAAACCACAATTCTTCATGTGAAATGATATTTATGTACAAGGTAAGTTTGAAGTAGCATCAGCGTTGACAATAAAAACTGGAAACTGGAGAGAGACGCTTTGTTTTTCGGCATGATTGATCCCACATTCATAAAGAAAAAAGAAAAATCATTTGATCATTGTTATTGTGAGATTTGTGATTGCAGCAGCATTTAGATTTAGATTTAGGGGTGGGTTATTCCTTTTCTTGAGAGGCCACACGTAAAATTTGGAGTCATGCGGCCAAGTCATCATTTGACTTCACTTCTGCTTGATATATATTAATAATAAGTAGTTTGTTACAAGTTTTTCACAAGATGCTGTTGCTGCTCTGCTGAATCTATCACCATGTTGTAAATTTCAATGGCGGTTCAAATGTGAATCCCTAAATACAGCAGTTTGTTCTACACAAAAGAAGAAAAAAAAACACATGGCTTCACCTTTGAGTCCTTCAACAGGTTTGGGGGGTAAAGGGAGCAGACACAGTAAAAACTAGTAAAGGTTGCAAAAAGCACAAACTGTAGTCTCAAATCAAATAAAGTTGAAACCTTCAATATAAAATCAAAGCAGTTGAATTGCATGCATCATGTATTTTTTTTCTTGATGTACATGTTTCATGGTATTTCACGGTTGTATGAGGCTCCGGTGTGATCAACTGGGAAGACAGTCAGGGCTTCAGAATTCATGCTTAGAATTATATTTTTCTGCAGCAGAAATCGCAAAAAGGAAATGTTTTAAGCAAGAACTGAAAAATATGGGTTATGACCAAGAAACCTACCCCATTGACCTTCAAAATACATGTTGCTGTCCTAACAGAGAGCGGGATCACTTCCACCTGAACTTCTGTTACTGCACATTTGACTCACTGACGACTCAAACTGTCATTACCAAAACCGACTGTGCTGCGAAACTCTGCAGAAATCCAGTGAAAAACAACTACGAATTCTTCAAACTTCCTGGAAGACAAAAACCAAACTGTGATTGCTTCATCACAGACATCATTTCAGCTTGAAGACAAACATGGAATATTTTGGAGATAAAGATAATCTTTTTTCTTTATCATAATTATCAGTTTTTGCTGATAGCCCCAGCAAAACATTCTTAACTCATGAGCAGGTCCAAACTGAAATTAGTCCAATGTAGATAAGATAAGCTTGACAAGTGAACCGCTCTGCATTAGAAATCGGTCAGTGGTGGGAATAGATCTGCCAAACTGTCATTTCACTCCCTGACAGACTGTGCTTGTGTGTGCTCAAAGCACAGCACAGCACCACCATGGCTCCATTCATGTTTTTAGAGATTGGAAAAACAATTTGAGCAAAAATATATTTTCCAACAATGAATGAACCGACAGTCCTGCTTCATCCTGAGTCACAAGCACACGGAAGCACCGTGTGGAATTGCAAAGTAGTATTGAGCAAACCCCAATTTTTGACATTTTCCATTTGCATCGTGCCGTTTATATCATTTCATTTGGGTGCCCTGCACTAGCATTACAGAGGGAAAATACATTAGAGACTCTATTTAATATGCTTTCTGGCTTTCCAGTTCAAAGGTAGTAAATACACTTTTAATTAGGGTAAAAGGCGACCCAAGTACCTCACGCAAGTTCCTCCGTTACGACAGGGAAGGTGCTGGCAGACAGGCGGGTCACAGTTCTTGATGTTTCTCCCTCTCACCGCCTCCCCCGCCAGGTAAATCTCCTTTGAGTTGACCTGAAGATCCCTGATGCAGCCAATGAATCTCCGCCCTCCTCTTGCACTCGAGCCGTGCATCTCCCAGTGGGATGAAACATCCCCAAGAAATATGGGTCCAAAGGTTCGCTGTAAAAAAAAAAAAAAAATAAATAAGGAAGAAAAACCACAGCAGAAAGCCGGTGATCAACGTTACAGTTTAGTGCATCACACTAAATCATTTGACGAGTCTCCCTTCTGGTTTGAGCTTTGCACTTAAAACAGGTTCTTAGAATCAGTGCATGATACATCATCACTGTTTTACAGGACTCCAACATTAGAACGAAAGCGTTGGGCAAAGTGGCTTTAATTCAGCACATTGTCGTTATACAAGAACTATACATGCAATTGGGCCTGGGGACCATTTATATGTCTGGAGAAATGGATTTGAGGCTAATCTGTGACTCTAAAATCGTGAGAGTGTGTGTGTGCAGTTGTTCGTCTCTGTGTTTGTGATGCCTTCCTCATCGTTAGCTGGGATTGGCTGCAGCTCCATTCAGCCCTGATATAGATTGAATGGTGTAGAAGATTGATGGATAAAGCAATAATAATTGAGTTCAATAAATTGGATCGGTCACTTTAAATCCAATATTCCTTCTTTTAGGTTATTTACAACAGAGGACATGGGGAAGGGGTGAACAACTATGAGAGGATTGATTTTCCACAGTATTGTGACACATTTCTTGTTTAACATGCGATTGACTGATAGCTCTTAAAAAAGAATCAATGCAACTGCAAATTAATATATTACTGAAATAATATTTTGTGGTTTCAATCTCTCCGGACATCATCTGTCAATACTCACACTGATACGTTGAAAGTATAGGAGTAAAGTATCTTGGAAAAACAAGTTTGATATGCAAGTGTAGAATTAATACATATAAATTTGGTGAACTTGCAGCTTATTCTACCGTAACGGTCAATTTAACAAGAATAATTATAACTGGCTCTAAATTCAAAGCTGCATGAAAAATGTGGAAAATGAGGATCTCGTATTGGCATTAAATTGCACATATTTCATTCCCAGAGTTGACATCTGGACTTTCCAATGAATACTGAACTCGACTTTCTATTTAGAGGGTTTGCTTAACTTTCATACATGATGATTAATTTATAAAAGATAATCAACATTTATCACAGCTTCATTACACATTGTTTCAAGTTGCATAACAGGATGACACTAGATTTCAAAATTTAAATCCCAACCGTCAAACTCATTATTAATGCATAAGTAGATTTATCAGCATTTATATTATGCACAGTACATGTCTCAGCTTTATATTTTTTAATTCATTCTTAGATTAATTTCAATAATAGAGATTAAAAGTGCTGATGCAGCTAATGAATTCGAAAACTCTGGAGTTTTTCCCTCTTTTCCGGTGACTCACTTCCTCTTAAGATGAGATTTAAAACTACTTCAGCATTTAGCATCCAAAATAAGAAGACTACATGTGAATTAGGGGCCACATGTTGAACGTTAGTTAACAGCTCTGGCAGGTGGGGACTTAATGTGCTCACTACTCCCACTTAGAGTTGATAACACTTGCAGCAGATAAGTAAAAAAAAAAAAATCTACCGGTAATTGGACACAAGCACTCAAATAGACATGTCTTTGGTTTTCTAATAAGGAAATAAAAATCTCCGTTCCCCACCTAAAATGACAAAAAAGATGCTATTTTTCAAGATGGAAAGCATTTCCTTTGTGAAGTTGCTTTGAATGAAATTAGTATTGAATCCTAGCAAATGTGGCAATCACACAAAATGATTTTCTTAACAATCAGTCATCACCACCGACAGGCGTATACATCCGGACGAAAAAGAAAAGTCTTTCAGAAATGTACAATCTATTTGTACCCACGCGCTGTTTGTTAGCACCCTCGCTCACAGCTTGAAGACAGAACTACATGAGGCTTTTTGTTCCTCATTCCTCATTCGCATTGGTCGAAAATATGTAGCTATCTGATGGAATTGTAGTCAAACATTTTTTTTTGAAATACGTGTGAATAAATGTAAGACTGTATTTTTTTAATATGCATATTCTTACACCATATGATTAGTTTTTTTTTTACAAAATCTAATGTACATTTTCAAAATCATGTTATTTACAAATTTAACCCATTTGAATAATTATTAAGGATTAACTGCATGTCCATGTAGGATTATTAAATCAATGCATTTGATTTGTTGGTGTTAAAATTATTTCACAAACATAAGAAATGGTGGTTGTGGTTAAATTCACTCTCTTCATTCATAGGATTATGGAAAGTGGCAACAAAAATATGGAGCAGCAAGTTGGCTGTGTATGATCTCAGATGCTAAAACAACAATAACCCTTCAATGTCAAAATTACATGTAATTTAACTATATTCTGTTTCACATTTGCCACCGAAAATCACAAAACAGAAAACAGGACAATCATGTCCATCCAATATAACAGTTATGCTATACTTTAAATCCAATGAACAGACTCAGATGACAGAGGTCAAACAAATGTATATGCAACATCACCACACAGATAAGATCAGTGAAAATATCTGCAAGAAAGCTCAAGATTCAAATAAAATTCAAACAGCTGTGCTCTTCCCTGGATTAGTATGTGATACCACCAGCGATGAGCCACTTGAGCTGCACGGTGAGAACGACGGGGTGATATGGAATGATTTTATGGTCCCGTCAAGTATGTTTACCGTGTTTATGAGAGGAGTCGTTTAAAAAAAAAAAAAAAAAAGCCACTGATGTAATATTCATGACTGTGTAAGTAGACACAGAACACTGACTTCATGAGCTCTGTACGCTCATTTTTTGGTTTTATTTGGAGAAGCTGGTCACTGTGACACATTATTCTTTATTATATGCCTTCACACTGCTTCTTGGAGTTTTTACAGAGCAGCTTTGAAACCTCTGAAGCAAAGAAATCAATGTTTTAATATGATACTTGGATGAAATGTGCAAGACTTAAGACAGAAAGTAGTCATATTTTATATCTGAAACCATCCTTGTTCCCCATGTGTGGTTGTGTGAACGGACTTGGAGGACACTATGCATCTCTCATTGCTACAGTGTTTTACAGCACAGCTTGTCTATTATCACTGAACCCTTTGTTACAGCACATATTATGATTGGTTTTAAGGATACAAGTTATATGTATACGATAACATATTTTCACTGAAATCTATTGAAATGACGTATTATTTAGAAGCAGAACCAGTGAATTTTTTAAACCAACTTTTATAGACTCACATTTAATTGAAATTTCCATTTCTAATAAAATTGTGCCCCTTTTATCTTTTTAAGCCACCGAGGCCAGTGGTGTTTTGTCACCAATAATAATAATTTGTGTCTATAATTTTCCATTTGTTTAATGACTGCTTGTCTGTCTGTTTGATTGCTCATCTCCTCTGTCTCACATGACTTTCTTTGTTTCTGTTTTTACTGTAAAGCACTGTGTGAAACATGCGTTCTGAAAAGTGCTATATAAATGGAGTTGTCATTATTATCATTATGCATTGGCGACATGCAGAACAATTTTATTATCTCTGCAACATTATTCCGCATGTTCTTGTATGATTGCGTGCATGAACTTGGATGATACCCATATATGAATCTGAGATTTTGCTGATTCCTACCTGTCTTTGTTGTTTCAGGAGAAGCGAGACTCTGAGTATTATATAGCTGCATAGTGAAAGGTCTACTAAGAAGCCTGAGCATTCACTTCTTGCTCCTGAGTGTCAGGAGAACAGTCCTGGGTTATACTTACGTATACCTCGGCACAAACTTTAGTAAAAGATGTGATTAGTGCTTCTGCAGAGCTGTCTGATGAGCCTTAGTTTCAAACTGCAAAGTGACTGCGACTAACTTCATTCTCAAGCCCTGCAGCAATATCTATCTATCTATCTATCTATCTATCTATATCTATATATATCTATCTATATATATATATATAACTGAGTATGTTGCTTATTGCTTTGAAAAAAGATTTTGTGATGCCAAACAACTTTTCTCTGTTTGGAGGACTGAGTGATTGAAGTCTGAAGAAACCAATCAAACTAACAGGATAATAACAGGAGCGTCTAACAAACTAACAACAACATCAACAACAGCCTGGACCTTCTCTTAATGATGGTCACCAGCCTGCTGGCATAACGCTGAGGGATGGACCCGATCTTCACCTTGCATTTATTAAAAGTCAGTCAACATACTTGTTTTGATCACTCTGGTTCCACCGGCCATCTGAAGTTGATCCCACAGGTTTTTAACAAGCTGAGGCCAGGTCGGCTGGCCATCCTCCCAACTCAGAAATCCGGGAGGCAGTCTGAGATAAACCCTGCTCGGTATTGTCAACTTAGAGGGTACAATTTGGTCTCTGACTGTGGAGATATGGGATTGCCACTGCTTGCAATATCTGATCTTGATACAGTATTTCTCTGCATTGAGAAATGCCAGTCAGACTCCTGATCAGTTCCCAGACTTCTGAAGATTTGACACATCTTTCAAGAGTGCAAGAGACATCTTCTCCTCATCCCACAAATGCATCTTCCTAACAAATAGAACATCCACAAAATAAACAATGGTATTGGATTTATTACCAAAAAGCCTTGTTCCAATCAAGGAGTAACCCACCAGACATACAGTATCCAGCTAAAGTATTCATCCAGCATCAAAATGTGCACTGCACATCCCTCTAAACACATCATCTCTACTGTGAAACATGGTGGTGGCAGCATCATGCAGTGGGGAGGCTGCTTAATACTGATTGAAAGATGAATGGAGCCAAATATAGGGTAGTCTTGCAGGAAAAGCTGCTAGATTCTGCAAAAGACTTGAGGCTTGAGATTTCCTTGTGTTTGAATGGTGATCTATAAATATACGTACCATACCTTGTTTTGCCTTAATTTGCCTTTGATTTGAATAGTGTTCTTGAGTTTTAACATTACATTAATAATTCATCACATGTACAAATATTGGTAACCCATGATAGAAAATGGTTAACAGGAAACCAGTTGTATTAAAAAAAAATATCATTGTGTAATGGTTGAATAAATAACAGGAAAATGCGGTTGTAGTGAGGTATGGTGGTGAGGATGGTTTTGTGTGTGTGTGTGTGTGTGTGTGTGTGTGTGTGTTAGAAGACTATAAATCACTGTGTGGGAGGGGGAGGCGAGTTGAGCCAGTGGGAAGGTTGAGCTTCATCTCAGCATCTTTGAATGTAAAAAAACTAAATTAATAATTTAATCACAAAATATGGGTGTTAATCAAACGAATGAGACACGGTGAAAAGATCAGCCAATGATTAACAAGCGAGAGCAAACTGGCAGGTGCTTGTGGTTTTAAATGGGAACCTCTTTTTATTTCATTATTTCATTCACAAAACAACTGCTGTCACATAAAAACAACGCACACACCAAGCTGTGATAATATATATAGTTAACCCCCACATGATGGTGCTTTCGAGAGCTCTGTAGATTGTTTATATCAATGAGATTATTCTGTTGGAACAGTAGGGGTTTGAATTCAGAGGAAAAATATTAAGAGGATGATGTCATGCTGACAGAAAACAAGTTGAATCTTTCGCAGCTTTGACCAAATATCTAATCAGTCTCGTCAACCTGTCCTGTTTAACTCATGAAATGTAACTCCAGCATTACAATGAGATATTAATACATCACTGACCAATCAAACATATAGATTTGCATATTTGAAAGTTACGTCAATGACAACTGTACCTTCAAATAATCACAACACATATTCAAACAACAAATTAATCTCTGATGCACTTCCTCAAATTGCCTAATTATGCATGCAGAAAGTAACGCATGGGAGATTGTATGAGGGTTTTAATTAACATTTTAATATGTTGAAGATAAACTGCACATTAAAAGATACTGAAGACACGAGTGTGGCACTGAAATGAGCATTTAAGATAATGATTGTACAAAGGGCCCATTTTACTGCCGGCGGGTCACGATACCTCTGACATGGGATGCGACATGTACTCCTCCAGACGCATAGCCGTCCCATTATCTGCAGCTATTTCAATCATACATGGCGCCTCTTGTTTGCCAACAGGCAGATTGTATCTGTGAAAGAGAGAAAGAGGAGAGAGCAAGGTTAGGTGCAAAGGGGGTCGCCTGCAGTATCTCACAGTCGTGGTAAATCCAGCAAAGCATAAAAAGATATTCTCAGAGAGACAGATAGAGCGGTCACAGTTATAGAGCCGCTAATGTGACCGCTGAGAATATACCATAAAGTATGTACAACTTGGTATATATTACAAACTGTTTTATAGAAAATGTTGTGCGTTGGTAGACTGGGTTGGAAGAGCTGGTGTGTTTGTGTCCCACGTTATCAGCCAAAACTTATGAAAGACAACAAAAATAACTTGCTGCTGTTGAATTTAAATAAAAAGTCAAGAATTCTGCTCAGTGCTGCAGATATATTTTTAAAGTTGTTGGCTTCCACAGGAAATATGAAGCTTACACTGATCGTAATAGTCTCGTAAATTTATTTTAGATATACAAAAAAAAATAACAAACCAGTCATGACCAATTTAACAACAACAACAACAACAACAATAATAATAAACAAGCCACGTATAAATAGAATTCATCTTCGTGGGTGTACAGTAAGTGCTCATTATGTCATTCAGGATTAATTAATGATAAAAATGAGGGCACAAACTAGATATACATTATAACTCTAATGAGAAGGAAGACAATTTTATCATTTGACCCTCTGTGTGTCTCTGGGGAAATATACAATTGTACTAGTCATTAATGTTGCAGCCACAATGTTAAGTAGCTGGTCTACTTGTGTCATATTCCAGCTCTGGCAAAGTCAAGTGATTCTCTCTCACCACTTCATCATTGGCTTTATGCTGGCACCATACAATAGAAGCATCTTTGTGGGACTGCACAATATGCAAAGGATTGTGCACATAAACACAATTCTGTGAGGTACTTATCTAAACAATGCACTTTTGTTCCTCAAGTCCGTACAGTGTGCCTGTAAACATGAAGCACGAGTGATGTCGCTGAACTGCGCATTTGATTCTGCAGCATTCATTGGTGTACTCTTTGTGACTTTACTCATGATGATGAGGAGAAATTCTCAAATGTCTGCTTTAATGGCCAGATGGAAACAATCAGGCCAATCGCCCTCCTGCTAATTTGAAACAGCCTTGCAGGACGCCTCCCTGAGGCAATCACAGGCATACAAACTTCAGGTAGGGATAATTACAGGTATGTAAATCACAGTGTTTGGTGCGCACGCACGCACGCACGCACGCACGCACACGCACACGCACACACACACACACACACACACTAAATTAAGGCACATTTCAGATTCTAAACGTGAAAGGCAGTCTAATGTCCAGAAAAGCCATCCATCACCATCCTCAGGGTGCTTCTGAGGTCATTCTCCTTCAATTAGCATAACCGGGTGTGACGTCAGTGATTTCAGGAAACTTCAACCCTCCAATGTTTATTTTTAAGTTGAAGAACTAAAACACAACGCTGATGAAAACAGTAGTAGTAATAGTACAATAAAACATTTTGGAGCAAAAACAGGCTCTCTGAATCTCTTTGGTGAGCTCAGAAATATCAAAATATGATTACAAAACTCTCTATTGCCCAGGGCATTTCAAGGATGTTTTGGTGCTTACTACAGTAGCTTTTTATTTGGGCTGCTAATGCTGCAAAAACTGTCCCAAAGAGACATGGAGAGCATGCTCACAAAGCAAACAGGATGATGTTACTTGATGAGCTCTCGTGAGCACATTGAATGCTCCACCAGACTAATTTACATTGGTCTTGCTGTAAGGGAAATATGACTATTTATAAAGATGACAATAACTACTTCACTTGGTAGAGAAGCGAGATGAGTAAGGATCTGCCCCGCAACACAATCACAATGGATTCTTAATAAACAAACAAATAAACATATGAATCAGAAGGAAAATACGCTGGGTTTGTCTGACGCAGAGATGAAACACTGTAATTTCTTATAAAGCTCCCTCTGCACCACTCACAGTGGGGTCTCACAGGACCAGCACAGTCCCAATTTGAGGCAAACAAACAAAAAATGAATAAATATTGCATTTTAATTCAAAGATAGAAAAAAAACAGAATGCGGCTGTGATCATTTCGACTTACTCAATCATCATTTATGTATTTGTTCATCTGGCTAATGCTCTAATCATAAGTGATTTGTCATCTCTAACATCCTCATTTAGACCGTGTCTGGTGTGTGCCTAATTCAGGGCAACTGAATTACTGCAACTTTCCAGAGGATCACCAGTGAAATATCACCTGCAATGTTAGGGGACCTTGCAAATATTTCCAGCCCTGCACCTTTACACACAGGTATTTGTTAAACCAGAAGGTAGGTGTTTGTCTTTACAATCCTATTTGAATGTGTCTCCTTCACAGTCCCCCTGCAGAAAATTAATAATGAGGCAGTATCATTATTAAAATATTACTACTGCATAAAACATCTGAAAGTATTGGCAACAGATGGCAGTAAAACATCATGCACTGCACTGGCACCCTTGCAAACAGTTTTCAATGGCTGATAGGCAAGATGTAACACCCTTTTTTTTTTCTTCTTCCAAATGGATAATTATTCCAACCATATTTCAGATTTGTACAAAAAGCAAATGATAATGTGGGACATGTTAGTGGTGAATTCATAATTTGTGAATCATTTAGTGATTTAGAGTCAAGAGTCTATTAGTTCTGCAAACAGAGATTGTGCTCAGCAGAGCTAAATATCTGAGGAGATACAGTTACTGGCTCACACATATAACATGTCGTATATGAAGACGACAAGTACCACCTGTTGCTTTAATATTCTTATTAGCACAACAGGTTGTGGAGACACATCTGGCAGGTATAAAAATTTAGAAAATAAACCCAACATGCTTTACAATTATGTGCCATCTTGTCAGGCCACAGCATCTAAAAGGGCATCAGGGTGGATCTGTCTGCTGTGTTTGTTTGTTTTTTTGCCTATAAAAACACTATCAGACCACCATCTACACCTACAGTGACTGCACTCGCAGCTCTGGCTCTGATGCAGTGACTTTCTCGCACGCAGCACTGCAGCATTCGCTGCATAATTTGTGCTGTGACTGGCAAGCCTCAATTAATTTGGGTAGCCTGTGTTCTATCATTATATCTCCAGCAATACAATTAGACAGCAACACAGCAAGGCTCTTGGTATTGTGGTGCTTCACAAAAGAAACTCCAAGTGAGCAGGCTGAGCTGCCAGTTGCTTCTTCAATGAATCTTTTATGGGAAGACTTGTCAATACGACGCAGACTGCTGCGTAATTGATAAACATACCTTACCTCAGTTTTGGCTTGGTGTCAAGGGGATGTGGGTTTGAAAACAAACAAACCAAAAATAATGCTCCACATTAAGACCTCACTTTTCATAACGAGTACACGTGTGCAATAGTTTCTCTCCAAAAAATGTTTCCCATTAATCTGCGGTGATTAAAGCACACTGCAGAAAGTGCTAACTGTGGGATCTGTCCACTGTTAATGTAGTTTGTGTCGAAAAAAATCCTGATCAATAGCTGTTTACTAATTACTTTTACAAATTGCAATGGGGTTTCTTCACCTATTACTCAGAAAAACACTAATTACTGGAGTGATTAGTTTGGAGTTACCTTACCACATTGTCACTGATGCTGTAACAGACATCGGTGGACAGGCACGACACTTCTTCAACTATTTATTTGGAAACATGCTACCTAATGAGTTAGCGATGCAATATTTCTCTCTTACAATGGGCCCGACCTTGATAGGCTGAGTTTCAGTAAGAATCATTGAAAATGTCAGACTACTGAGACATCCCGAAATGTGCTACTCAAAAAAAGAAAAAAAAAAAAGAGAGAATGATTTTGGTTTCCTCTGAGCACATGCCTGTTCTCTTCCTTTTACAGCAGCTGTTGCTAGGCGACATTTCACACCCACATGTTCATTTTTACATCAAAACTATTTGGATGGTCAATGCACACATTATCAAATAAATACAGAATAAATACAAAGCCATTTAACAGCTTTGAGTATATTCTCACCAGTATAAAAACAAATCAAATATGCATTTAAACAGGACTCATTTTAGGCACATTCTATTGTGCTATTGTGTAAAGTACCACAACAAAACAGATATGCATTACCAATGATTAATGCAAAAAGCTCAGTATTCTGCTGTTGTGTGGGTTTTTAAAATAAGAACACATTGTTTTCAGAGATATGAAGCTGAGGCAAGGGGTAGGGCTGAGTAGTTTGAATTCTAATCTTCAAATGTGAGCCAGACAGTACACTGTAGTAGGCGTATAACATGGGAATTACAGGACCCACTATTTGCAAATTAAAAAATCATCCTTTAGCCATAGGATTATTGATCTGTGGCTCATTATGTCGCAGTCATGGAGAATATCACACAATCCAAATCTGACGATGGGCCACAGTAGATCATGTGATCTGCATGGTTAATTTGGCACAGAGTTTTAGGTTACATGCCTTTCCTGATGCAAATTGATCAGTGTTACCACATAGTTCAATTGCCTATGAAATGGGTTGTATATGGTTAGAAATGCCAAATATACTTATAAGATATAAAGCTTTTATTTCCATATTACCTCATTATAATTTGTTGCAAATCAGTTCTCTTGGTTGGAGTGAAATCAAATTTAGAGGACACGAGTCCCTCACGAGTGATTGAGGAAGAGAAAAAGAAAAGATGTGCAAAGAAAATCTATCCTCCAAAAAAAGCAAAAAGGCAAGGCATCCTTAAGTTTTCTGTGATCGAGCATAGCACTGACATTTTCGCAGCATCAAAGAAGTTCTGGAAAATTGGGAGAAAACCACTGATTTGATGGCCGGGTATTCGGGCACTGTTCTGCCTGAAACAGAATATTTAGTGGATTTTAAATAGAAATAAAATGACAGTCTGTAAAAACATCAGCATGAACATCAAAACCCATGAGGTGTGAAACACAAAATCATCTGTCATAAAAAGGATTTTACCAGCAAGTCAGAGCCATCCTTGAGACTACTACTCCCATTCCTTTGACTAGGGAAAAAAACGCACCCAGAAAAATAGCATAAATTTGAATAATCATATCTGCCAGGGACTCCAAGTTCACCTGTGACAAGAGAAGATATGTGATGCTGCAGAATGCAATGTGTCATCCTCGTTGATCTTTGACAGACTGTGAATGGAAATTCCTCCAACAGTGAATGCCGTGCACTACGGGATTCAACCAATAATGTACGCAGCATCACAAATGACCAGGGGAGCACTTGTGAGGCTGCCGCGCTCAGATTTAATAGTAGCAGTATTGCCCCAAACATCCCCAAAGGAAAACTTCCCAGCATCAAAAACCAAGCCAACAACAAACGCGTCCTCCCCGAATGAAAAGTGACATAGCTTTCTGCCTGCATACTCCCCTTTGTGAATTTATATGGCTGCACAGGGCATTTCAAGTAGTGGCCTTTTGTCTTGCCAACTTTTCCCAGCCCCGGATTGTGACAGCACGCTCCTGATATAAGTAGGAAAACAAAAACAAAACTGAAAAAAGGATCGCACACAATTACACATGTCTCGTAGGGAAATATAACTCAAAGTTGCTGTATTATGGTAATGTTTCGCCTGCTTCCCATCTACTATCAATCTGCTTGTCTGACACACAATGTTGCAGAGAGAACACAATGCACCATAACACCATTACATTCTGAAAATCTGCATAACTATTGATAGTGTGCCTGAATAAATGCATCATGCATTCTTGAAACCAGCCTCACAGTTTCTTCACTGTGTACAGCTATAAATAAATTATGAAGTGAAACTAAATTAAATGCAAACTCCTTTCTTCCTATTTTACACAAAAGGACTGTATTATATGTGTCATGTATATAAAGGGCTGTTTGGACAGTTCAGATAATTTTAGTCCAATCTTGCTCAACAAAGAGGGAAAACGTCATTCATCCAGCTATGTTTACTCTGAGAACTGGCTGCTAAACTCTTGATTGAATATTCACACCGTCTTTTATCCCTTTGTTCAGAATGATTAGCAAGATGAAGGAGAGTAAGTCTGCTGAACAGCGTTGCACTCTAGCTCAGAGAAATTCAAATAGGACTAGGTCATGAAAGTCAAATGCTCCTTCACTTTATTTCGTGTTGATGTTTTTGTTGTAACCTAATTTCAATATGTTAATGGTTTTAAAAAAATGGCTGATTTAATGCCATTTAACTAAAGCTTTTTACACTAAATATGTCTTTTTCAAAACAATGGAATGGAATGGTATGTAAGGAGAGGAAAATATTATTTTCGAGGTGCTATGTCTCGGACCTCTATGGTGTTCAAGATTACAGAAAGATTGGTAACATAAAAATAAGTGTGTGTGTATGTGCTGTGGAAGGAGAAACACGCAGGAAGAAAAAAAAGTAGGTGATGAATGTGTTTTGCAGTGACATCAGGCAATTTCAAATTTGCCGTTTGGTCACTGGAGCACAGATTATTCACAGTTAAATACCACTGCGACCATCCCGCACTGTGCTGATGCTGACAACTGCAAGTTGAGGCTGCTGCATTCAGTGTTTGCCGACCATCATCTAAGGAAAGTAGATATCCGGTGCTCAAACATCACTCGGTTATGTCATGTTCTCATTTGCATATGAATAAAATTGCTGAACCGATCAAGAATAAATAGGCGAAGCTCAGCAGCAGCCCCCTCTCTCATTTCTCTCACTGGCTCCCTCTGCCCCTTAGTGATGAGCTGTAAGCCTGTGTGTGCACTACGGAGACAAATCAGCTTTGCATGAGGAAGCATTGTTGATCGGACCCATTTGGAAAAGACGAGCAAGTAGTAGATGTGCACGTGCATCAAGTTCAACATTTGGTGACAAGTATTTTGCACTTACAAGTAAACTGTTTCACTAAGTAAATCTGAAAGAACAGTTAAATTAATCACTTTTGCCTCCTCGGAAATAATTTAACTTGAAAAGGTGTCTGTAAACGGTATGAGTTTATGTCAAGCGTGGTAAAATAGCAGCAGAAATTTCTTAGGATGACACAATGGGTCTCGTGAAAGAAGCACTCGAACAAACTGAATCATTCTTCAATGGTTGGTATGAGTGATCCAGGAGAAATTGGCACATTTTCAACTTTCAAGAAAATTTCTCTTAGGCATGAACAAAATTTACAGACGCTCCAAACCTTAAATAGGAGTCTCCTTTTCCACCACATGATTGTAATTTCTATTATTTTGACGCAACTCTGAATTTTAAAATCCAATATGTATTATTTATTGTGTTTTAATTTCATAAAGCCCGATATTGTTCATCCATTCATATTCTACACCACTTTATTCAGTGGCCAAAAAAAATCAATCTTAATGCAAATTTACCACCGACGCTTGACCTCATCGTGTCCACCATTTCCCTATTTCACTTCAGAGCCTCAGATTCGGATACAGACAGACAAGTGTCCATTCGCATCAACAAATAGTTTTGCTAGTATAATGCCCCCATAATGTGGCATTTAGATCACTATTTCCCCCACTGCTTGGATTTTGCGGGTCCCTTGATTGTGCTGCTGACGCTGCTAAAAATGCTCCTTTTTTCTTCTTTAATCCCTCTGAGCTGGTATTTCTTATTCCTCATCCCTGATGCCTTTTATGTGGATGGACCCTTTCTGACAAGTGCGATAGCTCACACAGGCCTATATGAGGCCTATATGGAATAATTATGGCAGCGATTATACAGATTTACATGATGTTTATGAGGGTTATTTACATAGCTATTTGAAGTTTAGGAGAATTTATTCAATCTGATGTGCCATAGCATTCTCATGCTCAATGAGGAAAAAAAAAATGAAAAAGTTAGAATCAAATAAAAAAACTAAATAAAAACAAAAAAAACCTGTGGCCCAATATATTTAACCTGGAAAAGTATGTTTTTGTTAAAAAAAAAATGTTTCTAAGGCAATTGAAATGCTTTCAAGTTAAATACAAGGGAAATTAAAATGAAAGGAGTCATACCGGACAGTGATTGGTGTCCACCTGTCATTATTGATGTTCTGACCAGCAGCTGCATTCAGGACACGACGGCCACCACAACCAAGCTGAGCAACAGGACTTCCATCCTGAAGGAACAAGTGAAGAAATTGATCCCCAAAGTTTTGCTCCTGAGCTGAAAAGGAAAGAAAGTGTGTTCAGTAAACAATATTTTTCTGTACTTTCACATTTATTAAAACATTGTATTGTATAAGCACAATATTAATAACATGAGTTTGTCGGAGATGCTGAAACCAGACATTGGTAGTAATATGCAAATCAATAGCAAAATATCAATACTTCCAGTACCACACGTCTGTCTTTAGATCAATTCTCATGTTAAAATATTGATGTTTACATTGCAATTACTATTTTTAGATGACCATGTGTATGTTCTTTATTAACATCTGTGTATGGATATTTAAACAGCAGTGTTTTATCAGATTAATACTGAAACTTCAGATGTAGTTTTATTCAAACTGATCAGAGCATGAATACGCTTGAGAAGGCAAATGGTTAAATATAAACATTAAATATTAATACTGTCGGTTAACTATAAATAAAAATCAGCACTGCCATGAGGGATACTAAGTTTGAATTGTGAAACATCGTAAAATAACTCTAATAAAATATTTCAAACGCATAATTTTCATTAAAGCCTGCAATGGTAGATAAATTGGTTTTGTCTCAATGATCTGTAGTTTTCGTATTCATCGAGAACATTGATTCATGCTGTTGATTTAAATGTATCTAGTTCTCTGGCACATCCATTTCAGGATGAATAATACAATCATATGAATGATATTGTAGACTAATAATAACAAAAAAGAAATAATAAAGAAAACTGTCTGGGTGTATCAATAGGTATTATTGAAAGAAAATACCTTCATTTTTGATTTTGTATAGTTTGATCCTGCTGAGCTAAAGTCTCTGAATTTAACCCATCCTATTTCTATGAGTGGTCATTTGCCATAGCCCAATGCCTGGGAGCTGATGGGGGTCAAGGACCCTGCTCAGGGCCCCACAGTGGTGACCTTTCAGCTGTGGGATTCAAAACTGCAAACCTCAGATCCCAAGCCCACTTTCTTTTTAAACACATAAATATGGGTTGTCGTCCCACATTTGGCTTTTTTGTTTACAAAGTGCTGGCATTGTATCTGCTTTGTATCAGACCAGAAAGGAGATCAGTGATATGACATGGTTTCCTGTAATAAAAATGACAAATTGAATGAATTAGCATGGGTGGTGTGTGATTACTTTAGATAGCAGGGCAGTCGATACATATGCATGACACTTTGTGGTTGCTTCTAAGTTACAGCAGCATATGGCTAACTTTTCATAATGATCTATAAAACCCAGTCCATCTGTCCTGCTCAATAGCAAACAGACATGCTTTAACATATCAATGTATGCAAGTAGGACTCCGAGAGTAATAATCACAAGGTCATACTAGTTATGATGAATACTTGGGCCATAAAAAGCTGATGGAGGATTTGTGCTTGCCAACAAATGCTGTTTTCCAGCCAGTAGGTATTCCTTCTTCAGACTTGCAATGAATGCCGTAATAAACACCTAGAAACAAACATTGCAACTTTTGCTCCTTCTCACGATAACTCTCAAAACAAAACGGACTCAGACTTGATAAACTCTTAAATATCAGGGACTAAAAGGGTAAGTTTTGTGTCTGCATGCAAAGTTAAAAGTCACAAGATAACAGGGAGAAAAAACAATCACCAAACAGAAGTCTAACCCGAAGGGCAAAAAGAGCGTTTCTGAAAAGTTCTAGAGAATAATAATCAATTCTCTGTGTGAAGGACACAGATTTTTTTCCACTGGGTCCTCTCACCTGCAGAAGAAAATGGCTGTGTTGAAGAGAAATGAAGGAGGACAGATAAAGGATAAGTCCTTGCTGCTTGCTGTCGTGGAGCCTGTTTCAGTAGAACCTGTTAAAAAGTAAATACAGGGTTCCTTTCCCTTCACACCACCTGTTGAAACCGCCACGGCCAACAAAGCACAATTTTGTCCACAAAGTCACATAGACCTTGGAACACTAATCTTACCTGTATTCTAAGATAATCTAGTTGTGACCATCTGGTAATCGAACAAGAAGCACTTTTCAGGTGTGAGGAATGACTCAGTACAAAGTACCAGAACTGTGCAGGTTTAACTGGTATAATCTCTGCTTGTATGAAGTCTGGGCCTACAGGACTACCAGACAGCTGTGTCAGTAAAGGAGGAGGTTTTTTTTCATAGGCTATATGCTATATGGTGGAAGAAGGAAGTGAGTTTTTGGCTTCAACAGATAGATACACTCATGTACACCTTTCCAGGAGGTTGCTTAGATCTTACAAGTCCAATGCAATGTAGCAAGAGTCAATCTTCTGCGAAGAAAAACTGTCTTTCTTCATAATTGTAGTAGAGCTCGCTCTGGATACCACAAGACTGGATATCAAGTGCTGCTTTGACATTTCAGGTTGGCACTAAACCACGGCTTTAGCAAGACACACTCATGGCAAAAGCAACGAAAGCAAATCCCTGCATTTTATTCGTACCTTGACCTTTCTGATGCTGAGAAGAGCCTCTGGGAAACGGCTTTGCCACATAGAAGTCTGTGTGGTGGATCAAGGTTCTCCCTTACCTCGTGGTCGTGATCACTAAATAACAACATGCCCTCAGCCCGATGTAGGCTGGAGACACTCTCTGAAGTCCCAGTTGTGAGACAGCATGCACTCATATTACCCCACTTCATTATATTTGATCAAAACAGGAGTTTCTGCATCTGTAGCTGGTGAGACAGTGCTGTGGGGGAGCGAGAGACAGCAGCCACATTAATCCTCCCACACAGGCTACAGGGGTCTTCAGGGGGGAGGTGGGGGAGGACTGCACACCACTCCCACACTGATGTCAGAGAAGACATGGGGAAAAGGAAGGCAACATAAAAAATGTCACCCTTTGAGGGAGCCAGAGATCCAGAAGGAGTCGGCCACTCTTGGCTCATTGCAAAGGAAGACATGGCTGGGGGTCAGAGGGCAACACAGCAGCACAGCCCTGTTAGAGAGACTTAAAATGTTTCAGTGCCTCCAACAAGGGGAACAGGGCACATTTCAGCAAGTGACAGGGGACCTCAAATCCAGAGAGACCCACTGAGTGGGCACAACACAAGCAGAGATGACCTCTTTCATTTTACAATGACAATGGTAATTGTGGCTAGACGCTCAGAAACTGGACTCATGTCTTATTGAGATGAGGACAGAAGTGTGTGAGCTGAAGAGACAGTCTTCTGTCTTCACAATCGGTGTGTGTCATCTCTGTTGAAGTAATGGCATGGGTGGAGGATTTAGACACCAGAAGAAAATGGTGCAAAAGCTGAGCTTGTTGTTTCAAGGCTGCAAAGCAACTGATATGAACGCTCAGAAGAATTCCTCCAGGGTATAGGGGGCATCAAGAAAATCCCCATCTCTTTGTCGGAGGGAGACTATGCTTAGCTTAATATGCAGCACTCTGATAATGCATTTTCTAAGCAGACTTGGAGGTCTTTGTCGTCATAAGACTCAACAGGGACGCACTTAACAGCGCCACATTACAGACCACTGTGAAATAACCTGACCACAGGCGAAATATCCTGCTAATGGTCCACTGTGGTCTTATCCGTGTTCTGTGGAAGAGCAGGACTCCAACAGTCTGAAAAGCAGATGCAGTAGGTACAGAACACCCTCCACCCCACAAAAAAAAAATCAATCAATCAATCAATCTGCCAGCAGCATTAGTTTACTTAAAATGAGTAATTGAAGAATAAATTACAGATTCCCTGATGAGAATTTTGGAAGCTCGAATGACAGAAAAAAAAGATGATGAAGAACAGTGTGATTAATACTATAATAAAACATATCCTGAACATGTTTTGATGTATATGTATGAGAGTCTTCAGCCATGATAAGTGTGTTTTACTACTACGTTTCTGTAGCAACTCAGGAATTCTGCAGGAGCTGTGTACTCAGAAAAATTAAAGCGGAGAACAGAAGAGAACTGTGAGAGGGCAGTCAGTCGACATATTCGACGTCCATTATGTTCTTTACTGTTTTTTTACTCTCTTGCGCAAAATAAACTATTCTTGAAACTCCACTTTCTTGTTCAATTTGGTGTCCAGCCTACTATATACTCAAATTCTATAATAAATGATACGTATTTCTAGTGATTGAAGATATATGGTGTTCAATATTACTACACAGATATAAAAATGATCTTAAAGCTTCTTACCACAGACAGATATGAAAACACCAGAAAAAAAAAAAGATTTACATATATTCAATTAGACTAGAGTTAGACTCTAGCTTATTCAAAACGCAGGTCTGTTTTAACAAATCCAATAGTAATAAACCGTTGGGCTGCACAGCTTAACATGGTCTCTCAGAAATAGCAGCTTTTAGGTCCAACTGTATGTAGTAATCAAATCTTTACCTATAGTAAAAATGCTCGCGCAGCTAAACTTTTCACTACTTTTCTATGTTTAACAATGCTCAACTGATGTATTTTTTTTACACAATGTGTGTATAAAAGTATATTTTGACTCATTGACCAGGAATTTTTTTTAAATACATTTTTAATTGGCAAATGCTTCCGGATGCCTGTTTTTGTAGACAAATGTAAAGTGAGACGGTGTAGTGGTTATCACTCTCACCCCATCGAAAGAGGTTGCTTAGCTCGAGTCCGGGTTTGTTTTATGGGCTGTTCTGTGTGGATTTTTCATGTTTTCCCTTGTGTGTAGATTTTCTCTGGCTACTCTGGTTTCTTCCCACATCCAAAAACCTCTATTTTCCGGCTAATTGGGGAGTTTAAATTGCCTGTTGGTGCGAATGTGAGTGTGTTTGAACTGTGAGGTACCAGTGAGGTCTATAGGGTGTTATCAGTTTGACCAATAAGCAAATGTAAATCGAAAGAAGCTGTTTACGTGTGAAAACTGGCCATCTGGCAAAGAAATGAAAATATGCATCAAATGTGATTATATACTGCAAAACTAGTATGACTACCAGGGTATTTCTTCAGCAGTGCATACATGTCTGCTCTTCCACCTCTGAAGGAGCTTAAATTAAAACTTGAAAAAACTCAAGGTCGCAAAGAAGCAAAGATGCAACATTCAAGACTCTCATTTGATTACTTTGAGCAAAGAAATATGATTCTGAAACGCGAAGCACATCTGACTCCTGAGTCGTTTGTGATGCTCATAGGAATAAAGAGGCAGCAAATTAAGTCACCTTGAAGAGTGTAGGAAGATTAAGATGTGAAAGTCAGGATTTTTTTTGTTTTGTTCTGTTAACAGCTCTTAGCCACGATGACATACAAATATAATCATTGCCATAATGGTATAAAAACTAAACTACATTTAGTGAATTAGTTTACCTACAGTATATGTATGTATGTATGTATGTATGTATGTATGTATGTATGTATGTATGTAATAACAGCAAAATATGGTCTCATTTAATTGTACCATTAAAACTTATATATAATCTGCTAAAATGGTAGCTAGAAAGCCCAAAAGTGGCCACAATGTTAAGTAGTTGAAACATGTTAAATCACAAGTAAAACCATAATTATATTTCTTTCGTAATACATAATTTCCGAAATACCGATCCAGTAGACTATAGAGTTAATGAATGCAGCTACCATGATTACAAAAACTGCACAGATGAAACTTCATAATGAGACAATAAGCCTTTGTGTCATCTCAAAGCATTTTTTTCCTGTTAGCATCATCACTCATTTGTTGACAATTCTTCACTACAGACGTCAAATGTCTCGCCATCTTTTATTTTTCAATTCTCTCTGTGTGAGGATATTGTTCACTGCCGTCCCCGTGGCCCTGTTACTCTGCGCCGAGTCTAACAGAGCGTTCGTCCTTTTGTCAGTGCCTGTCACCTGCTCGTTCTTGCTCTCTCTCTCTCTCTCCTGCCCTTTCCTTCACTTTAGCTCTCTCTCTTCCTCTGTCTCGCCCCACCTCCTCGTATTTCTCTCCTCGAGCTGACAATTGAAGTCCAGGGGGAGACTCATGGGTTTGCTTGGGGGAGAGGCGTAAAAAAGGGGAGCAGAGCATAAGGAGCACCTCTGGTGAAGAGATTCTCTGCATCTCAATGCACGTCTTTTGGTTTTCCTCTGATTAACTTTGTCTGTTTGATCTCTGGAGTTTTCTTTTCAGCTCCTATCCTCTGATGAGAAGACGATGGGGCACTATAAGCCAGGAAGCATTAAGATATAAAAAGGCAGAGTGCCTGCTATATATGCTTTCTGAAAACTCATCTCTCTCGTTGACAAGACACACAGGCTGCCTCCTCCATTCCTCCTTTTGTAAATATGATCGAGAATAGAGAACAGGCTGCTTTAAATGAACCTGCTAACTTCAAATTATGGCCATGGTTTTTAATTTACACTTGTGTTTCCAGCTAATTTGGAGTGAGCTGCAAGTTGGTTCGGGGTGAAAACCGCATCAAGTTTATGCAGCAGTCCATTTTTCAAACTGATCTGTAGTGTAAATCTTAAAGGCTTAGACATGCTGGCTTAAGATCGACGCGGCTAGACAACTGGCAGAATATATGAGGCACCTTCCGACAGCTGAGAAAGATGAAACAATTTTGCCGGATTGACGTCAAGCGTCGGGTCACATCTGACAACAAGAAAGGTGATTCAAGGTGATCTCCCTGCAGCTCGTTCTATCAAACGGCTTTTATTTCTCAACATTCAAAACATCACCTGTCGAGGTCAATCACAATATGATCAAGGTCATTCAGGAGTCAGAGAGGCTTCACAAATGAGTGCGATCTGTACCTGCAATGTAATAAAACAAATGTACTTGGAACAAATTTCAATGAAGTTGAACTGGAAGGGCATCTGCGCTTCCAATTTCAGTCAAGAAGGTTAAAGCGACGGTCACATCCCACCCTGTGTGTTTTTAGCCCGTACGTTTTTCGGGGAGGCCATGGCCTCCTTGTGTTTCTGAAAACGTAGGGAGGGAGTACATTAACGCAGGTGCATGCCTGGCCATGAGTTGTTCCGTACATCATACGTTGCACAAGTTTCACAAAGAACGGTCTTCTTTGCGCACAGGGTGCCCACCCCACCCGAAAACTGAGCATACACGTTCCACCTCGCTAATGACTGCATCAGTCATATTTTAATCATGTCTTTACACTTTTTACCGAGATACTTTGAAATCCAACCCTTCAAATCAATAATTGTGAAAAAGCATGTAACGTCGCTCTGAGCTCTGCAAACCCGGGATGTCGGGTGTCCGACAGTTCAAAGCTGTCATCTTTGAAGCTGCATTTTAACTTTACGGCTTATTTGTTTTCAGACATACAGCTGCTAATGTTTACCATTCAGCCTCGGCCAACAGCATTTTTTTTTTTTTTTAACTTCCTGCCTTAACTTCAAATTTTAAACTAAGCTTAAAATTTGAAAGACTCACGGAGATAGTGCGTTGTGCGCACATTGGCTATAGGGCACAAAGCATGCGCATCACCTGTACAGGGGTGAATCCGTAGCTTGAACGGAGCTAAGTGCTCTGTCGTGTCTGCGTGCTCCCAAATCCGTACGGAGGCTGTATTCACCTCGTGCGGATCGCCCAATTTTTCCCATGTTTTTGCGCGTAGACAGCACGCACTTGCAAGTACAGCGAGATGTGACTGTCGCTTAAGGCAACAACACACCATTGATCAGATCCTCCAAAAAATGAAAGCTGATAGTGATTGTGAGAAAGAGGTGCCAGAGCAAGAAGACAGTATGAAGATTACAGGATCAGGTAAGAAAGGATACATTTTAAGGAAAATTATATTTGAATGACATCAGGATCAAGAAACATATTACATTTTGTTTGCAATTCAGCTCTTCCTCCTTTGCGATCTTTTGGAAAAAAACAGTTTTGATGTTCCGTGTGGTAACTCTGCAGTGGTTATGCATACTACAGTTTCAGATTGTTCATATCATTGCAACTTTAAAATATGTATTTAAAAATGACAATGACTGTATCAGTCATTCAATATGAATTAATCAACCATTTATGCATGCCAGAAAGGCTATTGATAAAGTCTAAATTGGTCTGTAGGTCATAATTTGGTATCCTAACTTACTACTAAGTTTATTTGATTGTCAGCATTAAAATTGACCTGGACAATACTGTGTGGACAACACAGCCACCAGTGAACAATATGGAATGGTAATTTTATTATTGCCAAATGTTTAAAAATAATGTTTGATAGTTATAAATGTCATGTCCTGAATCACATTGAAAAATCTTCAAAGGAAAGAAAATACACATATAATTTCCCCATATGTCAAGTTTTACTCATGCAATGTTAAAAAAGGACAAAACAAAACAAGCATCAAACTCAGGAAGCAATTTGACCTCAATCTGTTGTCAGAGCCGTTGACTTCAATTTGATGGCAAAAATAAAGACAAAGTGGAGCATAGATAAACACAAATGTTCAAACACAAAACTTGTTTCTTCAAACAAATTTCTTTTAGCTTTCATGTGCATACGCTGTGGAGGCATGCTCTGCAATCATATTGTTCATCTCATATTTTCAAATAGTTCTTACTAATACTTCTTAAATATTTCCATATCTATGGTGTTGAATCCACGACATATAATCCACTAAAAAAAACAAAAAATAAAACACCACAGTCATATTCGCTGATGACACCATCTGATAGGAATGAAACCTGATAGCAAACAACAATGAAACAGTCTCAGAGGGTATTCAGCAGTGTTTATACGACAACACATAAAAAGACCAAAGAACTGATAAGAGACTTCATAGAATTGAAGCACACCAAGCACTCACTGAGCATACACAGCGAGAAAGTAGACAGCTTCAAATTCATTCAGCTGACCTCACCTCAACTCCAAACATTTCCGTTCGTTTAAAGAAGGACCAGCAGAGACTGAACTTCCTCAGGAAGCTACAACCAGCTCTTTTTCTTCCACCCCTGCTGATTAGTTTCTACTGGCCACAGAGTGTGTCCTGAACTACTGATGTACAGTGGAAACTGAGAGGACCTACAGCGGGTGGTGAGGATGGCCGAGCACATCATAAAAACACAGTGAACCCTCCCAGAGACATCTACACTGACTTACTACCAATGAAAGCCTGCAGTATATTAAATGACTCTTCAAAACCTTTATAAATAGACTAAAACAGATCTGACTCTCAAGAAGCCACACAAGACTTGATGCACAACATCCTCCAAACCCCTAACAAAATGCACAAAATATGTATCTTTAAATATATGCTTATTGTTGATAATTCTTCCACTTCCACCGAACTTGACGTTCTTTTTCTAGGATTGTTTTTGGATTGAATTTTCATGGTCCATCAAACTAAACATGATATATTTCCCTTTAAATTGATACTATCATTGGCTGCATATAGTTAACGTATTTAAGGCTCAGCTGAATGACCTTTAAAAGTGCACCAACTTTTTATAAAGCACTAATTTACACTCCTATTATGCCTGAGAGCAGGCTAATTAATAGCGCTTTAAATACAAAGATATGTCTTTGGCGGCACACTGAGGCACTCAGCAGGCATCATGGGAGACCAATGTCAGCTCATAGAAAGGAAAGCAAAGATTTTATTACTCTCAGGACTGTTTAATATTAAAACTAAATAAAAGAACTTTCCCTTTAAAAAAAATAAAATGGGAAGAAATGTAGATGAAAACACCATGCAGTTATTGCTATCCTCATAAATTCACAAGCCCAAATACATCTTATGAGAAATAAGAGTATTACATAATGAAAATAATTTAAAAAATACAATAAAAAAAAGGTAAACATATGGGCATTGATGGGATTAATCGTGGAGGTTTTGGAAGAAGATTGCAGTCATGGCAGCGCTTTTGCCATTTCAATACATATATTTTCATGTGTGAAAGATTTCCTATTGGCTAAAAGTATGGACTGCAGGCAGGCCAGATAAGTGGTCTGACTCCACTGTTAATGGACTGCACTTATACAACAGTTTTCAATACTTTAACGGTCTCAAGGTGCATTACTGTGTTCGTGAAATTCACCCATTCATGCACACATGCTCATACACTAATGGTAACAGCTGTTCAACCTCCATCAGGGGCAATCTGGTATTCAGCATCATGCCCCAAAGACATTTTGACATACGGGCAGGACAAGATGGGGAATCGAACCACTACACTTGCAAATGGAAGACAACCCACTCCAGCACCTGAGCCACAGCCTCGAGGCCATTTTATTTGGATGGATGCAGGATGTGATTTACCATTGGATTATTAAAATGTCAGAGTTCCCTTTAAAGAAGGTCTGAATAAAAGCACACAGAAATGCTGTAGTTCGTTGTCAATGTTCTATCAAGAAATTTTTTTTTCATTTGATATGCAAATCACATTATTCTAACTTTTTTTTCAAGCTCATTGAGAGATACAGATAAGACAAACATGACTTTTTAGAGGAATTACAAACAAGTAATCAAAATGGTTGTTGTTCCATGTTGGAGGGAGAATTCAACACCTGCATTTGAATGTTATCATGTCTCCTCAAAGCTACTCACTCCAAACAAGCCAAACTCAAAGACGAACCAACAATGGTTAACCTGGAAGGTGCATTGTGATGTTTGAAAGGTCTGTAAATGTAAACGAGAGGCCATGATTCCGAACATCAGGTCAGTCATAATTCACTGAACTAGAATTACACTAACAAGATGAATGTTATGATGTCTGTGCTTGGTTGGTGAGGAATAAATCACCGACAATTGCCACACAATGCATAGTGGTTACGGTTTTCTTGCACTTGCATCTGTCTCATTGCACTACAACACGAGGACGTTAGCTTGAACAATAAAAGGTAGCAGCGGTTTTCACAGCAAGGAGCTGCAGTTGCGCTCCACTGAGAGACACAGTTGGATGTCTCTTAGAGTCATTAGAGGACCTATAGCTCCAAGGTGTTCGAGCATTGGCTTCACCCCTGAGCTTGCGGGTACTTAAAATATGTATGTATACTTTGAACAGATGTGTAATAGCTGAATAAACGAAGCAAAGTTCTCGTGGCTCAGCTTTCTCAAACTCCCGAAAAAAGAAAAGAAAAAAATATCCCCTCAAATCTATAGAGTCCTCTTTTTCCAAAACAATGCTCCATTGTTATGAGGGTCTACTCGAGGCTGTCTGGCCTACCTATCCCAATCTCCTTCTGCAACAATGGGGCGTGTGTGTGTGTGCAGGTGTGGGAACAAAAGAGTTGGCAGGAGCAAACGAACAATGTACAGCTCACAGTTGACATAAAGGGTGAGAGCAATCCTCTCCCGGCCTGAGAGTGACCAAGCTCGCCTTGCGAGGATTCCTTTGTTCACTGTTAGGTTGTAACTCAATCAGATGTCCTCCCCAAAAAACAAGGTGGTACACAGTAAGTCCTTCAAGAAAGGAAAACAAGATATGCTGTGACCCCTTAAGTGAGAATTGTGTGCCTTGATTTTTGCGTTCGTTTTTTTTATACAACGTAACACATTAACTTATAGATGGGACTTTTGATTTAGACTAAATTCACGGTTTAGTTGTAAACATCCTCATGAATTAAATCAAATTGAACAATAGCCATGAGATGAGCTTTGTAGATTGCTAAGGAACAGAAGATTTAGTCTGAATGGTTTCTTATTTGTCTCCTGTAACAGAAAAAAAGAGGATGCCAATGTGTGCCACAGTATTTCAGACATCACCACGAGTCACAGTCCTCAGCTGACCTCTGCTTTCCTTATTATTTGATACTTATTGAGTTCCTGTTTTCATAAATGTTGTATATTACAGTCTAAAATGTGGGAATTAAAATTGGATCAATTTAGATTTGTGTTGTTGTAGTTTTGTATTTGCTCAGTTGTTTTTATTATAGCATTACAGCTGCTGGAGATGGAAAACAGCATCATGTTTTCTGTAATTCAATGCCATTAATCAGTGATGAGGAGGCCACAGGCTGACATATCATTCCAACAGTTTTAGTCATTGAAAGATGAACAAGAAACCAAGAAGTTGGGGGCAGAATTAGAAGCAACAAACAAAATCGTCAAAAAGGGTATGTTGTCAGTCAGCAAATGTAACTTTTTTTAAATAGCTGCATTATACTGTATGGCCTGTCTCCTCAGTCCTGGCAGTCCGGGGATAAATCATTTGGATTTCATGCTGAATTATTCAAAGTTATGGCATGTTTAAAATGATATGAAAAAGTGGATAATTGTTTTGAGAACCATGCTGATAAAGAATTATGGATTGGTGGTGATACCTGCTTCTGCGGTGATCATCTGACAGGGTTGCTGAAATATTGTCCATCAAATAATTCTAACCAACTCTTAAAAAATAAGGACAGAGAACTGACGATCTACCATCTCTGCACGAAACAAAGTAAGTGACTGTGTCCATACGTTCGATTATAGTTGCTAATAAGTCAATAATACACTTGCAAGCCATTCAAAGCTCACTACTTACCAGCATATAATAGTTGTTTAGTTTAGTAATAACACTCATCGATGATAAAGACATTAGAAACTCAATAGAAATGTGATTAATTAAGATGTTTAAGTAGGCAAAATTATGTATTTTTATAAAATTATCCCTCTGTAAATAGTGAATGAATGTTATATTTTATATATCTTTAGTACAGTGTAAAATCTAACCCCAAATAGACCAGCTAACCCTGATCAGTCCTGATCTGGTGGCACATCTGCAGTTACATGAGTAAAAGTGGACTTTAATTGCATCAAGATAGCAATGCACCACAACTCAACTCACTTTAAGGCGTGCATGTTCACGGACAAATTGTGCACATCCATTTACGGTTTGAGCAGCATGGGTCACAGATGGGAGAATGATCATCAATCTGACATGAGCGCTGTGTTTGTGCCGTGTTGGACTGGGAGTAGGACAGGACTCAAAATGTGTTAATCCATGGTGCTCGGAAGTTGGCACAGGTAGAGCAAAGATAACGATTTCCCCCGTCTCTCATCTTTCTGTTCAGCTATAGAAACCAGCATCTGGCTGTGACATATGAAACAAATGCTTATAATCTCTGTAAGACACTGAACTAATGTAATTCTTTAAGAGTAATGCGTCTTGACACAGAAAAAGTTAAAACCAAAACCCTTAGTTTTTAACATCCACTCTAATGCCGACATTGCTTTGTTATTAAAATGATCAAACTGAAGTTTTAACAAAGTAAAACTGCCAGCTATAATCTTGAATTATGTAAAAATAATCCCTACATTTATGCACTCTGGAGAAGATCAATTTAGTCTTACATGGTCAAGCCTATATAAGTAGCTGCACTGTACATCTACAAGTAGAAGTAGACTATAGCTTAGTTTGAAGATAACGATAGTCTGAATAAAAAGATAACCTTTGCACAGCCATAAGGACATGCAAATAAAAAAAGGTGTGAACAGGCATTCATCCTAATGTAATATAAGGATTGAAATAGTTTCCTTCTCTCATCACGTTTTATTGCATTGGTTTTGTGTTGTAGAGCTTTGAACATTTACAGTAACAAGACTATACTCACTGTAGAGAATGGTGCCCTGTGTCCATCTTGTTTTTACTGTCAGAGAGAGAAAAACCGTGTGGTCCTTGACTGTAGCGGGTTGAATGCTGCTATCACCAGAAGGCTGGAGAAGAAATGCAAGAGGCTGCAGCTCCAAATAGGATGTGCCATCAAATGAGGGGATGTACACTGTGGAATCTAAAAGAGAGAATTAGAGAGTGATTAAAATCAAATGAACTGGAAAAGAAAAATCATGTTCAGTGGAGAAACATTTTTTTGCAACCATGTATGAAAGTACGATAATATGAAACATAAAGATCAATCATGTAGCAATGCCAGGACAGTCGTCTGTTTGCAAACTGAGCAGCTAATACTTTCCGGTGTATGCCTCTGCAACAGCATTGGCCGGTCCTTGAGCAGAGTCAGCAGGGCACTTGTCAGAGCTACGTGCTAATGTGTCATTTCCCGCTGGATGACAAAGCGGTATGACTTTAAGGAAGGGTGGAGGAGGTACACGCTGAGGTCATCAACTCCACAAGCCCAGCGATGATCCACTGGCCTCCTACACTAAGGACGCTGCACACCTGGTGGATCACGAGCTGTTCAGGTGCATGACAGTCAATTCAAAATAGGCCAACACGGCCTCGGCTTAGGGGACTTCATAGTTCGACTCTCAAGAAAAACCGCAGTTTATTCTCAGCTGAGAAGTCATAATATGAAATATGTGTAGATCTGCAAAAACTAGATCTTCATGAACTTTTCTGTTATAGCAATGCCTCTTGGCAACAATTATCATGCAGTACAACTGGAAAGCTTCAATATTTCCCCTTTAAATGATGTAATGCAAGTAAGGAACATGCATTTGTGGGATGAGAGGCTGAGCTGCATATGTGGGTTGGATCCTTGACCCATGATCCAAGCATAACTGAAGCATTACTGACTTGTTTGCAGTGACATCAGCAACATTTACACTCGAAGCGCAACATGCGCATAAATGTTTTTCAGAGATGAGTCCATATTCAGGGTCAAAATCTGGAAAAGACACATATAATGTTTTGCTAGTTGTTGTGCCATAACATCTTTTGGTGAAGGCAGAGCCATGGTGCAAACTGGCATATCACTAACTGGAAATATGAGGCTCGCCATCATTGGAGGAATCTCTCAATGCGAAGAAATATCAAGCTTATATGCTGCTGCCAGTAGTAATTCCATCTCTCCACAGTCGAGGATGAAACTCTACAGTGACCAACACAGTCACTGCAGCTGAAAAGCAATAAATTCTAGTTGAAGATCAGGATGCCATCACACAGCAGTGTGCTGGAGACTCACCGTGCTGTTGTGATGCTGTATGGTTCTTAGACTGAGACTGTTTTTTGTTCAAGGAATCATTTCCATTGTGCCAAGTTTATATATTTGTAATGAAGAGGAAACATTTAAAGAGTGTTTTTTCTTTCTTTGACATTGTATAAAACCATTTTTTGTAGTCGAATTTGAGGACAGAGAAGAAAGAGACTACCAGGTAAAATAAATAGAAAACGTATGAGAATTTAATTAATTTCAATAGTGCAACTGAAAGTAATTTGCCTTTTTTAATGTTGTAAGCCTCTGATTTATAAAATGCTGCACCATTTCTATATACTGTATGTAACCCCCCCATATATCAATGTCATCCTGACTGAATATTCAAATCTGTTAATCAAAATGTTGCTATCAAGTAGAACTGAACACTATTGGTAATCTGGACTTTTTCCACATATTTTTCAAATTTTATTGGAGGTTTATCACTCTGTGGTTGCAAGCTCAAACTGAATATCTATTAAAAATACAGCAGTCAGCCCTGTTGTTTCAGGATATTACAACATGTAAAACTTCTGGTGGCTCATTTACAAGCATCTTCACAAAAACTGGGCAGGGTTAAAATGTCAACAGTGCTGTATTCACATGCCCTCCATTTTCTGTTCTTCAACTATTTACCCAAACAATAATACCAAATAACTAAATAGTTGCCGGAATCCTTTTTTTTTTTTTTACGAATTGCAGTTTGACTGCTTGTTACATGAGTCAGACAGTCCCGATGGACAGTTAATACTTTGTTAGTGAGTTTTTTTCATGGCAGCAGAGATAGATAACTGGATTCCTGGATATCAATCATTCTTGTCGACAGGGCATCCTGAATCTCGCCCTAACGAGCCAGAGAAAAAGGGGTCAAGAAAGTGAAAATATCAGTGAGGTGAATTGCAGGGATTGACAATAAGGACTGCTCAGTGGCCCAGGGACCCCGTAGGACATTGACTTGTTCCAGTTTAATGATTAGTCACTCCATGAACACCCATGAAGGTTTTCTGTTCGTGTCAATTCTGTTAGTCCTAATCCTGTTTTCTTTGCCTGCACAGTACAACCGCTTAGCCATTTCTCTATTCTTGCTCTTTCCCTGACCAACACGAGTGCGCGGCGACTCTGAATTGTGCAGAGAATTATGTTGAGCATACACAATTGAGCTTCAGATTACAAAGAGAGCATAAAAATGGACTCTTTTTGTTGTCAAGGGAGTGGCTTTCTTGGGCTGAAATATGATAAATCAATCCTATAATATTCGTTGGCACATTCTGAGTGAGGCAGATTGAGCTGGCTCATTTTTAAAGGCACCAGCAATTACAGCAAACACACACTAGATGCCCACAGAAAGAGCTGGCAGCACCTCGCCCATGTGTTGGCAAAGCAGGAAAACAACAACCTCTCATCAGGTCCCATTAATGTCAAACACAAACACAGAAAAGCTCAGCACCTTTAAAACAGCCTTTTTTGTTTTCTGTTAGACTTTTATTTTGCCCGATTGTTATTTTCTCTGACACTATATACGGTCAGCCATCTCTCTGACTATATAAAATAGTGTCTGCTATAATCTAACAGTTATGGAAGTTTGCAATGAAGTACTGTTACTGTTACATTGCTTCATTTATACTCAATTACAAGTAAAAGTAGAAGTGAAAGAATAAGCACCTCTCAAATTCCTCTAAGACAAAAGAGACTTCGATACTTGTTTTTAACCAGCACTGCCTCTTGCAGCCAATTAATTAAATACATTTGTATACAATATTTACTCTTCACATCTCATCACTTCAAAGTATACAATAATGGGAAACACTATGGGAAATACATTTTGATATTTTTCCTGTAGTGGTATAAACGTGTTGGTTTCACAATAATGCACAGCAAATGTTTTGAGCATTAATTCACACTGTTTGTGTAATCTGGTTATGGAAATACAAAAATGTATTGCATAGGGGCAAATTGTACTTTGACCAAGAAGTTGAAATATAAATATTTATTGATATAGATACGATATAGATATAGATCAAAGGAACCAGAGAGTGGACACAAATGCTCCCACTCTGTCCCAGATCAAGTCTCATCCATTCCATAAGTACAAGTGAAATTGCATATTTGAATAAATACTTCAACAAAAAAGTTAATCAAAGTACCCCCCAACAAATAGTACTTAAATGCCCTTTATTCATGACAATTCAACTTTTGAGAATGTGAAATAGTCAGATTATATTAGGTCTTTTAAACTTGGCATTGTGAGCTATGGCACACATTAGTTATTAGAGTCATTAAAAACATTGTATTGTAGTTAATATGGTTGAATTGATTTCGCCTGTTTAACTGCAGGCAGTAATAAAGAACCAAACTCTCCTCAGAAATTAAGCTCACATTTTAAACCCCTTCAGCATTGTTACCTGGCATAGTGTTCTGTATTCCCAGAGGCAATTTGCTTTATAATTTGTGGATCACAAATACATGTATGAAGAAAACCAAAGCTGTATTTATTTGTTTGTATCCTGTTCTATTTAAAAATGTAATAGGTGTAACAATATGGTTGATTATTAGAAAAGTAACCTCACCACAATATATAGGAAGATAAAATAAGGGAGAGGCAAAAATCAGATGAGAAACAACATTTTGAAACAACTATTGTAAGACAATTGTGCTCTGAATGGGACAAGTTACAATGAAATGACTATGGATGAGGACAAAGGAGTGCACAATCTTATTTGGATTAATGCCTTGGTTAGGTAAAATTTGTTGAAATGACATAAATGGGACAAAATGGTGCTCCTGACTTTCATTTTATTATTCCTTTCTGGCTGACTTCCTATATCACAGCTTCAGATATACGAGGGCATAAGGACATAACTCAATGAGCCAAAGAAGGAGGTCATGATCAATACAGAAAAGCCTGAATAATTTCCTGCCTCAGTGGGTTTGTCTTTTATGCCTTCTTTCTTACCTGGCAGCAATTTACTCCATAACTAATTTCAGTGATCACTTTCCACTGAAAGCTTACATACTTGACAGAATGTCTTTGGCAAGGTCTACAACCTGCTGTGTCTTCTTTGAAGAGACAATTTATCATAGCTGGAGACTTTGATGCACCCAGCTGAATTGGTTTTTATCTTGACAAAGCCTGTCTTATGGTTGGCCCCCATGACATCCAATACTCACTCAACCACCAGGCACTGGCATGGATTGTGGGACACCCGACCGGGCGGTGCAACAGACGTTAAAAGATAGTCATTTAAAAAAAGAATTCAAAAGTATACGCAGTCAGAACGACACAATGAACATAATCCAACGACTGCGTGAGAGATGTTAGACATGATTTCTGACTGCTTTCATGCACTGAAAAGACAACAAAAACATTTTATGATTGTGCTGATTTAATGGACATTGCAATATGTTTACATGTGTTGTCGGTCTACGTGCAACTCAACCCTGGAAGT
The DNA here is from genome assembly GCF_963422515.1 of Blennius ocellaris. Lineage (NCBI taxonomy): Eukaryota > Metazoa > Chordata > Actinopteri > Blenniiformes > Blenniidae > Blennius > Blennius ocellaris. The sequence continues at coordinate 13,125,656 of NC_137662.1, forward strand.
TATGCATACATGTTGCAATACATGTGACAGTATGACCCTAGAATTTGGCCCCTGTCATACGTTTGAACCACGGCCATATCGTTGCCATAATAAAGACGTAAACTATGTTATTCACGTCATCTGTCATTGGTTCTAATGTTACAGCTGATCAGTTGTTCTGAGTACAGTTTGGTTCATTTGCGATTGAGATCAAGTGATTTCTGCTGTTATAAATGTCCCTCAAAAAGTGCATCCCTGTCAGTGTATGCACCAAAAATGTGCTAAAGTTGCATCAGCATGAAAGAAATGAACATAGGCTGCACAGACAAGTGCAAGTCACATTTCCTTCAGGTACAATATGTGCTGTGTGACATGTCAGCGTTTCATCTAGGGCACAAACAAGTCCACATCATTAGTCACTGGCTAGTATGATGTATCTATAATTAACAGAGAGCAGGGGCGAGCAGGGGCTCTACTCTTCTCTTGTGGCTATTACTTAATTCAAAGAGATGTGAGGACAAGGTTGTCACCCAGCAAAGTTGCAGGAGCAATACACACTGGCAAGGCAGTCAGCATGAAAACAGCCCCTGGACTCTGTCTGCAGGCTAAAAACTGGAGTTGCAAAGCACATCAGTACGAGAGAGCTCACATGAGACTGCACTCTGTTAAACCTGCGAGAGTGGACTTTTGAAGAGGAGCAATTCCTCAAAGTCAGCAGAAACGACACTAAAAGGCCACTGCTGGTATTTAAAGGAAAAGTTTATGGGAAGGAGAAATAAGCAGGAAGTTATTTTATGACCCTGGTAGAAAATATGTGATGCATATCACAATATTTTGAGAATATATTATAGCATCAGACTGAACATGGGCTTTATCCTGCAGGTAATACAGTGGATGCCTCACTCCACATATTTTGGCACGATGCCTTATGCCGACTCACGTGATGTAATGGAGGCAGTGCTTAGCACTATTGTCTCACAGTGATAATTTATCAAGTTCCAGTACGAGCTGGGCCTTTCTGTGCTGAATTTTCATGTCCATGGGAAGTTGAGGTTTATTACTGAGTTTAAAATTACCCATAAGTGTAGATAAGAGTGTGTGATGGACCTTTAACCTCGTTCATAATCAGCTGGGAAATGCTTAATGCCTCTCAGTTGGATAAAGTGTTCTAGAAAATGGATAGCTGAACAGTAATGCACAAACACTGAAAGAAAAGGAGGATAATTTACAGTGATGTTGTGCTTGAATTTACTTACAATATGTGTTCACTTTTTATGGTGTGGTTAAGTTTTTAGAGATCCTAAAGGTGCATTAAGATGAGAGAAAAATGGATCTTAATCTTAATTCATGGATCTCGCTCGTGTTTTAGACACTGGCCAGAGCATCTTGAATAACTGGCCTAAAAAAGCAGCATTTCTGTCATAAAAGCAGAGGGGGGTACTGCTTTCCTCGATGTAACCGTCTCGCATGGGAATAACAAATGAGAGAGAAGTCTTAAAAATAGCACAGTTTTTGTTACAGTGCCTGGAGAGACAAATAACATTTCAGCAGATTACTTAAACACCTGTAAATTAGCATTTTTAGAGCACATGGCAGACGTGTCAGATCAGGGTGCCAGGTGCATGCAGGCTGCTCAACTCATGTTAATGACTGTTAACATTAGCAGTAAGCAACACTCTGTCAGGATTTCCATGTGTTCAGCAAATACAAGGTTATGCCTATCAGCCTGCATCATGTTCAAAGGTTGTAAAGGTGAAGATAAGGTTGATTAACAATGCTAAAACTCTTCATTGTTAATATGAATCCCCCTTAAAGACTGAGTAAGCATTATTCAATAGAAGTTATTTATTAAAAAAATCACACCAGGCATGACTTACTGAAATAGAAAACTCATCATATTTTAGTATGTATGGTATATTGCAAACAAAGTTTGGTTTTTGCAAACAAAGTTTGCAATATATATATATATATATATATATATATTTGTATATTGCAAACAAAGTTTGCCACACATTTTTTTTTTTTTATATTTTAAGATAAGATTGTTGAAGCAAAAGGGTCAAAAACTTTGCTTTTCATGCTTGTAAAGGAAATCCTCTGAAGTACCACTTCTTTTAATTAGCACAACTATTTTTCTTTGATTCATGCTGAAGTGACCAAATACGGTCACTGCATAAAGGAGGGTGAAGGAACATCTCTTGTATTTTTCAGAAAGAGAAATTTGTTTTACTCCAGAGAGCAAGAAGTATGAAAGCATTGCTGTTACATGAAATGTATTTTCATATTGTGAGATTTTTGCTTTCCCATTAAACCCGTTTTTTCTTGTTATAGGTTCACTGTTTTCTCTTCCTAATTGACACTACCTGTAGAGTATTTAAAGAATGTACAATTTCTGGCTTCTCATTTCTGCTCCACAATTGTGTTTTTTGAAAGTTTATTTAAATTAATTAAATCTTTTTTCTGACATTTAATACGTTTTTTGAAGATAATTACATTTATATTAGCTATGTTGTAGGGGAAACTAAATGAAAACTAAACTACACTATTCTTAGTAACTTTTGCTGAGATACGGTCACAAACTCTTCAGGTAATTTCGCCTTACAGATCTCATATGTTGCCTCAAAAGCTGTCAGATGCCCAGAAACATTTTACGCTTCAATAAATGAATCACATAAAACTAATTCTTAGATGTATGCGTTATTGTGTTTATCCTTACACACTTGCAAATTAGTGTAACTTAAACTATCAGGCTTGTTGCACTGATTGATTTTAAAATACAATTTTATCAACCTTCAAAATTCATAACACATGTGGTTTTGATCAAAATTAATCAGAATTTTCCACAATCATGATTAAAAAAAAGACAACAACATTAAAATAATCCACCTGAATTCAGTAGCAGGTGCTAAGCTTTATGGAATAAAAGCATTTCCGTCACTAATCCAAATACAGAATACTGTATTAAGTGACCCTAACTCCAACTTTTCTTCAATAACCGTGTATATTGGCCTAACCTGAGTGGAGTCAACGGTACCATTGAAATCCTAACTTTTGTAGTTTGGCCTAATACAATCTGTAATAGCCGTCAGATTTAATTTTCAATCCATTCTTCATTCATATTCTGTTGTGGAATATATAGTGTTCAAGGAAATGCATTCTGTTAAAACTTCTACAGAGGCAATCAATTCAAAACACTATATCATCAACGCTTCATCAAATTAAGCACTGATCAACTGCTTTTTCAAATAAATAATGCAAATTTTTCCCTGTAAAAATGCATGAATGCATGACGACTGCGCTTTGTGAAGCAGTATTTCGAAAGTGGGTCAAAATAGCTCCACCACTTAAGTGTCTATTCAGAGACCTTTCCAGTCGGATTTGAATCAGACTCCCTCACACTCAAGGTCATGGCTGTTTGCTCTGTACTATATCAAATCAAACTCTTTATTTTTTTAATTTTATTTTTGCCTTGGTCCACCAGGAGGAAGTGATGATGCATGATCAGTCCACGAATACGGCACATTGTGACAGGACACAGGTCAGATCCTTGGATACTTCAGTATCAGTCGTGCAATTATCCATTAATGTGTCTAACGTATGCTAGCAGTACCCTTTTAATCTGTGTTGAGGGTTTAATCATATACTGCATCTACAGTGCAATGCAATGAACCAAATCACAGAATCTGAAATGTGTCTCAGTTATGAGCGGCTTGCCCCTTGTTATCACGCACGCAAGCAATTATTCCCACGTTCTACTGTCGCTGCTGCTCCAAGTGACAGAGGCCGACTACAATGGTACGACACAAGATCCTGTTTTCAACACTGACAGAAACATCATGTTTGGCAACAAAGGTAAAAAGGGATATCGGAAACTACATCAACAGCACTGTGACAAAGTCTGCAAAGGAGAAAGTCCTTAGTATGTGTGTCTAGTACTGCCATCTCCTCAGTATTAGAGTCTTAGTGGCAGCCACAAAATAAATATTTTTGGTTGGAACAAGGGTGAGAGCTTCAGCTGAATGTTGAGCAAGCGCTGCAAGGTCGTCTTCCCAGTCGCATTGAGTGTTGGAGGTGAGCGTGGACACACGGCAATGGTTCAAGCTGCTTATACAGGTCTTTCATTTCATTAATCATACACTGAATAATTCACATCACTCAAAATTCTTAATGCAGCCGACTCTATTCTCCCTCATAGTGAAACCTATTAGCCAAAGAGGCTCAGCGAGTATTAACCGACGTAATTTGTTGGCTCGCTCTTGACGATACCGCCGTGTAGGTCACAACCCAGTGTGTTTTTATACTTCACATCACGCGTGTGTGTGATTTATATATCATGGATAAAACACTGAGCTGAATGCAGAAATCTTCAAGCCTACCTTTCTCGCAAAAGGTTCCAGTAAAGTGAATTGGACAGTGACAGGAAAGGAAAGCGGCACCCGGCTGCAGATGACACGTTCCTCCGTTACGGCAAATGCCGTCACTGCAAAACTGAGGTTCATGCAGAGGGTGTTGTGGTTTTTGTGCAGGAGCTGCCACTGTTGTTGTGTTCACGGTGCCAGAGGAAGTTGATTGACTTGTCAAACTTGAGAAACTTGCAGAGGCCTCTGTGGCATACATAGTATATCTGCAAGACAGAAAAGTTTGAGTAGTTCGAGTTGGCAATAATCCAATTGTGTATTAAGATGGTGTGCTTTTAAAGCTAAGGATAGAGTTGAAGTGAGTTTATCTTTTCATTGAGATGTAAATATACAGTAGAGTCATTTACCAAGTAGACATATTTTTGACTACAATCCCAGGAAGTAAAAACGACCCTTACGACTTTCCTCATTGAATATATGATCCTCATTGAATATATACAGAAAATAATAATTTATTATGTCCGATTCCATGTGCATGTGCCAAGGAATGTGGGAAACCCCATTTAAAAAAAATCAACAACAAAAAATGCCAGGTGAAAAATAACAATTAAAAGGTTGGTGATTATTTTGGGATTCAGTCTCTACCTGCATCGATCAATGTTGCTGCCGGCAATAGCATCAGATGTGTAGAAGCTCCTCAGTTCGTTCATTTCAATTACTTCTATGCAGCCAGTGTAGTTGTCGAATGGCTTTGCTCTCTTCAGGAGAAAATAAATGCAGAGATGTAATCCATTATTATATTATGTGAGATACATAAAAGTGCTTAAACTTTCCGAACGCCGTTACTTCAGAAAAGAAAGCAGAACAACCAGATCTCACCTGATTTGGAAGATACTGCTGCGGCAAACCACCTGTGAAAACGTGGTTAGTTCTTTGAATGGTATGTCCCAGCCAGTAATTACTTGTACTTTTGATTTTCCCATAACCAGAGAGAGTCAGCTCTGCTTCACAAGGGGTGAGATGTTGTCTATCAGAAGAGTACAAAAATAAAACATTATTGTATAAGAACAAGTACAAGAACTTGTAGTGTAAGCTATAATTTCTCTGAGGAAAGGTACTCCCCCCCCCCCCGCATATAGAATTTAAATTACTATTGCACAGAATAGGAATAGTTTATTTTTTGTGTGTTTATGTTTGTAGCCATACTACAAAAAAAGACCCCATGAAATTCACAAGTGTTGATAGCTGAAATATTATAGATTAATGGTCTGTGGTAAACATGTATAATTGAATTGTTGTTGTTTTGTAATCACAATACTTCAGTCTGTGGTGATAGCGTTGATCCCCGATTTGTTTTCTCCAGTTGTCTTATGAGTCTCCTCACAACTATTACGGACCGACCCCACAGCCATTCATGGATTTCAAAAACCAATTCTCCACTCTGAAACAACAGGGGAGTGCAGATAATTACCTAAGTGCAGATTCTGGACTAACAGTCTGCAGCTCGAGGGTACTCAGACCGCAGATGCTCGGTCCCCTCGCCAGTGTCTCCTGACACCCCTTGTTCCCTGAGTGAAAGTTAGGAGGTCCGTGAAGCAATCTAGTCTGATTTGTTAAGCCTGTGCTTTGCAGGCTGTTGCATATGCCTGCTAAACACTCGGGGCACTAACTCCGAGCTGCATAAGTCCTTCCTCTAGAGCCAGCGTGGAGAAGCGGTTAATTTAGAAGCAGTCTGCCAGAGCGGCCTGGCCCTCATCCAGAGGGCACTGTGCTCACTGTCCTTGAGAAGTCAGCCCCGCTGGGTTTCTGTTTAACATATTGAAAAGCGTCTTTGACGGGAAGATATATTAAAAGTCTATAATGAGTTAGGCGGTGACGTTGAGGATGGCCGTGGTGTTGTAGCTCTGGGTCAAATCAGACAAAGATGGACGTACTCAGCCGTCAGACAATTACAAAGAATTTGCTTTGTGACACCAGAAACCATTTTTCCATAGTCCCAGCCCTGGAGTTATGACAGCTCTCTTTCTTGCAACGTCTCAAGGGGTCGGTAACAGAACATTATGATTGATTCACACTGCTGTTGTATTTTTCTCCCCATAAAAAAAACAAAAAAAACAGGGGTGGAGCGATAGTGCCCCTTAAACCCGATTGGCCTCTGGGAAATTTAGGGCAGCGCAGCGGTGAAAGCATGAGGCAAAACATCCCTCTCATTAGGACACCTCTTGGTCGGGGTACATTTAATATCACTTAAATAATTGAAAGAAATCATACCCCTCACTGTATTTTAACCACATTTGCCACTGGACTAAATTGATTTATTAAGATTTTATGGCTGTAGGATTATCCAAAAATATACAACAACTGTCTTTTTTGCCTAGTTTAGTTTAGTATCTGTATATTTATGTATATGTATATTTCTGGTTGCTTGGCGGAGCTCATGTTACAAATGTGTGAAATTCTGTTGAATGTACAGACAAAGTCCCGAGGGCCACCGTCATAACTAATGTACGAGTGCAAAGCTCAATTTCTCTGCTTTATGGTAGTTTCGTATTTTCTCAATATCATGAATGGTCAGGAGTCATGATTTCTGAAAAGTTGGTGAATCTTGCCAGTGGCGACAAGGTTTTGGATTGACCTACAAAAATGATAATACCAAAACCACAAGAAAATGTGAATATACCAGTGTTAAAAAGTCTCCTAGTTCTCTCCTGAGAGGCTAATTATTCAGATTCAATATGAATTCAACATTAGTTGCTTTGTTTCAGCTTCCAACCTACATATAATAAACTGCGGCTCTTGAAAAGTAACCACGATCCTCCTCATGTCAGAAAATAATGGAGAGGCCTGCCAACAACAGTGCACATGGGCTTAGGGACAATATAACTAAAGGGGCCATAGCCTCACTTTAAATCATTTAAACATTGATTTTGTGCTCAGCTCCCGCTTGTTAATCTTTTCGTAATGAAAAACTGCAAATGAAGACTTTAGAACAGCCAATAAAACATGGCCAGTGATCACTAATGCATTTTAATAGGCACATTCTGACATTTGTTTTACTTCTTTAAAATGTAAGCCCATTTACTTGTTGTAATAAAAACTACATTTTAAATCTGGAGATTCCTGCCAATTATATATCTTCCACTTGTGTATTAGCTACAAACTTTACATTTAAAAAAAAGCCACACTCAAAATAATAGCGATAACTCAGGATCAAGCAAATACCACCTGAGGTGCCAACACTGTTTGCACCAAATTTGTATATTACCAAGATCTAAGTAGCTCATCATTGTAAAAGTGCCTATTTTCTCAACATCAAATCTATTTCTGCCTGAAGCAGAAACATATCACACTGCATCAGGTTCGATCTCTATTAAAATCCATCCTGTAAATTAAAAGCTACAAAATGAAACTATAACTTTTCACATCTGTTAAAAAAGTAATTGACTCACATGGCAGGAGAAAATTATTTTCCTAGGAGTAATCTGTTTATTAACTGACCCCAGAACATATCTGAACATTCACACTCACATTCAGAAGGTTTAATTACTACAGAAGATACATACCTGACATTTACGATGTGAACCGAGCCATCGTCAACACGAGTTAATGTACTCATCCGTGTAACCTCTTCCTCTTCATTACAGCAAAAAGCATACTGAAACATTTGAGAGGGAGTGTCAAGATGTGTTTGATGCCACAGCTTTATTAGCCATTAACTTTGACTTTCAAGGGCAACCATGAGAAAAACTGCAGCACAGCGGTGACAAAAAAAAAAAAGATAATCAAATGTAGAACTTGCTGACGTGTATTTTTACCCGCAAGACACCATCCGAGATGAAGAGTTTCATGAAAAAGAAATCCCCATTCGCCGGCCCTTGGTCCACATATAGCAGGAGTCCTTGAGATGCTGTGGTTTGAAATCTCACTGTGATGTTGTTCAGCACACTGAGGTCAAGACCACCAAACTCCAGGTATGAATCCCCCAAATAATGAATGAAACTCCAGTCTAGGAAATAAAAATACACACAGACAGCTGACATGGAGAGGAAAAAGTAAACAAAAGGGAAACAGACTGGGGTTTTTGCATTTTCTTGGTAAAATCCGCCATGATTTGGTATTGATCCCTGAAAGACACATTTCATTTGCTTCCCTATAGAGGAGAGCAGGTCAGTGCATGAGGCTACAGAGCAGCGCCCTTAGAATTGATCAAGACACAAGAGTTTGGCTAAGGACAACTCAGCAGGGCAGATGCCATTTTCTATGCATGCTTGAAAACAGACTTCCTGGTTTTTGTTACAGCTGAAAACAGAACTGTCTGTACCTACAGAAAATTCAGCCGTGCACTGTACTTATCCAATCATTTTGGAGACACTGATGGAATACAGCTGAAAGAGATAAGCGCAGTAAGCGCAGGCAGTTAAAATGAATAATTATCTTCAAAGCAAATGAAAAATCTTTAAAGGTACTCTTGGTATCATCATGGTTTCTTCTTGGCTCACTGTACAGGCATACTGTAAATACCCTTATTTGCCAAAAAGCTATGAAGCATGCAAATGGCACTATATTAGGCGAGAGAGGAGTCGTGGCTGAAATGAGCATGCAACTTTATTACATGCCTCATTTTATATTGGAATAACTTGGCTTATATTATGCATGAGAATGGGCAATTATGGGGCATTTCAGCAAAAGTCCCCCTGCCCACGAGCTTATTGGGGGTAGTGACGCAGACAAACTTAAAAGACTGACTCCAACGGGAAATTGCAGGCAAGCATTAGGGATGCTCATGCTCAATATACTTCTCATTTGAAGGAAGCAGTACAATTTGTTGGCGAAAAGTCAAACGGGAGAGCTTGTTAAAATGAAACGCATTCCTGGATGCACCTCTCTCATGCTCTGTCCGTTCTGATCCAGGAATAAAAAATACAAAAAAACCATTACACTAGAGAAATCAGCAACGCGCCTTTATAGTTGTTGCTGCAATGATTAATCGAGCAGCTGCAAGTGAGACCTTTATCAATATTTGTTAGACGTTAGTCCTATTAGGCCAGACCCCTTTTGATCTGACAGCGCGCCCCTTGGGGTGTTTGCCAAACAAGCTAACCTAAATACCCCCATTTTCCCCTGAGAGCAATATGACCAACACCCCGAGGAGAATCCCCATGATAGAAAAAAAGTGAGAATTATTAGGAACAGATACTGTGATCTGTGAATTAATGAGGATAAATGCATGCAGCAACAATGCTGTGCTGTCTATGCTTTGCTCCTTGACAATGGGGTTTGCCAATGCTGATGATGGAAAATTACCCCTCAGAGACAAAGCCATTCATTAATTTTAAAGCCTTGTTTAGTCTGATGCAGTCTTTGATGCAGTCTGAGGCTGGTGCCAGGAGGCAGTATCATGCCTCATTAGCAGTTAGCTTCACTCTCTCCTTCAAAGGTCTCTTGTTTTTACCACTACCTTACATTTTCATACCATATTTTTCATGCAAAAGCAACAACTACCAAGTCGAACGGGATGCAAATTTTAAATGTACACAATGGAAAGTATCTTATATTTTTCTACTTCATTCTATTATCCCGATGGCACCTCATGACTATTTCTTTATTTCAAAATTCACACCATTAACATAATGCTGAGGAAGGAGTTTGCCACTACTGTACTTTGTTCAAAAGCCTTTTTCTAATTTCTATATGAAAAAAGAGAGTCATCTCACTGGGAATATTCCCTGATATAAATCTTTTAGATCAACTATAATTAGTGCCAGTCCTGAAACATGACCATAAAGTAGGTGAATAAATGGATTCACGAGCCATATTTTATGTAAAGTCTAGAAGTAGAGCTGGATGCTCCAGAATGGCGTGACAGCACAAGATGTTTCGCTGGAAAAATAAATTTTGAGAAATGTGAACTTACAATCAATTAATAGGAGGCGCAAATTGGATGGTGAGATTTAATTGATATAGACTTAATGTCCCATTTATTTGAAAAAAAGCAAGGATGTAGGCCTGGTTTTGTCTCTGATTTATTGGGGAAGGTAATAGACTGACTGATTGAACTTGTCACAGTACAGAGATAAAATACTGCTGAGGACCATTCTTGGACCTTTGCAATTTCAGAGCCCTGAGGGAAGGCAAAAGGTCATTCTGCACTTACAAAATTGGCAGGAAAAATATATTTTAAGCAAGATATGAAATGTAAGAAGATGTACTTTAAAATTATGCCACAGCTGAGACACAAGGGGGAATCAACACCTAAATATAACATATTTTTCCTTTTTTTTTTTTTTATTTAAATGCAGCATCTAATTATATTTCTGTCAGCCGGTATTAAAAATAACTGATACAATTACTCTCCAGACTGCTCTGTCAGGTACTCTACAGGAGGCACAGAGGCCATAAACTGAAATGACAAATTTAGATGCTGCTTTTATTTCCCCTCTTGCAGAGTGTTTTTTTCCGTCATGAATATTCATAACTCTACATATTTTGTAGATGTCATTATGACTCACAGGCAATGTTGTGTCACTGAATATATCAGAATAGTTTAAGGCACGCTTATCAGGCGCTGTCATCTCAATTGCAAACAAAATTAAACAACTGAAAAAACAAACCGGAAAAAAAGAAAAAAAGAAAAGCAAACACGCGCCGGGTAAAATGAAGGTTAACGAGGTGACGGCCCTGAGACATGTTTGAAACTTCTTCCTCATCACGTTGATTTTGAGGAGCTTAGTAATTTCATTTTTGCTACACTTGGCAGCAGAAGATAACAGCTTCACCTGTGCGGTGCGGTGCCGTGGTGATCACTCCAGGAAAACTCAACCAAATCGTGGCTTAGCTGCGGTAAGCTTCCCTCTAACAGCAATGTCCTCTGCAGATCCCCATCAGCTCTCGCGCTGAAAGGCTACAGTGAAATACCGCGCTGCTCAACACTGCATGCACGCCAACAGAAGACATTTCCTTTTGAAAATCAAGGAGTTCTCTTCTGAACCGAATGCTGCTTTTGCATCAATATGGTGAGGGAAAAAAAATTGCTGAATATTTATGCTTGTTTGCTGAAAAGAAGAGGTCTCCTCCTGTCAGGGTACATCCCCCTTTCTGCATCTACATTCCCATAGAAGTGATACTGTACATTTCAAAGGTTGTGGAGCAGTCTTAGGTTTAAAGGAGCACTGTCTGAGTCTATTTCAAGCAGCACCAAGGGCACTGCATGTGTTTAGATGGTGACCTAGTTAGATAAACTCTTAAGTTACTGGGTCCTCTCACTTTAAAATTGATTTACTTTGATTTCACCCGTATATTTAGGAGACTAAAGCAATCTTCCTGTGTGTAGGTGCCTTTGCTTGTTTGTTTTTAATGAGTGTTTTTTGTTCTGAAGTAACTCTTGGTAAGCCAGTGCAATATGTGCCGGTTGAGGGGCTGGATCAGGTGCAGAGAAGAGGAGTCCATTATGTTCAGCCCCCGGTGAATTTCAGAGTGTCGCACTGAATTGGTTCAAGCTTGTCTGTGTTCAATAGGTCTGCTTTACAGATCTGTGAACAGTTTCAAAGGTGGACACATCTCATCTGTCAAAGAGTAACGGTCTGCCCTGTTTTCTGGATCCCTCCTTACGCACAGTTCCATATACACACTAACAAGTGTGTGTGTGTGTGTGTGTGTGTGTGTGTGTGTGTGTGTGTGTGCGTGCACACACACACACATTCACACACACACACACACACAATTTTTCTACTTTATATTGACTAAATTCCTCTAAAGTATTACGGCCTGTATGATTCTTCTTGTTACCTTTAATTCAATTTCATATTCTTGGACATCATCTGTGTGTGTCTATTATGTTTGCTGAAAGATTATTTGAATGTTTGGTCAATCATTTGTGAAGGACTTTGAAGGATGTCATTGACAGAATTGCTCCATATCAATAAAGATGGTTTGATTATTTGATTAATAGATCACTTAATCGCATACTTGCTATATATATATATATATATATATATATATACACGTACATACATGAGGCTCTCGATCACATCGATACCAATCAGTGATCCAACTTTTTGAACTCTTTGCTGATTTTATTTTATTGGCTGTTGTGTTGGATTACACTAGGAGTGCCAGCTCAGTGGAAAACTCAACAAAGTCAAAGCCAGCGATGCCATTGCATGAAAAAAGGTTTGGTAAGGACAAGGTAAGCAACAGTATATTATCATATTATTGTAACCCTCACATTTTCTAATTTCAAGAAATTAAAATCTAAGTTTACATGATTTGAAGGAAAAGTACAAATCTGCCTTCCATTAATGGATTTAATAGTCCTGTATATGTTAGCAAGGTATAATGATATGTTATTTTCATTTGAGGATTTAATCTGCTGTAGTAGTTTATAATCGTAATTGTTGACTGCATAATATGGGTTTAAAGATATTTCTCTTTAGGAAGTCAGTGAAGGTAGAGAGAAGAAAACAATTTACTCTGGAAACTTAAGTCACCTCCCATCACTACATGTACTTACAAGCAGCGCAGCGTGATCCGTACCTGTGGATCGCTCAGCTGTTGGTGTCGGTCCGAGTGTTGCCGTTAGCAGCCAGGGTGTGGAGCCACGAGTGATGTTCTTGACTACAGTCTCCAAGGGAACAGGATCCGTAACAGGAGGCAGGCAGCTGACCTTGTTGATGCCGTCTACACAGGAAAATGCTTCTGGACATGGATTCAGCAGGCAGTCATCATAGTTGTGCTCGCAGTTTCTCCCCTGTGTATGTAAAGTGGACAGCCTGGAGAAGTGTCGTGCAACCCCACATTGAGATGCTAAATGGTATTCAATGTTTACAGCTTTACACTGGTATTATGTAATAAAAACAAAGATTTTCAAACTTCACAGTTATGCAAGATTCAAACTTGTATACATTATTTTGATTTGATCCCAAACACTGAAGATAAAACTGCCTTTTCGATGTTAAATGTTGAACGTTTTCTTGTGCGACTTCCTGATTTGATGTAGCAAGAGTCACAAATAATAAAAAAAAATACATAATGAACAAATAATTAATGATTATAATGGGTTAGGAATGGAAGCTATGATTTAAATAAGTAAATGTTGAGTAATCCATGAAAAATTATATTTTTCATTTTGTAAAAGAATGGATTTTATTTTTTTCCTTGACCTTCCTTAAACTGTGTCTACATTCCACTCTAAGAGTAAAAACTGAACATTAATTTTAGAATTCACTCAATGAAATAGCTTTTTCAGTCATTTTTGAACCTTTGTTGGTGGTCGGTGTGGCACGCCCACACGCACCCAAACACAGTAACTATTGGTATTGTACCAGTGTGAATACAGCAGCTTGATTATTAACAATGGAGCAGATTATGGTTCAGATTCAGATCATGGTTCAAATAAAGTAACAAGCGTTTTTTAATGGCATATGAAGAAGAAAGTACAGATATTTGTGTTTAACTGTATGAAATTACAGTGAAAGATTGTCTGAAAAATTAAAACTGAAGTGAAGAACAAGTCTACTGCTCATGCTGGCAGAAACACTTTATTGATATATTGCAAACTTGCACCAGTCGTTTACTGGTCTTCACTTGTCTGATGCTGGTTTATCTTCTGCACCAACATAATCAGACTAGGAGGGACATTTTGCTGGTTGACTGAAAAAGTTATCATACATTTAACTGGTTCAAGTGATTAGTGCCAAGAACGCATTCAAGAGTTGTGTGGGTGCAGGAGGACAAAGGTTGATCTAAAAAACAAAAAAAACAAAAACAAAAACAGAGAATAAGAGAGACAAAAGAGATAAGGTGGAAAGCCTCACCACAAATCCAGGACGACAGAAACAGGTGTAGCCATAGCCTGGATCATTCTGAATGCATATCCCCTGGTTGCAGGGCTGGGGAAGGCACTCATTAATGTCATCCTCACAGTGAAGGCCTGTCCAACCTGCCAGGAACAAAAGCCCACAGAGTGCCGTGGTGAGCCCAGGCTCTCCCACTTCCAGCCTCTGAAGTGAATATCAATCAGATTCTCTTACATTGATTTGCCTCTTTTTGGGTTCACACACATACACAGACAAGAAAAGGCTTTCACTAAAGACCAAGATGCCACATACATTTTAATGAGCCGAGGCAGTAGCGTCTTTTTATCACTGTCTTTTTCGGTACTGTATGACTACGACATTTTCCCCTGAGAAAACCAGATGACTTTTCAATGGCTTTGAGGAACAGCAACTATGTAGGCATTATTGTAACCCTTAGTGGTGCTTTATATGGTTCCTTTCAATCCACTACGGTTGCACTATGAGTATTGAGATGGTTTGCATATAGTAAACTACTCCACCACGTCTGGGGCTAAAGAGAAGAATGAAGCTTCCTTGTTGACTTGATAAAATGTCTCGACATCTAAACTACAAAGATTGTCTCAAACAGATCACACAGATGGATTATAAGGGGGGGGGGGAAATGCTACAGTTACCTTATTTCAGGTAAACCAAGAAACTCACAGGATACCTGGGTGACTCACCTGACCTGCAGTGGCAGACGTAGCTATTAATAAGATCTTGGCAAACAGCCCCGTTGTGGCATGGAGCTGAGCAACATTCGTTAACATCCACTTCACAGAAATCCCCCATGAAACCTGGTGGACAGCTAAGAAAACACATCATACTTTAAAAACAGGGAGGCTGTCTCACCGTGCTGTCACTTCCTTCTTGCCGGTTTGACACATCGTTTCGGAGAAATGCTTCTTTTTGCTATTTCATATCAAAAACTGCAACCATTTTTATTTTCCTATTTCAAACTTTGCTTCTATCGACAGACAAATCTAATTACTTATTTTTATTTCTAAACAGACGGTTTAAAATCAGGCAATAAAACAAATTGGGAGTTTAATTAATCAGATAAAATGTTATTGATAACAAACAAAAAAAAAGCATGAAAATGCTGTAATTATCTTTTGATTAATTACCAAGACATTTTTTTTATCACACTATTATTTTTACATTTCTCTCATGAAGGTCTTCTAAACCAAAAAAAAAAAATATTGCTTTTATCTTCTTTGCCATTATTTGTCAGGTAAGAAGTGATGCTCAAAAAGTGTAGGAAATACTGTGCTGTGATTTCTAATCTTTGTAACAATCTGTTTGGTATCTGAAACCTCCTGGCCTCCCTCTCTGTCACTCCTCACTGCGCATTAGGGTGCATGTTTGCCTGGTAGTTTCTGTCTGGTACATACAGTTTACCTCCTGGTTGTGCGTCAGATTAAGACTTGACCTTGAGCGGGGGATCTGGGTTTGAATCCCAGTTGCAGCAGGACGAGCATCGAGCTGAATAGACTTTGTCATTCATGTTGATAACGGAGCCCTGGAAGTCCTACAATGGGTGATTTTGTGTAGGTGTGCAGGAAATCCTGCTGAGGTGAATTTTGTGCTGATGACTGCGAGTCTAATGTACCAGCCCTCACCAGTGGTGTCCCGGGGCCTATTGTCTCATAATCTGCCTATGCAGAGAGCCTGGACATTACAATGGAACAATAATGAAATGTAATTCCACTCATCATAGTAATAACCTGTAGCCTTAACAGATGCATTAACCAAAGAGGGGGGAAAAAAGAGAATTTTAATGGGAATAAATAGATTCCTATATGGCCAGTAGGCCTGTGTCAACACAAGTGCTGCACTCAAACTAAAGGCCTTGTTTGTTCATGTGCAATCACATAATATCAAGACGACCCTCTTTGTGCAAACTTCATTGCTGTTAATTTAGTTCATGCACAATAAATAGAAAAAAAAAGAAGCATAAGTTTAAATTAGCTGTCACTTTACAGATTTCATAATGTCTGAGTAAACAACTCAACATTCCATACAACACATAGAGGGACGGATTGATTGTTTGAGTGGGTGATTTACACAGGATACGCTTAATTTATTCCAAAGAGAGGGACAATTGAAGTCTGCATATGTAATACTATGCATGGTTTTAATATTTGTGAGGAGCTGGCATTTCTCAGATGGATAGATATTCTGATTATAACCCAATCAGCCTCCGTCTGCTGACCTGGACGAATCCCCCCCAAACACTCTGCATTTCAAACCCACCAAACACACTGACACCAACAGTAAAAAATACTGATGATTATGAAAATAATCTGAATATTCAGCTTCAGAGAAATGCTACTGAAATGTTGGTGTGTTTTGGGGGCTTACATTCCTTTACAGGGAATTTGACTTCAGAGGAAACCTCATGTCTGAAAGGCACCGTCCATTAAATCATGAATCGCTTCAACAACAAGACAGTGAGCAAGGGTTTCATGCATGCCCTCTTGGGTGACCACCATCACAGAGAAAATACAGGATTGACTGGACGATTTCCTCGACACAATCGATGTGTTCCACTTGTACCACTTTACACATAACATGCAGATAAAACAACAGTCTGGATTTCACGCGTAGCAGAGGTACTTTAGTAAAGACTACCGCATGGCTGAGTTTATATTTTATGCTTTAGGCCATTATTCAGTGTACTAGCCAGACCGTGCTCTCTTCATTCAAGTGGAACACAAAATATGTGGATGCACACAATACGCTTGACTCTTTGAAGTGAAGCCACAGTCTAAGATCAGAGGTAGAATGTGTGAGATAATACCCGTTTACTACAGAAATTAAAACGGTGTGATAACGTTTCACAGTGAATCAGTAAATCTGGGTCTCTGGTTTTCACTCAATAACGGCAGACAAGGAGAACGACTGCACACACGCACAGATACTGACAGACAAACACACTATTTTATGCACAAAGTTTAACAGGAATTATTTGAATAAACCGAGAATATTGTGATTATTTTTTTTTATCCTAATATTTTTTCATATTTAAAACTATGCATACTCCTAGAAAAAGAAGAGCGCACACAGCTGTAAATATAATTAAGCTCCACTCGAAGTACGAAGTCTCAATCAGACACTGACTCAATTATTAAGAGTTTTTCTTTTTGGTAATTCCATCAGAAATCTAAATAATGTGTCATTTTAAGCTATTAAACCATGACCACTCCTAATCCATTCATAAACTTAAATCCGTAAATACAAGCATCGTAACGCCTTAGAATAAATACGATTCCAAAATTGTAATTTCATATAAAATTAAATGTATATCCAGCAATATGATTCTGTGTTTGCAGAAACTGCATGCGATGCACATTTATCCTGCAGTTCAGCAGGACACAGGAGGACATTCTGTGTGTATGTAATACTTGTGCGCTCGAGTGCACATTTATTTGTGAATGCACAACATATATTGCCCTCTTTGCCGTACGCACACAAACAGGCTTTAAATGAAGGCAGCGTTGTGAAAAATGCAGTGCTGGAGATGCAGGCAGTTCAGTACGTCAATATATAACACTGCAAAGAGCTGCAACCTATTTGGAGTTGTGGTAATCATCGTCACATAAATCATGACACGGAGCATATAGGAGCACATCAGCACAAGGTTAGACAACGTAATTAACTGCAAGGCATCCGGGGAGCTGCTGTGTCAACTCGGCACACTCTTGCTACATACACCTTGTATTCAGATACACTTCATCACTCAGGGGCTAGCACGCCAGCAATTAAAAAGTAATGATTCACTTGCGATCATCGTGGAGGACTGCTGGTATACAGTATGAGTGCACAGATGTACTGCAGCACCTTTTTTGTCAGGTAAGATGTATTTTTAATGAGCAAAATTATGTACCGACAATGGCGATAATCAGTAGTTTGAAATATTAAATTTTAATCTAATACTACCAGATCACCAGTGATGCAGCAACCTGATGTTTAGTCAGCGTCATTCTCAATAGCGTTTCACTGTTTAATGACATGCACACTGCTATACACTTACATTGGGGGTGAACTTATAGAGGATTCATTTCTAAACTGCACGATTCGGCACTGATTACAATATTTAAAAATATTTAATTAGGAAACTGTCAATTGTAACACACTTTTATGTGCATTTTTATCCCAAATATATTATTAAAGGACATCATCAGTGGCTTCACCAGTTATGCTCAGTATTTATGTTACTGCTAGTTGTGTAGTACAGTTAGGGTTTTCAGTCATTAATCAAATCATTGTTACCCGGTCCAATTCACCCCCTACTCCACATCACCCCCAGTGTATCACCATACTGCCACGATCATATAAGTGACTTATTTATCACTTTGTGGCTCTAAGAAATAAAACATCTCTATCATTACTTTTTTTTTCTTATACGTAATTTGATGTATTGAACCCATTTTAAAGCCGACACAGATCCTGCATTTTGTTTGCATTTGTACGCTTGTGCAATCAACCAGCATGAGGCTGGCACGGTTGGTCAGCACCATAAAGCCAGTGATCACAAGTTAAAATTAGGTATTCTTTATAAAAAAAAACAACAACTCCTATATATATATTTTTTGGGGGGAGACAGTTGGATTTATGGAGGGATATTTGGCAACTTTCATCTGGGAGAGACGCATATTGTTGCTGCCCACTGTGGCATCCGCCCATAGGCTGACATCTCTCACATGATTCCACTGAGAAGTCATGTGGAAAAAAGCCTGAATTTACAGTGAAGGTTTTCAGCTTTCAGTTAGAGTTTTGTCTGAGATTTAAATGAGGCACTGGGAAATAACTTCTTAACCATCTTATTCATAGAAAACCTAAGAGCTGCTCAAGGACCGTCGAACTGTACTGCCGATTCCAAGACCGCTTCTATCACCATTAGGCTACCACTGTTGTTTTAAAAGTTTCTCGTGCAGATGATATATGTACATATGGAAACTTTTTAGCGCTTATTTAGCGCTCCCACGGTTCAAGAAACATGCATTTGAGGTTGATTGTTTCTGTGATATGTGCAGGGTGAACTCTGCCTTTACTCAGAGCAAGCTGGAATGCGCTCCAGCCTCCTGAGACCTTCAGTTGCATAAAGAGATATAAAAGATGATGGATGTTTCGAGCCGGTTAGCACGACATGCTAACGACTCCAGCTTAGACACACTGTCAAATATGTCTTTTAGTCCAGCCTCATGTAAACAATCACAGGGAGCTTGCCAGGCCCGTCATGTCGTGTTATCATTGTGAAGCTGTCAATTATCGTTGACTGGTGGTGTGGGGTAAATGGTGAGTTACCGTGTGGCCATGTTGGGTTTGATAGGAGTTGTGTGCAACACGTGACAATTCAACAGGACGTGTTGCTCCATTTACTTCAGGGTGATCCCATCCAACGACAATGTTTCAATCTCATTTTGTCATAATAATGAAAAGACAAGCTCACCTGCATGTAAAGTTTGATCCCTCACCATCAAGGCAGGTCGCTCCGTTGAAACACAATGAGACATTAAAGCTGGTGTCCTTGCATACATCTACATCGTTCTCACACATTTTTCCTGTGTAGCCGTCCTGACAGAAGCATGCGTATTTGTCAATCAGATCCACACACGAGCCTCCATTCAAACAAGGATTAGAAGCGCAATCCTGTAAATGATAAAGCCATGAACATATTTATTTTTTGAAACAATTAAACATACAAGTTTCACTGTGGAATGTATATGCTGCCCTGAAAAATAAAAAAACATGGCTTCAGACAAGTGCTGACAGAGAAGCCTTGTAAGCAACTTAATGTATTATCTCTGGAGTCCAGTGTAAAAGCTGCAGTTTGAATCAATTTGGCATTAGACTAAGCGATTTCTTTTAATCAGGTATTTGCACAATGCCTACATGATCCTGCGAGTTCAACTGTCTTATCTTGTAGGAAAGTCAATAGAGTTAATGGTACAAAAGGCCACAGACAGATACATAATCCTTCAGACTTTTTTGTTAAACCACCTATTTTATTTGTGTGTTTTTTAATAAATTTGGCTCAACTTACATCGATGTTTATTTCACATCTGCTGCCGGTCCATCCATGTTCACAAAGGCAGCTGTATGAAAATATTCCATCCTCACAGCTGAGAAAGCAACAACAGACAGTGTCAAGATTGATTCATCAAAATGATACTGCTGAAACGAATGAGAAGACATGTATTTTCACAGGGGGTTGTTTATGCAGAATAGTCCCAGAGAGAAAGAGAGGTTTTCTGAATGAGTAATTCACCTTTCGCTGAATTAATGACTATAATTTTGGCACCGCTGAGAAAACCTGTAAGTGCATCACATTAGTCCTTTACACGTGACACGTCAGTATGTCTTCTCTCACAGCGCCATTAAGACAGTGTAATTAAAAATAATTCCATGCCATCGCTGTACCATTTACTGTGTTTCTAACTTAAATGACAGAGAAAAATCCTTACGTCCCGTGAAGACAAGGTGCCGACACGCATTCATCAATGTTGGTCTCGCAGTGGAGCCCGACGAAACCAGTGGGACACAAGCAGTGGTATCGATTAGGAGCGTCAATACATCTTCCATTATTTTGGCATGGATTTGAAGCACACTCATCAATGTTAACTTCGCAGTGCAGTCCTGCGGACAAGAAGATGATTTTGAGAAGAAAAAAAAAATTAGATATTAACTACTTAATATGAAAAGAAAAACAAAACTAATGCTGCTCTTCAGAAATGAAACTGTCCACCAAACGAGCACCTGAAACACAACAGAGAGGTGGGTAGCTGCAGGGCAGTCAGGGATACGCACAATTGACTCTACATTTGGAGAGGTGCATTGATTCTTCTGTCAAGTCTGAGCTCAATTTTATTCTCTATCCTCCGCCAACCTTGTAAACAAAACAACAATGAGGACCTTTTTAAAGCCAAATTTTGATAATGCTGAAACATCACTCTGTGCACTGCTCAGGCGTTACTGTACATGTTTTGGGCCGGTCAATGCAGTTGACATTTTGTGCTTCGTTCGACCAAGAGGGTGTAAACTACCAAAGCTAAGTTTCCTGCATTATGAAAATAAACAACAGGAATGTGGTCTTTCAGTCTATAACACACTCTGACAGTAACCACACTCACAAGCTCCTCTGAGGCAATAAAATGATAATGTGTGAATGTTTATATCAAACTCCATAAACCAAAAGCTTCATTCATAATTTCTTCCTTTGTTGTCTATAATGAGCTACAATATTTATTTACATCCACTGACCATATATGACACGAGTATATAAACTATGCACAAAAAGAAAGCAAATTGGTGTCATATTATTTATTTAATACTATGATGTTTCCAGGCAATAGATCTTACACCATTGAGAAGTATGTTCTTTTTCTTTTTAAATGGTGCATTTGTGGCATGAGCAGCAGAGGGAAGTATTTGTGTTGTGCCTCAGCAAGATATTCCAAATCCTCTCTTCTAAAGTTGGAACAGCTGGTTTGCATTCAGAATATTCAATAGGTTATTAACTTTTGAATGATTGGGTTACTCACTTGTCATGTATTATTTATTTATTTTGGTTTGTTTCTTTTTGCTGTTTAAAATTTATTTATTTGGTTGCTTTAGAGAAACACTGATTTATCATCTTATACTTGGTTTCTGAATGCTGTATGTAAACTATGCATAATCCCTGATAATAAAAAACAAATGATTCATTTCAAAGCCGTTGCACTAAATATTATCATTCATTTTGCTTAACTGAAATCCTGAAAGATCAAGAGAGATGTTCTGTTTTTATGAATTGGGTAGACTTGGCCTAAAAACTGAAAAATAAAAACAAAAAACAATATTTGGGGATCACACCTAAATCATATTATTATGTGATTCCACACATCTTTGGGTCTGGGAGGATGAGCCCCTGGGTGAGCTGGAGAGTTTGTAGGCCCTGAGGTTGTCAAACATGTTGTTAAATGAATAAAAACTTTGCTAAGAGATATTTCAATTCCAAGAGGAAAACAGGAAAAAAAAGTTTCTTATATGTTGATTGCTCCAGGTTTGTATGTTGGTAGGAGTGGGTGTGGCCGGCACCATTCGACTTCACTGTCATGTTTTGAAAACCCAAAGACGATCTGCAACACTAATTCAAGCTTTTGTGGAGGGCTTCATGTTCAAAAAAAAATTGGAGATCAGTGCGAAAGAAGATCAGTAACTGTGTTGTACCTCAATCAAGGGAGGTTTCTAGAACAATTTTGAGCTGTCATTGGAAAAGAAAAGAAGCAATAAAACAATCTCCTGCTTCTTAAGGAAAACATCAACACAACACTAACACTTCTGTATCAATGGACTTCTGATACCTGTGTTTTGTTTACAGGTATGACAGTAATGAATAACAAAATGTGTTGGTAACTGTTGTGACATGTTCATCTGTGTTTTGGCTAATTGTCATTTGGTGCAGTAAACAAACTTATGTTACATTTAGCTAAATGTGGAGTAGATCAGTCGAGTCCTAAATCGCAAAAAGCTTTCTTTCAACCAGAGTGAGTCCAGAAAAAGAAGTCGAGCCAGCATGACATGTTTTTTCTCTTTGGTCTCTTTCGTAACGTTTGATATCAAATGATCACAGGTCTACAGGAATGGTAAACATGGGTGTTCTATATGGATTGCATTAAAGGATTTCTGCCTTCAGTAGTTTTGTCTTTTCATACAAACTTACCTCTTGGTCATAGATTATCACACTGCTATTTTATGTGCAATAAAACAGATTTGCAAAGGAATACATGATTCTAAATGACTAAATTGCATTTCATGATTCACTTTGACCTTTCATCTGTTATGACGCACAGAGGCTTCATTTATAACTTACGTTTCTTGTCAACACAAACTTTAATTTTAGGTGTCAAGCGTCAACAAAAATAGCAACTGGGCCACAGAATATAGCAGAGATATGATTTCTTTTTTGAAGTTTTAAAGCTCAGCTATGTCTTTAAATATGTAAATTGTACGTTATGAAAGTTTAGAAGCTGAATACAAATTGTAGGAGCAGTAATAGTTTGATTATATGCTGAAAGCAAATGTCAGTAGGGTATATATGCAAATCAAAAACTGAATGTACGGGCTTATATCTGCCTGAAAAAAAATTAGGCATTGAAATTAGTCCTAGGCAATGACTGAAATTTACAATCAAGAGTAATTAATAATAATTTTTCTTCAATTAATTGAAATATTCAGTGCCAAATTTGAGGATGAACTCAAAGGTAATGTTCCCTTGATTTCTTGAGTGAATTACTGAAATATAAACAATTATACTATTACATGGTATATTAACAATAGTTACAATAAACGATGTGCTTTAAAACAGCAGTTTTCCCTTTACATAATGACAGAAATCACAACTTTGAAGATAATAGAATCAAACAACAAAAAACAGTTATTTAACACTACCAGGACAGTGGTAACAGGACAATATCACAAATTATTCATTGAGACATTGATGTGGATAATATGTTTGTACAGGCCCATCATTTTTGACTTCTGTAACTATCACACAAGCACAAACACCTTTTGTGTCTGTCATGTTGAAATGGAGGCACAACTTAAAGTTTGGCAACTTAAAAGCTGAAGAAAAGTAAATCCAAAGCTTTTTGCTTGGCCTTGTGCCACAAGAAAGCCAAGTGTGAAAACGTGTTCTTTTTCTGTAGCAATACTTGGCCCTGAGAGCACCCAGTGAAGTGCAACACTGAACTAATGGAAGTATTGCACATGCTGTAAAAGCACTGTATATCCTTACAGCTGCAGCTACAATAACACGTCTATAATAGCACAATCTCAAACAAAAATTGTGCTGTGTCCAATGTGCTGACTCACTGGGAAGCCATCCCTTATCCTCAAAGCAACTTGTATCATCTCTGTCAATCAGGCAGATTTCAAATCAAGTCTGAGTATTCACTGATTAAGTCGGCTCGAGTCAGAGTGTTGACAATATTCATTATTTACTCACAAAAATAGCAAAGAGATCACAGAAGAAATGAAGGGGAGGAGAGAGTTCAAGCTGTGAAGGAATCACCAGATAACACAAACCGTCAAAATTAGTCTCTCTCCTGTCAACAAATGAGAACACAAGTAACGCAAGAAAAAAAGAAAACATATTGATGATGTTCATGGTAGTCCAATGTAAAGATGCATCTGATGCATTGGTGATAAACTTAAACAAATAGTTTGAGAGCCAATTACGCAATCGCATATTTTTAAGATTTATTTTTTAATATTAATCCAAAATATATTACCTCCTTCAAATATATCATGACTTCCAGGAACAGAAAGTAAAAAAAAAAAAAAAAGGCTGACTCATCATTAGTTATTTGGCTAGCTTTTGATTTGTGAGCTGATGTAAACAAACACAAAGACAAGATGAGCAGGACTTTACATTTTACCTGCCGTGTTTTATGATAAACTCTCTGTATTGTACACAAAATCTATCATCATATCTCAATACTGAATGAAAAGACAATGCTTTCCCCTCCAATATGCTTTGTTTAGTATCAAAAAAATCATGCTGTACAAGGTGAAATTTAATATTCACACGCTCACACACACACACACACACACACACACACACACACACACACACACACACACACACACACACACACACACACACACACACACACACACACACACACACACACACACACACACACACACACACACACACACACACACACACACACACGAAGACTAAAAAACACTTTTCAGACTGAGTTCACGTTTATCCCCTCCTATCATTAATTGTAGCTATCCCTGACCAGCAAGAGTGATACATGAGAAATTAGGAAACAATGAAAATAATTGTACATAATACATTCATTTTAATCACCATGAACAAAGACTTTAGCTTATACAGAACAGAAATAGTTGCTTATCAAAACCATAGTTTTTAATATGTCTATAGAGCGAGATGTGGTAAAACGTATGGTTAGGCTCACTGTAGTCTGATTTTTTTCAAGTGGGCCATTGCAAGAAAATAATTGCCCATCTCTGTTTGTTTAAACAAGCAAATAACTTGTGGGACTGAAATAGCAAAAAAAAAAAAAAAAAGCTTTTCATGCTTGCTCAGAAGACAAACAAATCTTTGTTTTGGCTTACACTAAAGAGTGTCCTACTTGTTAAAACTCACCCAACAGAACAATTGAATTTGCAATTAATGCAAGCTGACTTGATAAACAAACCAACCCCCCCCCCCCAAAAAAAAAAAACCCAAAACTGCTATAAGGTCTTTTCAATTATCTAAAGTCCATTCATCTACAATGTCAAACCTGCTGGTTACATTAGTAAGTGCACACTGGAAAATTGTGTTTAACTATGTTTTTAAAATTAATCAGATAATAGTTTTCAAAAAAAATGTGATGTATATTTATTGATTCAGAGTCCTGCTTACCTCAAAATAGAATAGAAAGTTAATGAATTGGTGGATGAATAAAGTGTCATATAAATATCTGAATTAATACAAAACAAAGCAGATTTGCAGACGATTAGGTAATTATACACATACTGCATAGAAAATCCTGTTGGATTTTCTTTGACTGTTTCCAATAACTATAAAGAAATTAGATTGTATATGTTTTGTCAAAGGCTTCAATTGTGCGCTTCAGCTAAAACTGCAATAAAGCTAAACGTGAATATAGACGAGTACAGCATTTATTCACATTTGCTTAGCTTTACAATCTGAGTCGTGACTGATATGACTGATGACATAAAGTGCTTGAGAAAAGGAAATTACACGACAATGTAAAAGTTCATTAAAAATTTAAAGTGAAGATTATAGACTGACGAGGACAAGTGACAAGGACAGATAGTCTGTTTTTGAATATAAAGCACACATAGTGGCTCTCTCACAGCAGCAGGTCCTTAGATTTCAACCGATTTAGAATCGATGCAAGTAATAGATTCAATGGTGTTCAGGTGTAAAAGCTACTCCACCACGATGGACATGGACACAACACTTTTTAAAGCCACACATCCCTGCAGCGGCTCAATGGATGAGACCAAAATAACAATAGTGTTTGGCTCAATCATTTGTTGTGGTAACAAGTTCACACAGCAAATTGAACTTACTGAAGCTTTTAGAGCAAACGGCATTGCAAAGGCCAGAACATCTTCATCCAACAATGTGCTGACTGGGGAAACGGCAGCATTGTGCTGATTGCACTGTACTATCACTCAGGGGAGTGCGCCTGCTAATGATGGGTGAAGAAGAGGAAACAGAAGGTGACCAACACTCTGTGATTTATATGGACATGAATGCAGATTAATCATGTCATGTAATGACTTCTGACCTCAGCGGAAAATACAGCACCCATGTACAGTTGGACAACACGTGATGTAAAATCGCACAGCCTTTAAATCTAAATAATGATCTGAGTGCTATGATCCTGGCAGCTGCTGCAACTGCTTTCTGTTTCTGTTGACGCATGGGGTGCCAAATGCATGCCAGAGAAACCAATTTACAAGTAATTTGGTTTCAGTGATGACTGAAGTTGAGAGAAACAGCTGAAACATCTCATTGGCTGAGTCAATAAGACATGAGTAAGACTATCAGATAAAAAAACACACACAAAAAAAAACCCAACAACCAAAAACCTGATTTTAATGTTAAAGTTTAAAATCTAAGTGGGTCATACAGACTTTTAGAAAGGTAAAGAAAGCTGTCAAAAATGTGGGGTAAACTATTTTCCAACTTCTTTTCAATTATTCCTCAAAGCTCCAATGTGTTCCTAAATTTCCATCCGCTTCCAAAATGACAGGCACTTTAGACCTTTAGACTTTAGACTTTCGCAAAACTTTCCATACAAAGACGTGTAGGCACCATATTTACTCTAATGACAGAACAATAAAATTCGATATTGGGAGCGATGCAGGTGGGAACAAAGTGTCATTATAGCTCAATCAAGAGTGCAGATACAGCAGCAGGCAGATTTATTAGTAAGAGGCATCAACTGTTGCAGTCAAAGTGAATTTTTGGCTTGAGATATACAAATATACGCCCCTGGGCTCCACTGATGGCTGAAGCCAATAATGTGTTAATGCCGCCAAGTGACACAATGTGTTACAGTGATTTGAGTGATACAGATGAGATAGGAGAGGTGATGCAGTGAAATGGAGTAGCATTTCAATCAAATCTAATAAGACTGTAAAAACCCTGTGATGAATTACCTTCTGATGAAGACATTACCTTCCAAGGTGTAAAAAGCACAAACAGGACAGCTCCAGAAGCAGCGTGGACCCGTGTGCCAGCGTGCAACGTTCTCGTGTGTGTGTGTGTGTGTGTGTGTGAGAGCGAAAGTTGCAATGGTGTTACACATACTAGTTACTAGAGCAAATATTTTGTATGAGTTCTCGTTGGTTTGAGCCAATCCAAACTCTATCCTCTGGCCACTTCCTCTCTTGGGGAACCCTGTTTCCTCAGATGAGCTTAGAGCAACAGAAAAAGTAATGACTTGTACTATACTGTGCGTAGGCCTAATAATAAAAGCTGCTTCTGTGGGAATTGGGCCATACGTGTCAGGTTCTGCTCTCCAGAGTAGCAATACCTCAGAGATTTCCCCCCTCGCTCAAATGGGGAAGGATAAATTGATGATACAGTGTGGAAGACAAATGAAATTAATCATCCCGGTACCTGACAGGAATCGGCTTTGGATGGTGCTCACACACACACACACATACTCACTCACATGCTGACACACACACACACACACACACACACACACACACACACACACACACACACACACACACACACACACACACACACACACACACACACACACACACACACACACACACACACACACACACACACACACACACACACACACACACACACACACACACACACACACACACACACACACACACAGTTCAATATCTGTCTTGGTGGAAAATATGACAAATGAATTGAAGTAAACTAACAATAGCATTTTCAGGCTGAAGAGACTGATGAAATGAAATAAAGGCAACTTACAGATAGAGGCTTTCATCAGATAAAATAGGTGATATGAATTTATATCTTCTTAGCTTTACTGAAAAGCAGGCACTGTATCTCACAGAGGCGGGTGGGCTAATTAAAAGGAGGCATTCTGAAGCATTTCTTTTTTTTTTTTAAACACTAAGCCAAACCTGTGTCAGAGTTGCCTCAATAGCGTGCAGCCGCTGCAGTCATGATAAGCTTTTTAGACTCTCATATTGATCTTCATGTCACTTAAGGGCAAAAGAGCTACCTGAGTATCCAGGACGACAGACACACTCGAAGCCCCCGGGCGTGTTGATACAGATGCCCTCGTGTTGGCAAGGTGAAACTTCACACTCATTCACATCCAGGTCACATCGCGTTCCAAAATAACCAGGAGGGCAAACGCAGTGGAACCTAAGGAAGATGTGATAACGCTTAATGATCTGGAAACAGAGAAGATCCTGTGAAGACCAACGTGTCAGATAGTAATAATACACTCCCATAGTTACTTCCCATTTCAACTTTGAACATTTTTTTTTACATTTTCTTTTAATCCCCAGTAAGAAATACACAACAGTCTTGCAGAACCAATTAAAAACAGTATGTGTGCGTTGTCTGAACCCCCTGAGACAAACTGCGGTGCAGATTTCTTCGACTGACCGGCAGCTCTTCATAGTAAAATTAACTATACGCACAACAGCAATCAAGTCTCCCAGTGAGCAACTAAATTCAAATTATGTTTGATGATTTATTACTGAAGGGAAGAGTCTAATCTGTCCAATGATGTGGTTTACTCAATTCAAATCCCTCTCTACAGTTGACGAAGGGTCTAATATCACCTGACCACACTCCTCAGGAGACGGTTATTACGTTTGAAAGGTGCAAAGCAACAGGCTGAACTAAAGCATCATTTACTGGTAAACCCGTTAAGCCATATTAAATCTTTTAAAATGTGCTAAATGGTATTTATTATCAAGTGGCACATCACTGCTGCACTGAGTTTAAAAAGGCAGCTAATAGTAAGAGACAGAACTGATCTCTTCGATACACCTTCATTGGGTCAAGCCTACGGTACCTTAAGAAAACGTCTGTGTAAACACACACAGACGGTGACGGCTCAGTGAGTGGGCTATAGAGTCTGATTCATCAGTGCAGCACAGGTGGACTTGCTAGGCTCGTAGGGTCAGGGGGATGTAGGTAAAGGCGTGTGGTAGGCAGAGAGGTTAAAACACACCTGATGTGAACTCCCTGGACTGTGCAAGCAGGGGAGTGCTCTGAGCCGGGCTGGGTCACATGGGAATGAAATCATGACGGGAGACAAACTGGAGACAAACCATTTAGGACTCAAATTGGCCCTGGGACTTTTCTACCCATCTGTCCGACTAAGCCTGGAAGCCCCGGGGCTCCCATTAAGCACAGCAGAGAAAAGCACCAGTGGAGTAAAGCCCAATCTAGATACATGATGCGTTCCTGCTGAATTCGCTCTCTGTCTTTAGAATAGCAGCTTATGTGTGTCAAGGATGAAGACCGGCTTGTTATATAAACCGGAGCACTTTTGAAGCAGAACAACACAACCTCCTATGCTTTCTTGGGAGAAAGGAGCTGTTCATGCCCCTTTCAAAACAAACTGGAACTTCATTCTGCCTGGCCTTTACTTTATGTTTGATTTTTAAAAAATGTGTTTTAAATGCAACAGTGAAAGTCAAAGAAATTATATTCATGCCAACCTGTTCACAAGGTCCTGACAAATGCCGGTGTTGATGCAAGGGCTAGAGGCACACTCATTGATGTCTTCCTCACAGTGAAGGCCAGAAAATCCCATTTTACAATCACAGCTGGAAAAAAAAATATTATTAATATTGATGTTTTGTCTCAGATGGTTTTCCTTCAGGAACATGCAGAAGGAAAATAATCCATAGAAATTTACTGACATTAATCACACATCATATCAAGGCTGACTGCTTGACCAGTAGCATATCCCTGGATTTACACTGTTTAACTAAAGTGACCCCAAGCCTTCATGAATAATACATTTGAGTGAACAATTAGGTGGATTGTTTAGAAGCTGTAAAGAATTTAGATTAATTGAAAATAGGCTCGACGACATCCTTTTAAAATATGGCATGAGGTTGCAACTAAGCTTAGCTCAGTATAATTAGCTGGAAAAATGCAATTTTAAAGTTCCTCACTCACAATCTTGACCTTTCCTAATCTCTGGAGACAACTGGTCGTGGTTTGCATTTCTTTTTTTTTACCTGTAACTGTTGACCCCGTCCACACACTTGCCCTGATTTTGGCATGGATCTGGACCACACTCATTGGTGTCAATTTCACACCAGCTTCCTTCAAATCCTGAAAGATGGATGAGATGGTCATGGATCAGCAAACCCAGCTACATCCTGAAAGCGTTGGGGCCGATGATAACAAAGGCCCCAGTGAATGCTATTTTAATGGAACTAGTAGCCCCTGTAGCATATCTCATCTTCCAGCTCTCAGCACTCACTGTTTCCCCTTTGAGAGTGTGTAAGTCTAATAATACTTTAGTGCCACAGACAGATTGGTCTGAGGGTTAGTGGTTTGGGGTTTGGGAGCGTGAGTGTGTGTGTGTGTGTGTGTGTCTGTGAGCGCAATTGTGCAAGTGTGTGTGTGTGTGTGTGTGGAAGCGAGTACAGGGACATCTTGTTAAGTTAGGGTAAGAGGGGGAGGCTAAGCCCAAGAGCTCTTTTGCCCTTGCTCATTAGGGGGTTTGGGGGGGCAGTGTGGCTAAGCAGATCAGCATGAATGTTTTGTTGTACAGTTGAAGGCTGGCTCTATAACTGTGCCCACTGAACACATGTACATTTATTCTTTGGTAGAATCAACCCAAGAAGGAAGAATTGAAGCTTAATATACATATTCAATATATGTTAGACACACAGGATCTCCCAAAAAAGCAACCAATGAATTGTCAAATATAATCACTCCTGAAAATAGAAGCATAATTTAACAATCATTATATGTAATACAGTTTAGATTGAAATCCTATTATGTGAAGTTACACTCAATAGTTAAACATAACTGCATAAATCAACACAACAGCATCTCCATAGATCCTACTGTATGCTTATGTTCGATTTTTGTATGGATGGGTATAGCCTAAAATCTATCTTTTTTATATGAACAATAATCTACAAATGTACACATTTGGTGCATATATAGTCAATCAATCATTTCTCAAGCATTATTTAGCAGCATTTACCCTCCACTTATTTATTTTCTAAAACATGTTTTGCCTCCTCTCAGAAACATGTTACTGGGAGTAGGCATCACTGGAGTTTTCCTGTTGATTTTTCTGTCTCTCTGCAGTACCCAGCACAGGTGTGTCCCAAACTTTGAAAACCAAACTTGTACAAACAGACAGTTTGACAGGTGGAACGGACTCATAAACTAAAATAATTTTAAAGGTTCATCTTTTTGAATCATCATGTCTATAATTTGCTTGCACATTACTAATTTCCAACACTTTGTGACAGTGTCTGCGATTCCAGTTTACGTATTATGAACAATTACACACAACCGTGGTTTTCTTGCACAGCTCTGCTATTTGATGACTATACACATGAAAATAAATGGAAAAAAAGCCTGAGCTCAGACTTACAAAGACCGCTGCTGTGATGCCCCTGCAGAGCACCATCTGCCTTACATGATTAAAAGTGATACAAGTTATAACAACGATTTAATAAAACTTGCTTATAATGAGTATTGGTGCACTCATTGTTTCATTTTGTCATTATACTCCTCCTGCTGCTACAAGGTAACGTGACTCATCGTTGATCTGTGATGAGTTTCGGTTCATGCGAGTGGCAACTCCCTTCTGAAATAGGTTTTTGCATTAGCAAGGATGATTTTATTGAAAGAATCCTGTACATTTGAATCTTGCCCAAATGAGAATTATGAAATCCTTTTTCCGAGCAGGTAAACAGTGTTATTGGAATCATCGTTGAGCTTAATTGTATTGCCTTGTAAGACTCAAAGGAATAATTTGTGATATTGGGATTCTGCTGTTGATGACAGAATGTAGGAACATGAATTACTTCAAGAGCTGTGATTGTAGGGATTTTTTTTGCAAGTCCCACTTCAAATAGAACAGGAGGGCATTAATGAAAAAAAGTACAGCAGCGACAGTGACACAGCTCTGCGCATCGAGGGACGTAACAATGAGCGGGACTCCGCGAGACCACAGCGAGCACAGAGCATCTGGTGAATTATGGGACAGCACAAGTTTCCCAAGCTGGTCTGTCAGTCAAAGCAATGGTGGGGCACCTTGGGGACTATTTCGAATGTCACTGCAATGTAATGCATCTTCTGCCACTAAGCAGTGACTGGAGGCTTTCTCTTTGACAGAGTACAGGGAGGGATACCCAAGGCGGGTGCTCACATAGTCATTCCATCATCTGGTTCGTACTACAGTATGTGATCATGGCTGCTGCCAGTAAATGTCTCTGAGGAGATGAAATTGCTGGTAATCCCCAATGGATAGAAAACTAGCTTTGATTGACCGCTCAATTGCAATACGAGGAATGTCTTCATTCTGAGAGTGTGAGTTCACGTGGATTCCTACATTTATGGCTGTTGTCTTCTGACAGTCTGATGGAGCATTAGTCCGATAGTTAACATTACTTTTGGTCTCAAAACAAGAGGCAGTATGAAAAACTAGCAGCAACGAGTGTAGGTTCTATGCATTTCAATTTAGAATGTAATGGAAAAGCAATTCATTCTCATTGTTTCAGAGATGAATAAGAGCAAAGCAGCTCCAGCTGGCAGTTCAACATGACTAAAAGCATAAAAATCTATACGGACAAATAAGCAGCTAAAATCAGATGGCATTGATTGGGAAATTATTACACATCAAGTCTTATCTGGAGGGAGTGTGTGCATTAATAGAAGTATCTACTTAGGACAAGATGCTGTATTTTACACTATTTGTGATCGTTTTAAAGAGTTTATCTATTTCCAGAGTGCATCTAGGATATTTATGTCCAGGGCAAGTATATCCAGGGTGGGTTTGGGGTCTTCTAAGATTTAACTGATGACAGGCAGTTTTCTGTGGTCTGTAAATATAAAGGTGAGGGAGCTGTGTTTTTTGACATCCACTGCCACACTGACAACCCAAAGGTCGGTCCTGATCTCTTTTTGTCTTAATAGATTCCACCTTTGGTTCGCTTGTGTTTGCTGAACTCAAACCAGATATATGAAGTCAACTGCAGAATCACATCAAACCAATACAGATCAAGATTGATCTGCATTGGTTTGATGTAAAAAATAAATAAATAAAAAATTTAAATGGCCAAAAATGGTATATGATTCATTGAAATGGCAATCTGACATTAGTGTTGGAAAGTCAACATCAATTCAAGATGCTAAGTGTACTATTCAGCTATTCTATCTGCTGTCAAACCTTAGGCATATTTGTCAAATATGTGAAACATAAATATACAAGATGTACTGGTGTGACAAAGTCAAAGACAAACAGAACAAATGTATGTGGCAATTTGAGCCCGTCACAGCAATGAAAAAAGTGACTGCGTCGTTTTCTTTTCAATTCCTCTGACATCATTTGAATGTACGCCATCATAATGCAGCAGCACATTTGACAACTAAAACAAAGTTAAGTAGAAGAATTAGTGGCATTAAAAGAAGGTTGTGTTAAACAAATGTAATAATTGATAGTCAGTCAACTAAAAACAAAATACATAAAAGTGGCTTCATTTGACAGATTATCACTCCTGTTCAACAAACAAGTCCTAAATCAAGTCAGTTAACGATGAATGCAAATGAAATGACAAACCTGTCCCAGTAACCATTATTGCTGTGTTTTTCATAATCAACAAGCACAGCATGCATGTGAGTCCTTCACATGCAAAGACTAAAAAACTGGGTTACTTGAATAAGTGGGTTAAGAATAGAAATGTCTTTGCATGTAAACACAGCTACTGCGGCAAATTTCCCCCACTGCTTCACACCTGGACCACCTCCTCAGCACAGCTAATGAAGGCATAAAATGATTAAACACTGAGTTTATTTAAAATTTGTTTACTGTACAGCTGTTACACACTGAGGTCTATTTTTATACATTGTGCATAAATGAAGCCACGAACCTCTTTCTCACAGTTGTGTGCATATACTCACCCACAGCTACCGTTTGCCTCAGCACGTATGTGTTAACCTTTTTTTCCCCTCTCTAGTTATTCCACATCTTCATCTATTCATGTGGCATATTGACAAATCATGCTGACAACTGTGTATAGTCTTACAATGAAGTGAAAATCAAAACACCTGACAATATGTGTATCATTAGTTTGCTTAACTGCAGAAAGTAATTTCACAAAGTTGCACAAACTATAAAGATTTGAAACACCACAGAACTGCAATCGCATCCCAGCCAAGTTAGAAATGCATTAAGGCTTTAAACTGCTGAATATAACATTTATAATGATTTTACCAGGAAGAAATATTTGCCAACCCCAACACTGCCCATGATCTTTCCCTCCTGTCTATTTGGAAAATCACATTTGTTGTAAAACCCGAACTCGATGAAATGTTATAAAAGAAAGATGAAATAGAAAGAGCCCAACAGCCTGGGCGCAGGTGTCTTGTCTCTGAGGTTTCCGCCAAAGACAGACAGCACCATTAAATGTGCTATAATAATGGACATACACAAGATAGCCAGTGTTATTCCACTGTATCTCAAAAATTGCAAACTGCTCTGTTCAGTAAAAGTGAATCTGACTTTGCTGTGAACTTTGGAAAAATAATCACTTCTATTGCCAAGTAAAATTTCATGTTCAAGAAATGTATGTTGGTATTGTGGTATAAAAGTCTAGAAACACAATATGGGTAAAAAAAATACATCATCTCTACACAGTGGGGAAAAAAATGCCGCTACGCAGGGAGCACTTGGTGAAGAAACAGACATTTGTACCACTGTGGGAAAATGTTTCTAAGATAAGTTAAAACCGTAAAACAACTGATGCAGCAGTTGTAGTCCATACACAAAGAGCCCCATAATGAAATACCTCTAACTCCAACAGGTCTTCAACCTAAATTAAGTTAAATACATCATTTTCGCTCTTGGTGTGAAACATTTGTCAGGCCTTCTTTACTAAAATCCTTGCATACTATTATTCATTTTGTTCTACGTGATACAGGCTGCCTTCACAATATAAAACATCACTCAGCTGATCAAGAGACCAGAGTGAGGAACGCTTCCCTCCCCACCCCAGCAAATTAGCAACTCGCACGTATGCCACTGGAGGAGTGATCTACACAATCATCCATAACATTTTGACAACCTTTCTAATATCATCAGTCCATCTTTTGCAGCATCTGATGCAGCACATTGTGATAAACTGTGTACTTTAACTCCTTTCTATCAAAACCAGCATGAACAATCTCTAGTAATTTGAACTGCAGTATCTTGTCTGTTGAACCGGACCACATGGTATAAACTTAGCTCTACAAGTGCGTCAGTGAGTGTTGGCATGCCATGACCATGGCATCAGTTCACCGCTTTTCTTTCTTCAGACCACTTTTGTCTGATACTGGACACTGCAGTTCAGAGCACCCCCATGAGACTCTCAATTTCCACAATGTTGTGACCCAATTATTGAGCCATCATATTTTGGCCAGTGTCAAATGTTCAATAATTCTCGTGTTTGTCCATTTTATTCTGCTTCAAACATATCATCTTTGAGGAGAAAAATCTGTACTTGCTGCCCAATATATCCAATCCACAGGTATCAAGATGGAAAAACAATCTGTGTTACTCATCCTACGTTTCAGTGGTCATAATGTTCTGGCTAATTAGTGAAGCTATATAAAGGATATTTGAGAATAAGTACAAATTTTCTCTATATTATAGATTTAAAATGTAGCTAACAGTGAACGAGCAAATGAGTGCAAAGTTCAAACAAAGTCATTTAAAATATGTCACGACATAAAGCCTACACATTTAACAGACTGAGTAGTATCAGTGTCACAGGGCGGCTTCGGTGTCGGCCTCGGCCTCTCCAGTCACGAGAGAAATGCTTTTGTGTTTAGGGTGTCTGATCAAAATCAACCTCAGTGTTTTGCTGGAGGGTCATTTTTGAAAAAAAGTTTATGACCGGGTTGGCAGGGCCCAGTCACAATCGTTCTTGCTCAGTGTCCTGGAGACATACAGGTCCAGGAGGGACATCTGGTTGCAGCCAATCAGGCTTTCAGCAGAGAAAATGATACCCTGCAGCCTACCCCTGTCCCTGGCAGTGGCAACGGGCTACCAGATGGTATAAAAGGAAGGTAGGACAGACTCGGTTATGGTGGTGCAGAACTGCATCATCCTTGGCTTAATCAAGTTGATCTTCTATTGATACTGAAAGAGAAGCCAATATTCTGTTTCCACTCGAAGCTTCAAGTGATAATGATTCCCAGAAGTTGTTCTTAACACCACTGACTGGGAGCCGGTAAGGCTGAATTCCACTATCTTCAGAGTGCTGGGATCTGCTTCCAACAAGATGGTCAATTTTGGACCTATCAACAGTTTTATTATCAAAAAAGGTTCATTCAACAACAGGGGTGTTGTCATAAGGCCAGGAGCTTGAGGGCAGCAGTATATAAACAGACCGGAAAGGAGCCTGGAAAGAACTCAGCCTTTAGGGGAAGTGGGTACAATCACATATGCATAACTGGGATGTTGTGCACTGCAGCATAATCGGGACGATTTGCTCAGAATGGGGGAGAAGTCGATAAAACAAGATCCAAGTGTAGATTAATGCAGCATTCAGGTGCTTGTGTTGATGAACCAGAAGTGTATGGGTACATCCACACGACGAAAAAAAAACCTATCTTTTTTTCTCCCCAGCCTTCTCAAAAAGAATTCTGTCCACACTTCACTCTGAATGTGACTCAACACGAGCCTTCAGGGCTAGTATTAGACATGCCAGGCCTCTTTTTTCCACAGATGATCGTCTTCGTGAGCCGGTGTTTTAAAAATTCCCCACTCTGGGACCCGTGTTCAAACCCATCTTCGCGCTCCTAGAACACCATGTGGATGATAGGCCAAAAACAGCACGTTTAGGTTAACCGGTTTCCTGGTGTGGACGGCCCCTATGCTTTTTGCACTGACCACAGATCTGTTGGTTCTATAGGGAAACTACGGGGGATCGTCGAGCAACCTCTCTGAGATTGCCAAGCTGACTGGTGGCTTGCTTCCCTACTGGTGTGTGGACAGTTGGAGACAAAGGCAAGACTCAGTGAGGAATGTGACATGGCTGTCCTTTGTCTAATATTGACAGCAGAACTCATTCATGTTCACGTACAGTGGTGTGTCAGCAAGAGAGTGCACAGAGTGGGCTTTTGATTTCAGGCTGGTGGTCTTTCTTGCTCTTCCAGAGAGTTCATCAAAAAAGTGAAGTCAAAATGTCTTGAAACAAATTTGTTTGGAATCTTGGTCAGTATAAAAAAAGTTTTAAAATAACTTGTTTGGATCTGGCTGCAGGGTCGAGCGATGGGTAGTACTCATGTCAGAGAGAAGGTTCAGGGTTTGAATACAGGCCCAGCCTTTCTGTGTGGTTTGCTTATTCTCCCCATCGAGGTGTCTTTTTGTACACCGTTCAAAACATTTCTATGAGGTTAACTAATAAGCCTAAATCTTCTGTATGTCTCGCTGTGTTTGCCCTTGCCACCTGTCCAGCATTCACACGTCGGCAATGCACACGATGGATCAGTGACTCTGAACTGGATGTAGCTACATCAAAGCTGGACGGATTGTTTTGATATTCACCAAAATATTTTTTTTGATCCTCTGATCAATAGCCATTGAGTTCAAATATGTGGTGTACTCATTCATTGTTGGAAACGGTTCTGGAAAAAGAATGCCTGGTGGTGCAATCCAAACAAGTGTGAAGACCTTCTACAGCGTTACTGGTCCACATGTTGAATGTCAAAGGTCAACGTGTCTCTGTGTAGCCAGGGAAACCACCTGACATGCACTGCAGATTGTAGTGCCGTATAAAATCGAAACAGTTTCTTTCTCTCGGGCACATTTGAGCAGTTGTTGTGGATCAGGTGGTAGTGCAGGTCATCGTTTGATTGAGGGGTCAGTGGTCTCATTCCCATCTCTACCTGACTACAGGTAAAAGTGTCCTTGGGCAAAACACTGAACCTCTGGAACGGTGGTAGGCACCACTCATTTCTGTCTTGTCGCTGCTAGTGTTTGTGCAATTGAGGACGTGATTGAAATTTGAACACATGTTGAAACCACTGGAGTGAAAACATGCCCATACAGTACATTCACACTGGAATATTGTATTTAAAGAAGCTGAGAGTCCCACTGTGGTAGATTTAAGGACCCCAGTTTTTTTTGTGTGTTTTTTTTAACATCCAGTTAAATAACCTGCAAGCTTTCCCTGTTCATCTTCTAAATAGCCCAGTGCTGTAAACACCAGTAAATGGGCAAAATCATGGCTCAGAGAGGAGAGCAGTTTACAGTTGATGATAAAAGCTTCCATCTTCCTGGAGAGTGCTGCAGAATAACTGTCACATCTTTACACCAGCTGCCATTGGTATAAAAACAGACACCTCCACCCTTTGTTTTGCTGGAGGGTTGTGTGTCACTATGCACTCTGAGCAGCTGGATGCCTGCCAGCTGCCGTGAAGAGTCCGGTACCGAGCTACACAGCCAAGTTCCCATGAGGTACAAAATAAGAGGATGATAAAAAGTCTCTTTTCTCCCTCACTGGCATCTTGAATCTGTCCACTGTGTTGCCGAGTGAACACATTAGATAAAAATATGTCTGGCAATGGAGAGTGTGAAGTCTGCGTCTGTTGAGATGCACGAGTGCCCAGCATGTTTCTCTTCCTTTTTATATTGCACAAGCAAAAGTTGAGTGCACTTAGAACAAAATACCCAATAATCTCATAGACACATAAGTTGTTTTCCTGTGTCATGAAGGCTTTTTTTTTTATGGTTGAAGCTCTATAAAGCAATATTATGTGAGGAAAAGCCTTAAAACCAAATGAAACACCAATTGTGGGAAAGATTGTCAGTACAACAGGTCCCACTGGCAATCATCATTGATTTGGTCATCTGTATGGAACTGTCGGCTTGGTGTTTGTTTCGACAGAGACATTCCAAGTCATCTATTTTTTTTGTCAAACAAATAAAGATAATATTTGACCAATAGCAGCTCTGTCATTCCATGAGCCATGAGTTGAGAAAAAGTGGACTAGGGCTTTCGAAGGGGTCCCATGCCCGTTTCCGGTATATAATCAGCAAGCCTTGGTCTTAATATATAAAAAAACGCGCACATGGTGTTTTTCTTTGTCCGGCTTATTTCTGCATGCTCAAGCAAACTGTGATATATATGTGAAGTGCCATTGGTTTTTGATTTAACTCCATGCCTGCCCTGGGTTACCGACATATGGAAGAATAATGGCTAAATACCGCAAGCTTCCATAAATCTGAACTCTGACAATATGTGGAAAATATATATTATGTCAGTGCTCCAGCCAGTTAGACACAGATTTGTATGAGAAACCTTTTGGGTATGTCCATCTGCTATGAGTTATTCAGGAGTTAAACACCAATTAAGTCAAATCCAGTAATAAGAATTTACAAGGAGCAAAGTTCTCTGACACACACTACGTGATCACTGACACTTATTTTCAGTCTTTAAATGAAATCGTTTTCCTGGAAGGCAACAGAGGTCTAAAATGGAAAACAGAAGAAACAAAGCACCTTTTGCCCTCAGCAATGGAATATCAGTAGCCCGCGGTGACATTTGCCTACCAAAGGAGTACTCTCTCACACCTGCTCCATTTCAATATTGTTTTGCTTTGCTCTGTGACTGTGTTTTGAGTACAGTAAATGAGACAATTGCTCTCTGTGATTTACAGAATGGACTTGGCCTGATAAATCATGTGACTGTGACGGATCATTATTCATAGAGGGATTTCTTGATCTTAGTCATTGTACATACGACTGTGAAAAAAGTCTCCTCTTGAGGTTTTAAATCACAACACATAGCATAATGCGCATGCACACACACGCACACACACACACACACACACTAGAGAAATCAAGAAATCTGCTCATTTATTGTAGATTATCTTGAGGGAATGAAGTACAAACAGTAAAGATCCTATTGTTTGTTGGCATAAACATATTGGACATCATTACACTTCATCAGTTTATTCTCTTTTTATCATGCTTTGTACAGAAAACATATGGGGGGAATCAACCCTTCTGTTTTGGTCAAACGTGTAATAACATTCCAGATTAATAACCATTAAACAACACCAAAGTCAAGTATCTCCTTTGATTTTAGTGCAAAAAGGAGTAGTTGTTGCAGTCTACAAATTACCTCAAATCATTTCAGTGTTTATGTCCAGTCAAATGTTGGCAAAACCTTGCCATTTCTCAGAAAACAAGATTTCCACAGACTTTAGCATGCACACCTTTACAAAGTCATCCTCACAGTTAAGTGATATTTCAAGTAAAAATGCAGCTCACTTCAACTGCAGCAGTTCAACATCTTATTGTTTCCTGATCTTACTAAAACAAGAGTCACCCATCATGGAAATATCACACGTCAGTTACTTTGATTGAAAACATTTTAAAGATGATTTCTTCCTCATTTCTGATACACGGTTATCCTGAAAATCAGGAGGCGCCAAGTCTGACCCACAGGCCATATGTTTGGCATCCCTGCTCCAGAACCTCTTGCTACACCGGCCAAGTGACACATATAAAATAGTTTTAATTTCAGTGTGCCACTTTCCTCATCTATAAAACTTTTATGAGTGTTAAACATCTTGTGAAATAATCCAAATCAAACAGTGAATGTGGTTCAAATGAAACAGTGAGAAGGATTCATGAGGATATTAAATTTGATAGTGTTAAAGCAGATTTTTTGTCAGAATTTTTTTCAGTAGGTAGATTGACAGGAGAGTATTCATTATGTTTTCTATGAAAATAATGTAAAAAATTTAAATGGTCAGTGTTATTCACAAACACCTGCCAGGCTTTGTAAAATTAGACACATACAGCATGCAAAAAGTCATACTGTGTACCACCTTGATATAAAGAAAAGAAGCACTTCGAGTGAATACAATGAGATGAAACTCCATTCAGCACATCTTTGGCCACACATTTTCAACACCTCTTTTTCAATATCATATTAAGTATGTGTCACTTCTCTTGTTGGCATAGCTCCACAGTAGCTCATTAACCAACTGTTTGGGAGGACACAATCTCAATCTCGTGGAAGGTGAAGGCTAGTGTAGCATGCCATGCAAATAAAGGGGTTTGTTCTCCATCTGGCCGGGAACACCTCTGGGGATATTCTGAGCCATGGAGACCAAATGGCTCTTGCATGTAAAGGGACCACACAAAACGTTTAAATGAATTCCCTACACTAGAAAACAGCATTTCTGCACTCTGTGATGAAGTGACTATCCATCAATCAAAAAAGCTCAGTAAACTCCAATATATGCCAGCTTATCAAACAAACGCTGCAATACAAAGGTGGTAATGAGCATATTCCTCTTGATATAAAAAAGATCTAATTATCAAATGCATCATATACAGGGTATCTTCATATGCCATAACTCGGCATGGAGTAGCAGTGGTTACATGGAGCAAAGTGATAAGATTAAATGCACATCGCAATGAAATTACATCATGTAAACACTTTTAGCTGGTTATATTGGTTAGTTGAATATTTGTAGATGTACTACAATTGGCAATTAACATAGGGATGTCATAATAGAAAAACATGTAAAACAT
This sequence comes from Blennius ocellaris, assembly GCF_963422515.1. Lineage (NCBI taxonomy): Eukaryota > Metazoa > Chordata > Actinopteri > Blenniiformes > Blenniidae > Blennius > Blennius ocellaris. Next base: position 13,167,629 of record NC_137662.1, read on the forward strand.
TTAGGAACATGTGCAACATTTACTTAAAATCCTTTACTAAAGTAACGAAGCAACAAATACAAGTAGCAAATACAAACTGTTTGGCAGCAACTGTTTCATTACCAGTGTGTTCAATTCTGTGTCTATTCTTTCAAATTTTCGTGAAGGCAGCAGAAAGAGCATGTGTCAAATACGGTGATACCAATGAGACATTGGTAATGCTCAGATGGTAAACGGTCCATGTCAAATTTCATAGCCAGTCATGTGACAGTATCTGATGGAAGCTGACAGGGATCTTTAATAAAAGCTAAGCACTTTAACTGTGAACTTAATGATCCCCCCCCCCCCCCCCCCCCCCCAAAGCTAGTGAAACCTTTATAAAGCTAAGCGTTGTGTCATAGTGTTCCCAAGACACTTTCCCCAGATGATATTTGTCTTCCAGAAAGGTTGATGTGGCAACTTCAGTGTTCATCAGTTCAATGAAATCTAAAAGTCCGCCATAAGGAGGTTTGTACTGGGAGTAGCATTAAAGGGATTTGTAAAACACAGCCACAATGGAAATGAGTTTTGTCTACAGAGGTACACTGTAAGAACCGCGGGGTCCAGAATATAACCAGAGCTGGCTGAAGGAATTTTCCTAAAAGAAAATATAAGCGGTGCATTATTGCCTCTCCATTGCAAGGTGCTCCTATAAGACGTTTTCTGTTCTTTTGAGCAGCAACTGTCTGCTGAGGCTCTGGCCAGGAGGCCTAAGTCATCTTGCCTGACCAGCACAGATGTTCCACTTTCCCCTTAATGAGGAGCCTCAGCAGGGAGTGCCAAACCTGATAGAAGAGCAACCTGAAAATGGGAGAGTTAGGGTAGAGGTTGGGGTGAGGGTTGCTGTCCAACATCTAGAACAAATGAAACAAAACAAAAACCCACACTATCAAACGCCCCGACTGCATTACCCAGCGCCGTTACATCAGAGCACTCTAGACATTGCACATACTTTGGTGTCCTTGCTCAATTTGCTGACTTGTTTGAACAGAGAAGAGTTTGCGCATACAAACAACACCGTGTGTTTTAATCTTGTCAAGGACCTTTGTTGCATGTCCTCTACCTTTCTCTTTCAGTACAGAATCCATTTACTTACACTGCTAAAAGGCCGAAAAGCACTATACAAGTATAGGTGCTTTCTTTAAATTTGAAATATTAAAACAAAGTAAAACTTATTCTGAGATCTTTCTTTCTTTTTTGCAATAATCAAACTCGGATATAGTAAATGACACTTGTATTCCATTTCATCATAAGGGTAATATATTTCATTGTAGCTGCCAGATCATCAAAGTTACGGATGTGTTATCATGCTTACCCAGTCATGATTGGTTCAAACTGCACAAGATAACTATTCAGTTTTCATCACTGATTCTCGGAAGGATAAAATGGATGAAAAGAAAATATGACAGAGAATATTAAAAGGCAATTATCTTAAATATATATTCTTTTATATTTATATATTCTTAAGGCATTTCACCTCTCCTGAACTCACAGATTATTCAGAATCAATGACGTCTTTTGGCTGAGAGGTAAAAAATCTTAAACGTCAAGAAGGTCAAGACACAGCAGATCTAATAGTTTGGACACAATTTTAATAAACTGCTGCTTTACAATTTGTTTGAAGGATGAATTTATAAATAATCTGCTGGCTGCCCTCTTCTGGGGGTTGCTACTTGACACCATGTGGACCGCAAGTTTGATTTGGCAAAACAGATGCCCTTCCGGATGCAACCTCACTGATATTCTAACCTCGACCTTCAAGTCAGAAACTCACTGCTTTAACCTCTAGTCTACAACTGCATCTCGATTTGATACAACAATTAATACTTTTCTATATCGTATATTTAAAGGTACTATATTGTGCAACATTTCCTTTATAATATGTGTCCCCAAAGCCTATGTATGATGCCTCAGAAGTGAAGAAAGTCTGTCATCTCCCTGACTTTCTTGCTTTACCATTTAGTGAATGTGTGCTCATACTGGCAAACCACAGATTTTCCCTTCTTGCGGGGTAATAACCACTTCCTCTGGATGTAGATACACCCATTGACCCTTCCACAGATGCACTCTGCTCGCTAAATTTACACGTGGGCACCATTTTTTGTCCCGGTATATTCTACCAAGAGACAAGGAGTAGGCATGGACAGACACAGCTCATTATCATGGATTCAGGCTGGATTTGGGGAAATATACTTTGAATACAGTGTTGTTGGACCTCTTACACCTTCGTGAAATTGTTGAAAATCTATATTATACGGAACCTATAATGAATTAACTTAAAACATTTTAATGGTACCGACTTGATGATACTCATTTGTTTATTACTTTTAGCTGATTGTACGTATGTATATGTCTAACTTTGTGAAACAGCTGTACTGCAAACAAATTCTCACAAAAATATACGGCTGACTGATACATTCAATAATACAGCTGGAACCGTGAGTAACACAAACCTCTATGTTAATCCTTAGGCATATTTTAACATGAGGCAGCTGCTATGACTTCTAACTGTGTCTGTCTTTAAAAGCAAACACAGGCTCCATTTGCATTTGGACTCAAATCAAAAAACTGCAGTCGGAACATGTACCCCATGTTATTTGATCTGTAAATCAACCACGGACTGCAGGTATTATATTTTCATCACAAAATTCAACAAATCACTATGTAAAAGCAGAGAAAATGTATACATTTTAATGGACTTGCGCATGTATCCGCAAGCTCATTTAGTATATGTATACTGAAACCAGAACATCCTTCATTCAGTGTTTCAGAACAAGGTCTTTGGGACATAAGCCATTTCATGTCATTTCAAGGCATCAAAGTGTACTACAGACCAATGAAAGCGAACCACTAAATACTGAGTGCTGAATGAGTTGGTGTTTTTATAACAAGTTTGCCTTGATTATGTTATTTATACGGTGTCCATCTTCAGCATGTGGGATGAGGTTTGCTTATAGCTGTAAATCTGGCAGACACAGGCAGACAAATTCTAATTTAATTAGGCTTGGGAATAATGTAAGTCCTACACAATTTCCTTGACAAATAGCCTACACTGAAGGGTAAATAACAAGTCTTTAAAATTGCTGCACTGGGATCAAGCCATGCCTTGTATAACATTGCTGTGTTTTTTTGAGTAGTAGCTATGTAGGATGGATTTATGGTGAATAATAATGGAGAGTAGTGACTCACAATGCTTGTGTGAAGTAAAAACGACCAAGCCCACGCAAAGCTCTTGGTGTAATGTATGCAGCCAGCACCTAATTTCTATTCCTCTCCAAGGAAGCTTTCTGAAACTAACCCAACCGCTCTATTTATATCCAGCAACATCTTTTCATCTCTGTGCTGATAGAGCCATTAGGAACAGCAAACCCCTATAGCATCTTAACCTGCACACTGAGTCCGGATCTTATAACACTACATAACGTTCCCATGCTATCAAGAGCTTACTGATGAAATGTCTTCACAGGTCATTTCAACTAAATAAATGCTCATTACCGTTTTCTTCAGAATAAATGTGTTCCTTTTTTTAGATGACTGAGCTCCTAAATTGAACATGGAATAGATTGCTCTTTGTGCTTTCTGCACACATCTTTGCTGATTGTGCATTAGGGCATAAGACAGTAAAGGAATGACAGGAATTTTGTTTGACAACAAAAAGTACTGATTACCTTAAATATATTGATTCGGGTGATTGGTATTTGAGTTTTGGAGTGGTTTGCCTCTTTTTTATTCTCACTTTTCATCCATTGTGTCATTCATGTGTATTTTCATGTTTGTCAGCATGGATTCAAACTGGGATATTTTTTGTTGATGACAGTCCGCTCATGTACTGCAGAGATACTTTTACCTTTGAAACACAGTTTTCTACTCCTCAACTAGGGCTGGTACTGATTTCAACCTCAAAACACACTAAAACACGGGCGTGCGTTAGAAAAGCTTTTTTGGCTTAAGAAGTTATTTGGTGCTAAGACCCCGGCGGAAGACTGCGACAGTGATGGAGGCATGGATGCGATGATCGAGGATTAGTCTTCCCCATGGTGTCTGGACACTAGTCGTGGCGAGGAAGAGGATGGCCTGGGGCGAGCAGGGGATTCGGTTCTTTTGAACATGTTTGAACACAAGGGCTTATGAGGCGGAATCCTGGCTGATGATTGGCTGGGTGGAGACGGTCTGCAGCAGCGATTGGCTGCCGCCAGTGGGTGTACCTGAAAATGAGCGGTGGTTCGACAATGGCTGGAGGTTGATCTTCCAGGTTGACTTACTGCTTTAAGCTCCATGACAACTGTGAATATGTTAAGACTGTGCATGGTACAATATAATTTAATTGATGCAGGAACACTTGTTGTGTGTAGAGCCCTCCAAGCCCTATTACCAACAACACATTTCAAACAAAACTTTCACTTAGCTTATATTGATAGCCAGAAAGAATCCATAGTGACTGTGGTTGAGGCTGAACAGTGTACAGAGGTGGTTGGACTTGAGGTGGGCAGCAGATACAGTTTTTAACCATGTAACTTCCCCGAAAATGTCTCTCGCTGTCAGAAATTGCCTTGAAAAATATAGATGTATTAATTTTAGGCCCAAGCAAGACAGCATGTGCCAGTATGTTCTATTGGTCTCATCATAGTATCATCATTGTGATTTTTGTTTCGCCCCTGATAATCGTGAAGCCAAAATCAGTTATCTTGACAGTCTTATCATGAACTTTCAAAGTCCTGTGTTCCCAATGTCCCAACTTTTTCAGAACGTGTTGCTGGCAATAAACTCAAAATGAATTAATAATTGAAAATTAAATATCCCCAAATTTCAGGTTTTTCATCCAAATATAGGCAGAAAACTTGCAAATGCATTCTGTATGTTTCCTACACAGGATGTTGAAGTTCCAAAACTAACACTATAAGGTTTAAGAAAAAAACAACAACAACAACAACAACAAAAAACAAGCTTCAAACAACAGAATTATCTAACGTCACCTTTCTTTTTCTTACTTGTTAATGACTCTTGACTGGTAACAGAGATGAAAAAAGAGATTGAGTTGATTTGAGCCAATTATTAATAAAGAAAAATATGAAATTGAACCGCTGAATTATGAAGATTATTATTTGATTCCAATAACAAGTTTAAAAGTGTGGAAAATTATAACTTAAGATAACATAACACCCCAAAGGAAGATTTAATATGAAGTAATGAAATTTGTAAAATATTTGTGCATGTGTGACTTTAGTTGAATGAGGTAGGGTATTGGAAATTAAGTGTTATATGACATATTAGGTTTAAAACGTGCACACAGGTAGTCCTTTGTTTAGCACCATCTAATCGCAAAACAAGTCCTGTTTATTTAAAATAATGAAGAATGATAAAATTCAGGATAAACTCGAGCAGCACACCAAGTTTCAGAGCAAAAGTCAACATTTTAGGACTACTTTCTTGAGGAAAACTGCAAATTAGAATCGTAACCTTGTAAAATGTCAGGAAACGCACTAAAATAAATAAATTTTAATTTGTAAGCCACATTTTGTCACACTTTGTTGACTATATGACCCACAATCACCCAATTATCAGCCTGTCATCATATAATATGTTTCACTTTATTCTGCAACTCAGTCCTAATTACTAAAATGCATTGCAGTGTTTTGTTCCCGCTGGTGGTGTGGAGCACAATATTTCAGTGTCAGAGGTGTGGTTCCACCTGTGACTTGTGTATTATGGAAAAAAAAACCCGATATTCTTGGAAAATGTAGCTGTGATTTTTGGGGGGGGTGTTTTTTTGATAAGCTTTGCCGCAACCTAGTGAACAAAAACAGTTTATCTTCAAAAGCAGGCGAGAATAATATCACAAAGTGTGTGTGTGTGTGTGTGTGTGTGTGTGTGTGTGTGTGTGTGTGTGTGTGTGTGTGTGTGTGTGTGTGTGTGTGTGTGTGTGTGTGTGTGTGTGTGTGTTCGTTCACTCACCAGCTGGGCATCTGCAGGAGGCTGTTCCATTGGAGCGTGTCAGGCAGGTGGAGTTGTGCAAGCAGGGATTGTGGATGGGGTCACAGGGGTCATAGGGCTGGCTGCACAAGGGGCCACTGAAGAAGGGGGGACAGGTGCAGGAAAACTCCCCAGGTATGTCTGACTCTTGACACTGAGCTCCATTTAGACAAGGCCCAGAATCACACTCATCCACATCCTCAGTGCAGTCTGCACCTGCCCAGCCTGGCGAGCATAAGCACCTTGGATATACCAGAGAAGAGATATGGCACTGTAGAGGTCATTTTTGCATAGATTAAAACCAAAACTTGAACAAAGCAATAAAACATTTATTTTGCACTTTTCTCTGGACTGAGGGTGTCATAAACAACTATGCAAAATATTGTTATAGCTATAGATACTGTGAGCTGCTGCAGATAAACTACAAAAAGGGACTTTTTTTTTTTTTTTTTTTTTAATTCAATTGACCCAGAGGAGACATTTTTCTCTATAAAGCTACAGCATAACTGTGCATTGGCACCACTGTCCTGGGTCTCAGTGAGACAGTGTGGGAAATTTACAGGTTAATTGCATGACTGGTCAGAGCAGCTTTTAATTCTGGACAGCTGAATGTAGGACACAGGGGGTTAGACTGCTGAGTAGGGATTAAATGGAAATGTATGCATGGTCGACATAGACAGAGAGCTGGGGAAAGAAGGGGACTAAGGACCAGAGAGAGTGTGTGTGTGTGTGTGTGTGTGTGTGTGTGTGTGTGTGTGTGTGTGTGTGTGTGTGTGTGTGTGTGTGTGTGTGTGTGTGTGTGTGTGTGTGTGTGTGTGTGTGTGCGTGTGTGTGTGCTGAAGTATCTGCTCTCAAGGCAGGTGAATATTCCACTTGGTGGCAGTGAGTACCTGAGTACACCGACCACTTCACCTCACATTCCTTTCCATCCCCCAACTTTTCCACCTGGAGCGGTTTTACGTCTCCCCAGCAAGAGAGGGGGGCATTAGCTGGAGCAGATACACCAGCTTTTTCCTCCAATGAGTCACAGATCCCCTGAAACCTTTTCATGCTGTGAGCCATTGATTGACTCATTTGTTTTACCTGCCATCTGCAATTCATTATCTGGCGCTGCCAGTGGAAGGACATATTGCCATCTCTGAACGGCGCTTTTTCCTACATTTATTAAGTGACTGATGCACCTCATGCGGACATCGCCCTCGAGGCAACTCGCGCACCTACTTGAAGCTGTTGAGGAGATCTGTGCAGGTGGCGTTGTTTTTGCAGGGCTGTGATAAACATTCATCAATTTCTTGTTGGCAGTATTCCCCCTCCCAGCCAGGGTGACAAACACACTCATAACTCTGGAACAGAAAAAAAGGGGATCGTTATTAAATATACACTGAAATGTACCGACACCTCAAATCTACACATGGTATTGATAGTACTTTATGGGACTGGAGTCGATTATTAGTCCTAAAAGAACTGTATATGCATGTGGGAGCTGTTAATTAGGCAAACAGTGCAATCAGATGACTTTGTGCCAATGATGTTTACTTATTTACACCTGGCATATTTTAGAAAACAAATGGTCTAATGAGTGATATACTTGATTGAATTCATCAGATTTTTTTCCTTTAAAAAAAAAAAAAATAATGCTGAAGGAAACCTCCTACGCACAAAATTAAATTAAACAAAAAAAAAAAATCCCTCTCTTGTGGAAATCTGTTTAAACTGTGGAAGTGTCATGCTTGTCTTTCATTCTCACATTACTGCTATGTAGATGTATTCCTCCTACCACCCACCCTCTGGACAAAATGCAAGCCTGATTTTTTTCTTCTTTTTTCATGCCATTCAAATATATGGTACAAACCTTTATCAAGCATACAATATTACCGCTGCAAAAGGAATTTTCATACACAGACAAACATGTAAAACAAGCTTGATTTAGATGGATTATTCTCTGTAGCCAGTAGATACATTAGTACTGTACTTTATGAAAGGGATTTTTATGTAGTGGCATATGCTGCTAATCTTTTCCAGTTTTTGTCTCTGAATTTAGAGCAGAGTACTTGCCCTTTATTTCATCATTGTACTCTGCTTTATGATAATCACAGCATTGCAAATTAATGGTTTGTTGTCTATTACATTCCAGGGTGCCAACTTAATTCTCCTTCCTCTTTGCATATATTATGAAGTCAGTCATATGGCCAACATCCTGTCTAAAGGTCTTGGATGCCTCTGGTTGAATGCATGCTAATCTTTATTTCATGCACTGGAGGGGAGCCGTTAAACTTTGTCTGATATAATTTGTACACTGTGGGCCCAATGTGGTTGGGGGAAAATGCCGTCATCTCATGATAAATTAGATGCCTCCAGGAGACTCCAATTCCTTACCCCTGGCAATAGAGCATAATCTAATTTTTGCTGCTAAGTCACCTTCAGGGACTGCAATTCTCCAAAATAAGCTGAAGCTCCGTGGGACAGAGTGTTCAGAGAGAGGAAGAGCTGCACTGTAAACAAGACTATGTGAAGGGGCTCCAAAAACCGCCCCTATTTAAATAATGAGTTGGTGGGGTGGAAAAAAGGGTGAAACAGTGGCAAACACAATATGTTGTTATATTCATCACATCACATCTCATTCCCTTCTTTTGCAGTGCCTTTTTGTCTTTGTATATTAAGAGTTCAATTAATTCCAGAAAATGAAAATTGCACCAATCTTTCAGGCAGGTACGTAGCTAGTAGTGATTAGTCAGCTGAGCTATCAAACAACCGCTGTCCTCACGAGTAGGTTAGTGTTTTATCCACATAGAAGTTTCCCTTCCTGCGTCAGTACTTGAGTAAAATAGAGTTTTAAGACAAAGAGCTGGGAAGGAAGACCTGTTTTCCTGTTAACTCAAGGCAGCATGTATGCTGTCAAAAAGACAAGAAAATAAACAGGTGTAATAACACTTCACTGGAGCGATCTGCAGACACGCTCAACTCCAGCATTTTGATAGTGATCTGAAAGGATCGACGGCTGCTGCTTGAAATGCTAGCGGGCCATGCTCGGGCCAGTTTGACATTGTTTATCTTCACACACTGAGCTTATGCAGCAACGGCCACTTTTCAATATATGCTTCCAGTAAGCTTCATTGAAGAGAAAAGCTTTTCTTTTGAGTTGACAGACAAATTAGGAACATCCCTATTAGGAATAGAACATAATATTTAAACTACTTAGGCTAACAGTTTGTCCTTGAGCTGTTTTTGAATTGGCTGATTTGATTGATAGCGACCACTCTATTAATAAAATGTTACTTTTTTTTGATAGTTTATGTGTAAACTGCTACCAATGTTCAGTGTTATCAGTGTTCACAAAAGCAAATGAACAGTAGAAAATAGTAAACCATTAATTTCTCCTGCTCAACGTGGAACACACTGACTCTGAAATGTCAAAGTATTTCTGCAATCTATGGCGAGGCTCTAATTATTTTTTGACAAAAGACAAAACACAAACCATTTTCAAGCAGTTTCTATGGAAGGTCACTGCCACAAGTTGAACGCTAATAGCTTAGCTTTGAAAGACCAAATGCTAATTTCAATGATTTATTTTTTTGTGTTAATGATGAAAAGATATAATTTATGTGTATTTCTGATTCCTGAGACTTCTATTTTCAATTGAAACATTAGAAGTTTGCTATTAAACCAGAAGTTATTTAATGAAAAGAAGAAAAAAAAGAAAAAATACTAAAAAAAAGAAAGACTTTATCTATGACACATCTGTTTCGCCACTGCAATCTGTTAGCAAATAAGCAGCTGTTGGAAAAAGGCCCCTGGTAGTCATTGCACAGTTTGTGAGCAGCGTGCAGCTCCCAGGGCCTTTTCGTAGCTGCAACAGATCAATGTTATTGGCTTAAAAACACTTGAATAACTACAGAACTAAAAGCTGTGCCTTACAAAAAAGAAAAACCTTAATATGTTCTATGTGTTTTGTCATTTTGCTCGTTTTTGCACTTGAGAGTTGACATTTATATTTAATGTTGTGTCTGCACATGGTTTACACTGTAAGGATGGGCTAATCTTTACTGAAGGGATATGCAGTACGCCAGAGGTTTACATAATGTACAGTTGCAACAGAACTTGGAAAACAATTTGGTATCAACTCAAACTCTGTATGCAGTAATTCATATTTTACTACCAATAAATGATCTGTCCAGATGTATGCAATTCCTAAACAAGAGTAAACATGCACAGTTTAGGACATCGAAATGATAAAAACCACACATTTAATATGCTCATTGCAAATGCCAGTGATTTGTTTCTGAGTATAGTTATGTAATAACGTAGTCTTCTTGTTGCATTTAAATTCACTCCATGAACATAAATGTATTAATTGACGTAATTCCTCTATTAGGTGTAGCACCAATGAAGTGCACCTAAATATTTCCCATCCCTTCTGCAATTTGACATTTGATAATACAGATGCTCATGCTGAATTTATCTGTGATTTTAAACCAAATCACAGATTTCTACAGCAGTTTTCTTGCAAAAGCATTCCACCATTGTTGCCCTTTCACAGTTGTCCATATTTACCATGACAGAAGCCCTTAGACACTTATCAAAAATAACTATTAACTCAATTGTAGTGATTTAAAAGACACTCGTGCCTTTTTTTAGTTGTTCGAGAGGAGAAAACATTAGCCCATTATGCAGCCAATAAATTAGTATACTTACCAGATGGAAGTCCTTACATACTGAATTGGTGCTGCACAAACTGTTCACGCAGTCATCAATGTCTTGTTCACATCTCAAGCCGACATAACCGGGACTGCACAGGCAGTAAAAGCCATCTACAACTACAAGAAAATGGGTAGGATAGTTACAGCGCCTTGCATCATCAAACAAATTCACTCACCGCTCTGTGGGTTCTATATTTCCACTGAAATAAGTGTGCCGATTAAGAACAGAAAGCAAAATCGCCCTTATGAAGCCATTTTTAATGGATATGAACATTAAATAAGCCTCTTACACTTGATCAGTGAAAACCTGTTGTTGCCAAGTGTGTGCGACAGGTCACCTCCCGGTGCATTACTCAGACAGCCTGACACTCTAACCATCTTTAAATGAACCTGTCTGCAACAGACATCCACTCCTCCTTTCTCCAGCTACTTTTCCTGTCTCTCTGTCTGCACTTACCCATTCTTTGTCAATGAAAGCCTGAAAGCCTTGTCATTTTTTTACCAGTCCTCCAACTTCCCAGCATCACATTGAATGAGCTGGAAAAAGACACAGGACATTGGGAGAGTGCCAATTCCAGTGGGGATTTTTTTTTTTTTTTTTTTAATTCAGATGTTACAAAAGTGCCATTTTCTTCCATCTAAATTTACAATCTCCCACTTCTAACAATCCGTTCTTTCCGCTCTTTAATTATTAATGATGTTAAAAAGGGATGCATCATTCTGTTTCTCCAACACAACATGAGTACAGGCAGCCAGTGACAGAGGTAATTGCAGTTCTTACAGGAGTGAATTTATTACTTCCCCAGTCAGGGTCCCAGGATTCTTCATTATCCCAAAGATTTACCACGTAATCTATGCTGTCACTCTGTCTTGGTGCGTGTAGATGCTATTACTCTCATTAAATGCTTTAGGTCCTGGGTGGCAGTAGCATTACTCATCGCAGCCACTGTGGCTTTGCATTGCTGTCCCTGGTGGCTGACTGCTGCTGAGCACCGGCCAGTCGGTCCGAAAGGCCCGTCTCACAAAACGAAGGTAAACTGACTGTTTTTACAATTGGTCAAGACACCTGGACGAGCTCTGCTGTAGCACTGCGAGGAGCAGCTAGTGATCTACTTAGGTCACTGTTGTTGTCACTGTTTTATTACCACATAAACTAGCAGAAACTGGCAGAGTTTCAGGAGTGCAATGAGGGGTGGAAAGTACTAATATTTTTGCTACTGGGAGAAATGTTCTGTAAAAAAACCAGTACAGCATATACACATGTATTTGATCACAGTATAGGTCTTTGGCATTTAGTGCAGTTTTTACTTTTTTTTTTCTTGGAACAATTCATTATTATAAAGATACATTTTTTTCTCTATAAATTAAGTCTAATGTTGATCAAAGATACTTTAAATGAAAATTGCTAAAGATGGAATACACAGGAGTAAAATCTGATTAAAAATACAAATTTTGTAATTTATCACCCATTATTCAAATTAGATCACACATGCTTAATTGATTTCAATTCACAGTTGCTTCAAGGAACTAATCAAGTGCACTCCAGCACAGCAATGTCCAGGATCCTCACATCACACGAAAGACTTGTCTCCCATTAACACCCATTCGCTGCAGTGGTGACCCAGTTGCAATCTGCCTGCTAGACTGTGAGCAAGCGGAGCGAAATTAAACATATACACTGTGTGCGCGGGTGTGTGAGTGCATTCATTGGAGCTTCCCATCTCGAGTGCCTGTTCTTAAGAATGTTGGCAAGATAAGCTGATTCGTACCATCATAGCAGAAGCCATGAACACAGGGGCTGGAGCTGCACTCATCCACATTGATTTCACAGCGGGGGCCACTGAAGCCCCGGCGACAGTGACAGCGGAAACCCAAAGGGAAATGGTCCTGATCCAACTCTTCCACACACACTGCATCATTCTCGCAGGGATTACTGGCCTCACACGGTAGGAACTCGCAATTATGACCTGTAGAGAGGCAAAGAAGCGCACATGGTAAGGCCATCGAGCAGACAATCTCTTGAAATCCAATATAAAACTGGAGACAGGCAGATACAATAGAAAATACCGTTATTGTTCATTTTCTGCCTTTGTGTTTGAATGCATGCTATCCCAAGCTAAGATGTTCTGTTCTTTAGCAAAGATTACCATTTTAATAGTTCCTTTTACAAAAAAGAACTGCCCTCTTTCACCATGCAACAGCCTTTTCTTCAAGATTGTTACAAAATAGTAATTATTTGCCAATTATCCGCGGATATAGGCAAACACTCACTTTCAGTACCAACACACGTGAAAAGAAGTGGCATTGGTATTGTTAGAGCCCCCCAAAATTATAGGAATTAAAAATACGCTTCTGCACTTGTTCCAGAACATTTACCAAATGAATGGCGTCAGTCAATGCAATCATGATCCATGCTGGTTTAAAACTACTGATAAAAGCACACCTGTGGACAGCTGGCACTCAGCTTTGGTTCTAATGTGCAAAGAAATATTAGAATTTGCAGAATTTTTGTGTCAAGTAATTGTCACTGTGCTTTTCAAAAGTGTAAGCACTGTACAAAGAAACTGAAGTGGCTGACATCACCATGGGTAAGCCATGTGGGAGGCATCATCTACTGGAAAGTTCAGAGAAGTTCTAAAGTGCAATGGGAATGAAAGAAAAAATTTACATGCAAAGACAAATTATATTAAAGGGAAGAAAATCAATCAACCCAAACCATGAAAATCCTAAAAAAAATAAAGCAAAATATATAAAACCAGAGTGGATTTGTGATGAAACAAGACGGAAGCATGTTTACAGGTGTCTCTGTGTGTGTGTGTTGTTTCAGTATGCTTCAAACTTTGTTGTTTGTAAATTGTTTTTATAAAAAATATTTTAGAACTGACTATAGACCACCATGATAAAATAAGCAAACCCATAAGTGTAACAGGTCAAACAGCTGCATACATGTACTAATAGACCTTTTACTGTCACTTCTCATTTGCTATGGATTCCAGTAGCAATATCCAACCACCTAATATCCACTTTATCCATGGTCTTTTTTCAGGGAGCTGTAACAGATCACAGTTTACTATGAGTGAAAGCAGGCTAAATATCAAGCACAGGTCACATATCCAACACAGGGCAAACATATGTTGTTGGACTGTTGAATGAAACCAGAAGAAAATATAAACTCTGCACAGAACCTCAGCTACGTCACCCAGCAGCCTGGTGCTCAATATATTTTATACTGATAATGGAAGAAGTCCAGTATTCAACTCAAAATTTCAAATTAACATGTATGAAACTATGTGCCAGAGTTGCCCCACTTCAGTTTTGTCTTCAAAGTCATTTACTGAATAAATGTTAACATTTGCAATAAAAATATTTTAGCAGAAGCAGTGATATGCTACCCAGAGGGGGAATCATGAGCGAATAGCAAGTGTCAGCCTCTATATAACACAGAGCTTATAAGTTCTACCTCTGATCATTTCTGTAAACACACACAAATAAAATAAATAGAGCATTCAGTCAGTAACAAACCTTTCGATGAACTCCTGCAATCTAAATCCTCGCCTGTAAGCTTTTAGTCAGACTCTTTGTCAGGAACTCGTTAGCTTTTGGCCGAGTCAGCTGATTGACCTCTGAGTTATTAAAGAATCTGACAGGTTCAGAAAGTTTGGCTCCCTCTAAGCCAGCTCATGTAGCGGAAATATCGACTGATATTTCAAATGCTTCAGACTTACAATAGCAGATTGCCTGTTTCACAATTTGCAGCAAACAATCACACAGTCTTGCTGATAAACAGTTCTCCCACTCTCGTACAGCAATATTTACTGTACTAGTACTGAAGCTCCAAGAGGGAAATGTCTCCAAACACACATATTGAATCATTTGAAATGCTAAGATAAAACAGGTGAAACTAAAGATCACAACCGACTATAATAAAGGCATTTCTATAAATATAAATTTAAAAAAAATCTGTTTAACTTTAATACTAAAGAAAAAAAATAGATATTTTTTGATCATAGATACTCAACAGCAGACACTCAGAGTTCAGTGTATGTTGTTTAATGTATTTTTTTTCCCTTTGACGGTGGCAGCACAACATGAATAACCACTGCCACACCTTACAGGAAATGGTGTTGCGTGGATAATCAGCCGTGCCTCATCTCTGCTTTACTTTCTACACTCCTTTGAATTACAGCTGAAGACGTCCATTTTCATTCCCATCAGGGTCTTGAATTTTTCTCCTTGCGCCGTCAGTGTCTCTTTGAAGTGCCTTTTTGTCAATTCTGTGTGCCTTTTTCAGGAGTCATTTCCTTCTGGTCGCTCTGCCGCAAAAGCCTGGATTTGTGAAGAGCTGTCCTGACTGTTGTCCTTCCAGGAAGATCTCACAGCCAATGAGCTCATTAGTTCTGTCAGACTAGTCCTAGGTTGTTCACCAGGGTCTTTCTCGACCACTTGCTTGGTTTGTTAGGACGAGCGTGCTCTGGGAAGGTGCTGGCTGGATGGACTTTTTTTTCTTCTTCTTTTTTCACATCCATCAATGATTTATGGTTTTGTGCTCTTGTGAAATCCCAACACTAAAGTTTTATCTACCAACAGATATTCAAGCTTTATGGAGGAGTCTCTCCTCCAACATGCACAATGAGCAGTGGACCTAATAACAACAACCACGTGTGTTTTGATGGAAATCATGCCAAGAGAGCTAAAATATTAGACATAAACCAAATAGTGCCAATATATTATCCCTGTTAAAATTGTCCCACTAATTTGATATATACAATTTTATAGCTCAATAAAAAGAACAAATGAAATTCTAATTGCAAAAAAAGTCAATGTACATTACTTTTTAAAAAATCTATTTATTTCAAAGCAACTATAGTTAACCTTTTCCACAAATGGACACATTCAAAACATGGAATATTATAGAGATTGTTAATTGAATTTAAAAACTTCATTCATAAAAACTAATTTTTAATGTGAATAATTTAAAACAATGTATATAGGTGAGTAAGTAAATAACCAACAAACAAATACACAATCAGTAAAAAAGTAACTAATAATACTGTAAATAAAAAAAGAAAATCATATATAAGAAAGTAAAAGCATAAGTAAATATGGAAATAAGTAAATAAATCAGTAAATAAGCAAAAATGCAAGTAAAAAATAAAAAGTAGCTTCTATTTATTCTATGTGAGTTGGATATTCCAAATAACAGATGTTGATTATGCAAAGTCTTACCCTTTTCCACTGTTTTAGTAAACCCACTTGTCCGCAGTTTCAAAGTCCCCGAGGAGGACTGACAAATCCAGAGCGACACTGGATTTTCCCACTCAGAAATTACTGATGGAAGTTGTCACTTTCTTGGCAGAGGCATCAGCTACCGTTTACATGTCCCTAACTGCAAGTTTCCTTTATTTAACTACAAGTACCATATGAAGACATACTAATTTTGTTGAGCCATGTAAAGTGAGCTCACACAGGTGAAAAGAATAGTATGTGAAGTTAATTAACATTTTATCCCCATTCCCTCAGTGCTCATTACCTTTAAATGGAGCCACACACTGGCAGAAGTAATTACCAGGCTGGTCAATGCAAGTGGCTCCATTCTTGCAGGGATATGAGGCGCACTCGTCAATGTCAAGTTCACATTTTGTACCTTTGACAGGAAAGAGGAGGAAAAAAAAGTTCAATAAATATGTACTTTTAAAAGAGTGGTAAATCATTACATCACAAAAATATCTTCATAAGCTGTTAATCTGCAGAAAATGAACTTTTCTGAATTATGTGTATACTGTATGTCAAGGTATTTACCATTAGTCTTTCATCTGGGTATAAACAGGAGTTAAACAACAATAATATTAATATGATGTTTTGCAAGTGATTTTCTAGAGGAAGCAGACCTCAATACCACACAAAGAATGGAAATGTTAGTCTTTTTGAACTGAGGTGCCGAACAAAGCTCTAATACCCAAGAACCTGCAAAGAAAATCCTCAGTTCTGAACGCAAAAAAAAAAGTTTTATTTAGTCTGTTATCCTTAAGAGTTCTTAAAAAAAAAACCTCCCTTAGTGATCATAACAGTTAGCTTTGCAACCTCATCTATTGCTGGCAACGCACCTTGAATTCTTCTCTGCAAGAATTCTTAGCAATTGTTAGGAACAGTTCAAAAGCTGTTATTGCGTCTGACTTTTTAAGAGTGGAAATGTCTTTTTGTGTGGTTTAATCTGGAGACGTCTCTGTACTGGAAGCAGTAGGCTTTCCGACACGTCACACCGAGAGAAAAAATTACCCAGCTCGACTTCAAAATATCTACAAGTATTAAACTGGTTAGCTGATTGCGGCTGGCTCCGCTTTGAAATCATTTCTGTAGAGATGGTAATACATAATTCATGAAAAAATATGTGATATGTGATTATCTGAATGGGGTGGTTTAAATGAGCGCATAACACAAACACAAGTAACATTATTAGATGAGGCGACAGTACACAAGCTGGCATAAGCTTGATTTTCTGACTGGACACTACTGGTGCAAATTTATAAAATATAGTATGGTAGACCACTAAACTAAAATGCCCTCAAATAGAAATAATGATAAATATATCATTCACCAAACCTGTAAAGCCAAGCATGCAGACACAACTGTAGCCATTAACGAGGTCGAGACAGGTGGAATCGTGCAGACAGGGGGAGGAGATGCACTCGTCTATGTTGACTTCACAGTAGTTCCCTGCAAAAACCATGACATTTAAATGATAATTGGCCACAAATGTCCAAAAAGCTGCACTTCCTACAGAAAACATGATTCATAACATATTATGACTGGTGCTTTACAAAATATGCTGCATTTGGCTTAAAACGTCTTCATGGAGAACGTCATGTTTGACGAGTGGTGACATTTAATTCCTTGGTTGTAGCTTATTGAGACAGTACATATGCACATCTTCGCAAACACATTGTAGAGGAGGGGGTTGTTACACCCCCCCCCCCCCTCCTATTTTCTTTTTCTGTTCCTCATATAGGCATTTGGCCCCGTTATTTGTTTAAGGGAATTGTTTATTGGGAATTTGGGAATGTGCGGCGGTGAGCGCATCCGGGTCTTGGAGATTTGCTTTTGTGGTTAGTTGCTTCCGCTCCACCTATAGATAGGCTGGGTTTGAGGACCACACACTCCCGGGAGCCAACGAGCTGGCCGAGGTCAGAGTTATTTGGCATGTCTGTACCGGCCGTACTGTTTTCGCTTTTTATTTTCCCTCGGGGTCTAGTCGGTGGTGTGTTTGCTTTCTTAGCCCTGTTTCGGGTTGGGCCATTGCTGCACCTGTCTGTTTTGTTTGGCTGGGCAGTCACGCCCATCTTTCAGGTAAACCTTCCCTGTTCCCTGTGTTTTTTTCTTTTTTGGACAGGTGGACGAGGCTTTTGGGGAAAAGAAATCTAACAAAATAAACCAAATGTTTACAAACTTATGCCCTTGTCTCCCGTGTCCTGAAATACGTTTCCTCCCTCTTTGGGGTCGTAACAAGGGTATTTGGCTGTTAAGCTAGGGAACTCAACTTTGTTGAGAGAATATTTCAGTCTACGTGTGAATGTTTAATAAACAACCTAAAGCTCAGCAGAGTCAGGAGCTACAAAGAAGCAACATGTTTTTACTCTCCATTCAATCCAGGGGACATGTAGCCAATTTTATTCATTTTATACAATCTGTTGACTGCAAACCAAAGCAAGGTGCAACACATCGTACATTGGTGGTATTTTCAAAGTTTAATGACATATTAGCTAAAGAGTTATTCATGCAAAAGGAGGCCCGACCATGAATGGAATGCATAGATATTTCAAACACTCACTATAAATCCTTTTTGGATAATTTTAAGACATATTTTAATATTTACAGATTCTCTATATTTGATTCCACGGTCAGTGGAATTCCAACTAAGCAGGCTTGAAATATCTCTGGTATTTAGAAATGTAAATCAAATTGATGAAAATATAAAAACAATATTTTGCATATTTGATATACATTCGTGCGCTGTGCTCTTGGCATTCTTCCTTAATTTTCGAAAAAGAAGAAGATCAGCAGCACGTGTATGTTAATGCACCATCATTGTTTCACACATTTACAGTCTCTGAGCTTTAGAGCAGGCTGTGACATTGTGTGAAATGTCAAAAGGATAACAGGCCTTTGAATTACACCAACACTCCGCGTAATTACAGTGCACTGTTTGTGCTGCTCTTGTAACACTCGTGTGGATGTGACTTGAAGGGTTACATGAGGTAAGTGATGACGCCCCGAGGTCTTTGTGTTGTCCACATTGATGGTCACGACTCCCAACATTATCTGATCCTCCTGCAGGGACCTTTCAAGAATTTGATCATGCTTCTGATAGTCATTCAATTTCAGCATCCATGGTTACTTGGTTAGAGCACTCACCAGCCAATTCAGTAGGTTGAGCTTTAATCAGAGGTGTATACGTAACCCCTGACTTTTACCAAGTGAATCACAATCGATGATCAATGTATACACAAAAAATATAACCAAATATAACACCAATGTAATTTTTTTTTTTTTTTTTATGTTTATCAACATTATGTTTGAGAGTATAAAAGCCTTTTGGCTTGTCACATTAAAAAATACAGTCCTGATGCCAATGCTGTGACTCATCTGTCAACCAGTCTGGATAAAAGCTTATCAAAAGATGTTTGCTGTGATTAATCCTACAATGAAAGAGTAGTTCACCTTTCCATTCTCCATCTGTACAACAGTGAATACTTTGAAATGGGAGGCACAATAAATGGAAAATGACAGAAGAAGCCTCTGGCCTGTAAAGGATGTGGATTTTAATCTAATTTACATAGATGTGCTCTGAGCTAAGACCCTTAGCCTTTATGACTTTATACAAAAATCTGATCAAAAGCTTACTATGTTTCAAATAAAATGGATTGCATTGCTTAATTAATAACAAATGCAGATTTTAATAATTCAATATGTACATTTACAGTGAAAGTGTCAACAAACAAGTTCATTACCATATTTTATATTCTCAAACAGTTTACAGTATGAACCACCTGGGAAAATGTTCAGTTCTCTACATACTATCATTATGATCAACCTGTACATACCTAATGCATGTTTACACTTTTAGAAATGGATATTTCACAAACGATACATGTTTCCACCTAGTATGATGATTTATTGATCGTTTCTGGCTGCCTCACCAACAATCTACATTATAGATGCATTATAACTGATATTTAAACTCTTTTGTAACGACCCAATAAGCTAATAATCCAGGCAGGTAGATCAGAGGCCAAAATCCAAAAGAACAAGTAAAGATGCGGGATCTCAAAGACACAGAAGTACTAAGATTATCTGCCACAGAAAACATGAGGGAAGAGGGTTAATATACACTGGGAGAGGGAAGGACATCAGGTGAAATGCATTGGCAATTAGATGGATGGAGGGGGAGTAAACAGGAAGGACAAGCGCCGTGGACAAGACAGGCAAGTAACAATATAAAACAGGAAGGATGAAAAAGAGGTAAAACACACCAACTTCACAAAGACAAAGAGGGAGACCTGACGTCACTATCTGCCAGACAAGCTGTTCATTCATAGTTCTTTTTCATTTCATCTGTACTATCTTGATAGTCTGAAATATTTTCAAATAATGACTTCCCTCCTGGTACCACAGTTCGAGATTCAGCGATTTAGTCCAAGAATTGGACATGATCATCCTTCTGGGCTCCAAAAATGCAAATCTCTATCCTATGGCCACATTGACACAGTATGAGAAGATGAGCTAATTATTTAAAGGGAATGGTGAACTGAATGGCTATAAATGCAGCTTGTTGAATCAGAATGCACACATTTAATTATTCCACTTCAAAGATTAGGTTCTAAAACATGAGGATTTGTTTATTTGAGCTTCTCCTTTGCGTCACCATTTTCTGAAATTATCCGTGTGGAGACAGTAATGTTATACTCGACGTTTGACTGGCGTACAAATAGCAAAGCATCAACACCAAACAGATTGCATGCACACGTAGAACACAGCTTGGCTGAACAGACCAGGCAGGAATTTTTTTTTTCTTTGCATAAATTAACAGGTGGCTCACTGCTTTATAAGCTCATGCAGTTTAGCTCTCAAGCATTAAAAGCTCACAAGGACAGATACGAGTACAATTACTCAAAAGCGCATGTAAAAGTGCACCTATATGTGTGACACTCCACCTTCTAAGCATGCTGTAAGTACTTCTGATAAAGGTTTAATGGCAGTGTTAAGAACATGAGCTTATAGGAAAGTTTTACTCACCATCATTACCAGATGAAACACATGAAGTAATGACCCCATTTCTGGATTGAGAATACTTGTTTTGATGAATATGTTTCTGAAATTCAAGCCTAATTCACTCACACTCTTTGACACCATTAGTTATAAACGCTGCGTGGAAGTTTGAGCAGTCATGGTAAGAAGCAGATGAAATACCTGAGATCCCAGGAGGACACTGGCAGCTGAAGGAGTTGAGCTCATCTATGCAGGAGCCTCCGTTTCCACAAGGCTGGCTGACACATTCATTCACTTCAATCTCACAGTTATTTCCTACAAAAGTATGAAAGGGGTCCAACATGTTGACAAATGGCTTCTGCGAATAAAACAGCACTTTAACTTACAAAGAATAACTTCCGAGATGGCTTTCACTTACCAATAAATCCAGGTGCACAGAAGCAATTGTAGCCATTCACAGCATCTTCACAAATACTCAACACTCCACACGGCTCTTCTTCACAGTCGTCAATGTTTATCTCACAATGCTGGCCTGTTAAACCTGCCGAGATGGGACAAGACTGCTTTTATGACACTGTTTGGTAAAAGAATGTGTTTAACAACCAAACTGTGGCCTTAAAAACACCATACGACATTAATACAAAAAATTCTTAGTGTCCTGATCTCAATATTCAAGTGTTTACTTTGGAGTTGCAAACTTCAATTCAACGTTAGGGAGCAATGTTTTGATGAATGTGTCACCACTTTGCATTGGATGAAGCGTGTGATGAAAATTACTGCTGACTTGGTTTGGGTGTTGTAGGAAGTGTCACAGCAATAATATGCACACAGGTGTGGAAGATATGGAGACTGCTGTTGGGCATAGGGGCAAACAATGTAGACTGTCATAATTGTGGACGTTAACACAATTATGTTTACAAAATGCCCTCTGACGTATGTTTGGATATTTGATTTCTTAATGGTTTATTTTTTTTTTTTATATGAACACGTTATAAACACTGACCTACTTAGTAGTGCTTACATTTCTTAATATATCATTTGAAGTTTTTTGGAAAGACTGAAACAAAGCGTTGACAATACAATGAGCCACATGGTATAAAAGCTAGCTGGCGTGAGCATCAAAGGATCTCGTGGTCAAAGTGATTCCGCACACCTGCTACAACCCCTGAAGCACAGCACAAGGGTTTTTCACACGCTGTGCCTTCCTCTGAATGAAATGTCCCTGGATGTGCAAAGCATCTCAGCTTGCTTATTCAGTTTGCTCAGAAAGATGAAATGTGGGTGATTTTGTCAAGTAAATGGTTTTGATGTCAATGCAATCACTTTACAGCAGGTGTTTTTTTAATTTTTATTTCATTTATGATGGAGATGAATTGATCACTGCTATAGTGTGCACTCACCTAATATAGTAACACAGAAATCATTTATGGCACAAAGATTGACAGCGATAATTCACTGTTCTGGCTAAAAGGGACAAATCCACTATACACAATCAATTGTACATAAACACCAAATCCAGCAGGTTAACATAGGTACATACAGTATTTGGTCATTGCTGCTGCAGATTGACAATGCATTTTTACTTATGGCTGTGAACATGCATAGCCATGCAGCATTGGTGCATTCAGTTTTAGCATCTTTGGTGAACAAGCGCTGACTGCTTAAGAGGAGGGAGCAGGTCAAAGTGAAATTCAAAGTGTTCCTGCTCAAGGAAAAGTCCACATAAGCTATTCTAACAGCAGAATAATCCAGCCAGATTAAAAAAGGCTGCTCTTTTTTAATTACACATGTACTCATAATAAATTAACCAATCAGAGTAGGGTCTCATGTTCTCTTTTGCCATGGTTCCACAGACTTTCTGTCGTGGAGTGTCACAGGAGTGGACCGGTTTTCACGCAGTCCGAAATTAAATTAAAAATGAAAATTTGTGGATGGTACAGAAAGAACCTGCGACCGCCGGGTACGATTTTCTGCTACCCCTCCATTGAGGTATTTATTTCATCAGACGCAAACCCTGTTGTTGTTTACATGTGCCACTTTGCGCTCACTGGTTCATTTGATAACTTGGTTTATTGAAATGTTGGGGCACAACAACACCACGGTCTTGTTGGTCCTCTCAGGAACAGAAGAAGGAAATTCAACAGGAGCTGGACATTGCTGTTCACAATGAGAAAGTTTAACCTCAGTTGCAAGAGCACGGCTTGGACGGCCGCCGGCCACGTCCGTGTTCTTAGACGTCTCAGAGTCGTTCACAACCCCGCCTACATTTTTACTGTACTTTCTGTTGTGGGACCGCGCAACAGAGTTGGTCCTGGGTGCGCTTTGCCGTACCGTAACCTCAGGCTCTGTGGAATAGGGGCTTTAGAGACGGAGCTTTTCAAGGACCACTTGCTTGTGTGGAACTGCTGAATTTTATTCTGTACCTCAACTTCACCATGTTTATAAATGACTGCCATAACAGGTGCATGTAAAAATAAAACTGAAAAAAAAAAAAAATTTCACTTAGAGGGCAGATTTGCGGAGTTGTGCTGTAATTGACAGCGTGAGAAGATTACACAGGACAGCTGCTGAGCAAGAATTTATATCTTTTC
Organism: Blennius ocellaris; assembly: GCF_963422515.1. Lineage (NCBI taxonomy): Eukaryota > Metazoa > Chordata > Actinopteri > Blenniiformes > Blenniidae > Blennius > Blennius ocellaris. Next base: position 13,191,168 of record NC_137662.1, read on the forward strand.
TGTGTGACAGTGCACTTGAGGGAAATGAACAGAAGTACAGAATGTCATGTGCTGTCAGATCCAGACTTTAAATTTAGTTTCCTGATGGACACAGATTCATGCATGCTACTTCTGTTCAAGCAATGCACATGCTCAACAGAGCAATGACAACCAAAACAAACAAAAATAAAAGACAAGTTCTAGTTCATTTGGAAGGATTTCAAGACTATTCTGAATACTTGCCATGTGGTAATAATAGTTGTCATTTGTGTCACAAATTCAGAATGCAATTGTTTTGCTCCTTCATACAGAGTTTACACAGACCTCGACAACCCAAGAGTCACATGTGGGCCTTCGCCCCCCCCCCCCCAAAAAAATGCTGCTCACAATCAAACTGAAATCAGAGCAGGTGTACCATAGAGCCACTGTATTTAGCTAAGCTTCAAGGGTATATGGGTATATTAAATTAATCATGATAAAACGAAGTACATAAAGAATCTCATGTACTGTCATGTTTGTTTCAGTGGGCTTATCTTCTTTATCATGATTTTTTTCCCGTTCCTCCCCCATCCCTGACTGGACTATGTAACATAACTCATCCACAAGATGCTGAGACTTTCTCTTTTTGTATGTTTATTAATGATCTATTTCCCATTTGTGTGCGTGTCTATCATATTTTATTTGTAATGTTGCCATTATTGCTATGCTTTGCTTGTAACTTTGATTATTTGATGTTAGGTTACTGCCTGGTAAAATAAGCATTAAAAACGCAAAGGTTTGTCTTGCAGGAACAGTCGTTGATCAAAACCATGTTATCAACCGATATACAGTACATAAAGTGATTTATTAATATAGCACAAGTGGTGGGAACTCAGCTACCTAATATTTTAAGTGACACCCTTGGGAAAATGATTTGCTGAGCCCTGCCAATAAATATTAACATAATTGTAAAAAAGCTATTCACACAAGAACTAGTCTTTTCTTGTCACATTCTTCAGTAATCTCGTTTTTTTACTTTAACATTTTGGCATGACACTGCAAAGATATGTTGACTAAATTTATTCAATTGTACGCTTTAAAAAAAGACAATTCTACTGGTGTAGTTTTGAGCAAAAGTCAATTAACTGATGTTTATCAAATGAACTTGTCGACGTGATTGTTGGTGAGTACCAATATTATATCATTACGTTGAACTTTTTTCCCCCAGAGAAATACATTTTTCAGGCTGAAAATGAACAGATCAACTGTCAGACAATAAAATATAGATTATTGATATTATATTCCCCTGACAGTAAAGTAATTCTTACATGCTAACAGAAAACCAGTAAATTGTGAATGGGCAAACAGACCTTCTGAGCGTCATCACTGCTTTGAAGTCAGCTCACGACCTGATGAACTGAGCCCTTACTTACACATTTCATAAGGCTGCTACGTCTTGTTGCTCAAAGCCAAAGAGATTAGACTCCCACAGAGAAGAAAGCTGAACAAGTGAAAGCTGGGAATGTGTCTGCAATGTACATGATTCATTCGAGGAAATGCCTCCGTCTTGAGCCAAACCCCGGCTGAATGGTGAACCTGGTAAACAATCACACTGGAACCCTTATGATAGATCAATACACGGTGAACCATGTTGACACAAGCCATCGCCACACTGGTTTATAGGCGTTTTGCAGAGAGGCTCAGTGTACCCATGTTGACACACACATCTAGAAGTATTTTCTAGTGCTTCACAGAAGAAAGCCCCCTCAGGGTCGCAGGGATTTGACACACATTGCCTCACTGATGAGGAGCAATCTTTGCCATGGTATCCTGTAAAAGGTGGGATCAAAGACATGATTGATGTGCCGTGTACAGTATCTTTTTGCCGTCCCACATCTGGCAAAAATTACGGATTGCGATTTCACGTAACGCTCCCATTGCCAGTGTTTTTCGTCTCGGCCGATTTACATAATTCACCAAGCTGGAGTATAAAGGACGAAAACCAAGCCGGGATTTCAGCCAACACTCTACAACATACCGTAGAGAGGTAAAACACTGAAATGTGTTTTTTTTTCACCCATTTTAACTCATTTGTGGATGTATACATGTGCTTTTAAATAGCTTTCCTGCTGATTGCGAAGTAATCAACATTAATATGTTTTCACGTGTATTAATGACTGAATTTAGAAAAGGCATAAATGAACAATGAAATGAACAATGAACACATGGCTAAATGCATTTCTAGGCTAGTACATTTTTTAGAAAACACACTAATGAACGTGTATATTTTCATTATACCAGCAACTGCAGCCTGAACCATTTATGAAAACAGAGAATAACAAATGTATACTGATACGTGTAATAAAAAGGCTTGTTTAATACCTGGAGGGCAAAAACACTGCAGGTCTCCAGCTAACTTGCGTGAGCAGGTTCCTCCATTTTTGCAGAAGTACACATCACAGGCAGAGACTGATATGGAGCAATTTTTTCCTGAGAGGTAAATAAAGTGTGTTAATATATGGTTAATGTTTTGTTTTTTTAAGGGGGGGGGGGCAATGACACACACACACACACACACACACACACACACACACACACACACACACACACACACACACACACACACACACACACACACACACACACACACACACACACACACACACACACACACACACACACACACACACACACACACACGAGAGAGTCAGAAATCAAGAGGAAATCTCTTTTATATGTAGATTATCTATAGGTAATGAAGTACATACAGTTAAGAGCCTATTGTTTTGCTGCAGAGAAGAATAAGTGGCATGAACCTGTGTGATATGGAGTACAAAGTAACACAGCCAATGGGATTGTTACCGTTGTATGACAGCCAGATCTTCCACTGCAAGTACTAACTGTGTCTGAAGTTGAAAGTCCAATTTTAAAAAGAATGACAACTATGCTTTTAATAGAGCAATTATATCTTAACCAACATGTGCAGGAAATGGCTATGGTAAAATTTCCAATCATACTTTCATAAATATAAATCTACATGTCTATAATACAATAAGACACGACACCTCAAATGCAGACCTAAAAATACATTACTGTAATAAAATGAGCCTCATATTTTGGTATAATCCCCACAATGCAATCTATTGCGCCATGTGTTTATTCTTAAAACAGTAAATTCTTCATTGATTTATATCTACATATGGCAATCATAGTGTCACTTAGGTAAATAGCATTGTCTGACGAACGTGCTTTCAGTGCAGGTATATTTTGAGAAACAGCATTTCAAGTACTTTTGGATGGCTCGTTAACAGCAAGTTCCAACAGTTTTCTAAACTTATTTACAGTAAAAAAAAAAGGCCCATTCAATATGGTATTATCTGAGATGTTGCTGTACTTCATATAATAAATAGAGTACCGTATCTAGATTTAAATTAGCCTGTAGTTTACCCCAGGAAATCCATGCTATACTACGCTGCTGCAGGACGATAAAGTCTCTATTATCAATTAAGACATTGTGAATTTGGTGAATGAGCTCTTAGACTGAACATGTACACAGTTTGATGGCTTCCAATGCTGTGTAATGACACTCAATAGGGACTGCTAGGAAAATGACAAGAAAGACAACTAACCAGCAAAACCCAAAGGACAGATGCACTCATAGTCAGCAACCAGGTCGATGCATGTGGAATTATTGGCGCAGTATCCGTGGGCGCATTCATCAATGTTGATTTCACAGTTCAATCCCCAAAACCCTGGAAAGAACAGAAAAAGAAATCTCATCAGAGATGGCGCGCAAATGTCAGTAAACACCAGACATGAAAAGATACTAATTAGAATCAAATTACACCTCGGAGCAGTTTATTGCCGTCGTGAAATTTTACAAGTCTTTTCAGTGCCGGCTTGTCACTAGCTTACAAGTGTATATGACAGAGAGTCGACTGTGTCACAGTCTGTGTGCTGTGAGCCTACCTGATTAATATTTCCCTCATAGTAATTAATTCTATGTTAAATCAGCACATTTGATTTCTGAAAAATAAAAGGTTAAAGCCATCAAGAAAAAGCGAGTACTGCCAATTCTTGCCATTTTCGTCCCCATAAATATATTCCATGGCATGGTCACGCTACAAAATGACTATCATTAGCACTGTCACACACTGCAGCTACAGGAGGCCCATGACTAATGCTTGGCTATCAGCACCATCGGTGCAGGTCAAATTCTCATCATTTCTCAAACTGACCATGGAACCAATTTCCACCTCTCTCCAAGTCATAAAACTTGACAATTATCCCGACTTCATTAAAAATGCATAACAGGCTTCACCCACAATCAAGGTTTAATCAGAGGTATGTCTCATAGGTAAGATGTCAACTGGACCAAGAAATTATCCGAAAAATAGCGCAGATTTATTCCTTCTTACACTAATGATGCAAGTGACATGTGATGGAATGACTTTATGTAATCCGAGAAAGAGAAGCAAACCTACCAAGAAGGTTGGACACATCGATGAAAAAGTGACGTAAAGGTAGCAGTCAAGGTCATGTGTTTGAAAAGAACATTTTGTGAGTTTGCAATTATTAAATGTGAACTGAAACATCAAATGGTGCAAAACAGCAAACGCCTCACCATTTCTCTTTCACATGGACAAATGTTTATTTCACTCTCATTTGCAGTGATGATCTCAATTACACTGAACAAATGTATAAACAAAACAGTTTCGTTTTTGCTCCAATTTTCAATGAGCTGAACTCAAAGATCTCAGAAGACTTGGCAGTACATCCATGAATCAAGAAATTGATGAGGAATGTAAAAATAAATACATTTTGGTGAACTAAAACTGTGTCTTATTTACACTGATAAAGGTTGTTGTGTTCTTAAAAAATAAGGTCACATTCAAACCAGTTTAGATTGACTGCATTGTGTAAAATCCACTCTCTACATTTGGCAGTGATGCTTCTCGATTATGCTTGAGCAGCGACAAGATAACGGGTAAAAAAAAATAACTATGGGGTCACACTGGTTCAGTAGAGAATGGGAACAAACTCACGATTAGTTTATTTTTAAACCTCAACCAGACAAAAGGTGAACTGTAGGGACTGAGCCGACAACCCTGCCCATGTTAACGAGCTGAAAAAAATATTTTAGGATTAAAATCTTGTATGAGATGTAGGGGAGAGTGCATACTGTACTTTTAAAAGTAGTAGTAAAGTTACAATATGCCGACAATATTTTTTGGGATGGTTTGAGAGGTTTTTTTTCTTCTATGTTTCTGAAACAGTGGGAACAATTAGATGGGCCATGCTTTGAGATTTTAACTGCTGCTGCAGAGGAAATAATTCCTGGTTGTCATCATTGTTTGCCCATTTATCCACAAGGATAAAGAAAAGGCCTTCAAACAGCAGAATACAAAAAGCTTGAGTGTTTAAAGTGTTCAAGCCTGGCTTATTCAATAAAGTGTGAGGTACACCATCAGGGCTCTGATGAGGTTTTTGCACACTTAAGACAACTGACAAAAGTTTGAATTAACCACTTAATTGTATCACCTCAAGATATCAGGGGACGTAACTGTACTGAAAACTTACCTTCAGAGCACAAGCACTGATACAGGTCAGTGCCATCGACACAAATACCACCATTCAGACATGGCCTTGATTCACACTCGTTGAAATTTACTTCGCAAAACCAACCTCCAAATCCTGCAGGTGAAAAAAAATGAAGGAATCACTGTTTTCCACTGGTTTCATTCCTCAGCCAATTAGGATCAGCGTGACTTTGTTTTCACAAACAAAAGCTGGTTTTCAAAGCTCATATTGATTCAAAGCACTCAATGGGCACATGCAGACTCAGCTCACTGGATCATTTAATCATGTTTAATAAGAGCCAGTCATTGCCCTTCTGATTTATTACATTAAACAAGCCAAATCCAGTGATTTTCAAGATCAAAGTCAATCTATACACAAAGAGAACCACATGAAACAAATAACATGCACCAGTGCACCCCCCCCCCCCCCCCACACACACACACACACACACACTTAAAGAGAAGAAACATAAAAATGTGTAGAGCACATTATTTCCGGTGCTACACAGGCAGTATGTGGGTTAACATCACACTTATAGAGTATTCATTATGAGTGGGCCAAAGACTAAAGCAAGCAGAGGAGTGTAAAGATGATCATTAACAATTAAGATTGCTGCAAAAAATGGCTAAAAACCATCACCAGAGAGGTGGCTGCGCTGTTGGATAAGCTGTTTTGCCACAAAAATACAACAGTGGCACGGTACAAAAAGAAAAGCCAAACAAAAAAACAACAAAATACAACTGTACTGCAAAAACCTGCCCAGAAGAGCTTTACATGAAAAAAATATTGGTGCTTTTTGGGATAAAAAACAAGTCTTGCTCTGGAGAAATCTCATTTTTAAATATGCTAATCAGAAACTAAATTAAAGTATTGTCAAAATGTCTTTTCTGTATGAAAAAGCATTTATTGTCCAGCAAAATCTGCTGTTCAAGAGTTTAATCGACTTCGAAATGTAGGAAAAACAAGAGTGGAAGTAAATAGGTCAAAAAGTTGAAAGCGTGGGATACAAAGTATAGCATGAGAGGGTATGAGTAACATGTTTTGCAACACCTTAAGTTGGCAGGCATTAGATAATGTGGATGCCAAGACAGCCGACCTGAAACATCGAGACAGAGACGGCATCTCTCAGTTTGCCCTTGAGAAGTGATCTGAGGAGAGCAGCTCGCCGCAGGTTGCTTTGATTTACATAAGAAATCACTCACAATCCTTCACTTTGACATCCACCGAGCATAAATGCAACCAGAGTAATGAAGTTACGGTTATTGATTGAGTTACATGAACTTCCATGTAATAGTCATTCATTTGAAAATAGACACCGGAGCTGCTGTGGTGTACCGTCGACTGAATTATGGTCAGCGCAGCAAGCAAAATGTTTCTATTCCGGCACCCCAACTGCATGCAGAAACACCCTGCACAGCTTCCTGTACATGTACAGCCAGCCCTACACCGACACATTGTCACTTATGGCAGATCCAGATCTGACTTGCAAGTATCTGAAGCCCAGACACTGCTGGCAAGCCTCAAAGTACCTAGCAGGTCAAGGCTCTTCCACTCTTGTGTTATTCATGTCACTTTTAGCAGTGACTGCAGACATGATCACCTTCATAAGGATGATCTGTATGAAAATGGATCAGAAGGATTTGACCTACAAAATTAGAATATATGATTTTTTTATTTTTTTTAAGCATCAGCTTATTGGCGTAAATTCAACAATTACGGAAACTCTTTTTAGCAGGCCAACATGATGTCCAGGGTGGGTGGGGGTCCTTTATAAATATGTTCTACTTTGTAGCTGACCAATGAGAACATCGGTGTACATCATCATGTCCTACAGTAGAAACAACTTGCAATATCATGCAAGTCGGTAAGTGTGATTGCTGCAGTGATTCTCATTCTCTCCTTGTACTCCTCCTCTACCTGTTAAAGGTCTTGCTCACCTCTCTCACATGTGCAGGAGACGTTCTGTCCATCCTTGGTCTCGGAGCATATTAATGTATGCTCGCTGCACATTCCAAGTGAGCAAAGGTCAATATCCACTGAGCAATCTTTCCCCCTGAATCCTGATGACAAAATTAAGTTAACAATGAAACAACAGAATTCAGTCAACCTTTAGGAAATGAGAAACAAGGCCTGAATGCATGAAATAACAGCGGCACACAATATGTGGAACGTCTTCATGGCTCTATATTTTATTGGGTAAAGACACCTTTTCTTTAGCAGATTAATGGGGGTATTGATTCTTCCCACTGCAATCTACCTTCTGTGCAGTATGCTAATTGAGTGAATCATTGACAGAGACCTACCATACAAGACTGATCTATATCACATTTATCTGCCCCATCAAAGCAACATCTGCATGTCACTGATAGATACACGTGTCAATATCTATTGTTGTAAATAAGGCACAGACAGATGGGCCGACCAATACTCATTACATGTGTTTGCACAAATAATGGATTATTTTGCTTTTTGTTCACGAACAACACACATAACCTGCACCAGATACGTGACATGGTTTAGAGACCAGACCAAAAGCTCACATATTACATTGTATTTCATGTTTGTAACAGGATGTGAATGGAGAAAACCATTTATATTAATTTTTAATTTCTGTGAAAGCAGGCTTTTCTTTTTTACATTCTTACCTGTATCCAAAGCCACTGCTTTCACATCAACACATTTATCCTGATGTTTGATGACCTTCCAACTACCCTTTTTCCATCATATTATGTATTGCCTTGACTAGTTAATGGACAGCTATTGCCTCCAACAGAGTGTTTCAGAAGTGTTTAATAACCAATTGTGCATGCAATTCACTCCGAGGTTAATGTTGCATGAAGGAATGTCACATTTACAGTGTCACTATCTCCAAATGGGACTCCCTATTCTATCAGACAGTTACGCGTGGCTCAGTCCATCTCTACTGAAGGAAAACAAAAGGACTCACTATTTTATATTTTCACTTTTTTTTTTTTTTTTTTTTTGAAAATAATGCCTTTTATCTGTCGATACAATAAAGTGCATTTTACGAATGTGCAAACTGCATGTAGTGACTTACATTGACTTTTTCCTAAACATGCCTCCCTGCCTTCAAAAGGGGCCAACATAATGGGACAATTAGCTGCTATGGTTGTTCTTATTGCGTTATTCCCTCATTAGTTCATTAAAAAAGAGCAGATAAAAGGTCTAGAGCAGTGGCTACCAAAGTGTTGGTCGTAGTCTAACCCATAAGGCGTAAATTATATAAAGTACATTGAAAGGTTTCAATATTCAATTTAATATTACATTTTGCAATACAGTTTAGAATTGAGGTGGTTCAGGCATCTGACTAGGATACCCCCTGGTTCACTCCCTTTAAAGGTTTACCAGGCACGTCCACCTGGGAGGAGGCCTTGAAGTCAGCCCAGGAGTTGCTGGAGAGATTATATTGTTGTCTTGGCCTGGGAGCAGCTTGGGGTCCCCCAAGAAGAGCTGGAGTAAGTTGTAGGGACGAGGGATGCTTGAGCTTCTCTGGTCTTTTATATTGCCACCGCGGCCCCAAACAGAGTGAGCCGGAAAGAAGGTGGATGGATGGATGGAAGTGAATAATTCTATTGAAAACTTTTAAAAACGGGTTCAAATAGGATGTTTGGTTTGGTTTTTATTTGACCTGGATTAAGGAAATGTTTTCTTGAAGTTGGTTTCCCACTGTGCTGTGCCACCCAATGTTAAACGACACCTTATGTATGAGTGGGAAACAGACTTCAACAAAACATTGGAACGTAGGTCGTATCATCCTTTTATGTTTTGACTCTTCAAATACTCTCACCAGCATTCCAGCAGTGATGAACAGCATAATGACTTTGTTGAAAAATATGCCTGGTAATCTTTTCACATGTTGAACAAATGTCTGAGGAAAACTGTTCTCATGTTTTGATCAAATGGTGGATATCAGTGGATATTAGTGTCAGATGGCCCTGGAGGATTTTATGATTTTCAAGTGGGTCGTTCCATTCTTGAATTTGTGAACAACTGTTTGGAGACCTCATTCCAACTTTGATATGGTAAATGTGCAATTCCTCACATGTGGAATTAATGAAGGTTTGTCTAATCTATTTAATTGAAATCTATTTAGATAAAGTCCATATGACATACAAATATTTAAATTACCACTAGCACAAAAAAACCTCACAAAAAACAGAAGGCTGCATAGATTGAACATGGCAACAGAATGTGTTCCCGTTGCAGAAAAAGTCTTCACAATAGTTGACCAGATCAAGACCACTCTCCAGAAGGTCAGTGCATTTGTGTCAAAGTCAGCAATCAAAAATAGAATGGATGCTTAACACAGATATGAGAAAGCTTTTTGCAGTTCTGAAACAACATTTTCTGAACAGATGAGAGAAACATCAATTTATACCAAAAGAAATAAAAGAGAAAAGTAAAGAGAAAAACTGTGGAGAAGGGAAGGAACGGCTCAAACTCTAACGCACACCACCACCTCAGTGAAGCATGGTGGTAGTCTAATAAGTCTGTATGACTGGCCATTGGAACTACTTTTGTATTTATTGATGACAGCTGACAAAAGCAGGAGAGAGAATTCTGAATAATTTAGAGCAATAACGTGCTCAAATTCAGCCAAATGCTTTAGAACATTGAACAGGGTTTTACTGTGCAGATGGACAGAGGTCCCAAAGCATACAACAAAAGCAACCAGACTTTGAAATGGAATATTCTGCATTTAAATTGAAAATGAATTTAACATGTTATGGACACAACTGAAGTTAAAGTGTTCTCATAATAAAGGAAAACAAGCATCTTGTTGGGTCTGTGGATTCAATCATTTGGAACAAATATTAAAAGTGGTAATTATATCTATGCCTTTACTGGTTTCCGTAAGTACCTCAGGTTTAATTAAAAGGCATATAAAATGCATAATTCCAACATTGTTCACTTGATTTGTATATGAATACCCTCAAACTGAAGTTGAAAGACCCAAACTGATAAAAGCTCTGTCAATGTCGTACTAGTTGACTTTAGAGTCAACTAGTACGACTAGTTGAATCACCCAAATTGATTCAACTGGAGTCAATTTGGGTGACTTGGTGGTGTCCACCTCCACGTGGGCGGAGCACCTAAAAGTACTAACGGAGATAGTCACTCGCTTAGCAAATGCTAATTTGACTTCGAACCTCGCAAAATGTGAATTTGGTAGAGCTACAGTAAAATACAAAGGCCCCAAAGCCAGGCAGGGTAAAGTGTGCCCTATCAACACAAAATAGCTCCTAACATTTTTTTTAAACTTGTGAGCAGCTAAAAAAAAAAAATAAAAAAGTGATTGACGAGGAAAAGGTGATGTGGGCAGATCAGAAAAGATTCACAAATTACAATTATATTATTTTTTTAAACACCCATGAAAAACAGTTTTTCCCCCCTGCGTTAGTGCCTTAAAAAAAAAAAAAAAAAACATCTTTGGAAAAGGTTGATTTTGAAGTTTATTTTAGCTTTGCTAAATTTCTGTGAAGAAAACTGAATGAGTCAGTGAATGGAAGTGAGGGTACATGTTACACTGTCATACTAAAACATACTCCTGAAATCACGTTTAAACTTTAAGTACCTGATGGCTTGAATAAAACATCACATTTGCTGAATGTGAAGTTGCAGTTGTAAACAGGTTCATATGACAAGAACAAGCTAAGTCATGCTGCAAAGTCTGGTCACAACAAGTGAAATAACAGCATTACAAATTTAAATGTTGAGGACTTTGTTCATGGGTAAACGCAGTCCTGACGGGACTTGGGCATTCTCCAAAAAACATGACTGCCATCAGCTAAGTAGGGCAACCGCCAATCATTAAGCATTTTGATTACGATCCAGATGCTTATTTCCCCCCTGTCAACATCAAAACAAATTTAAAGGCTTAACCAACCTGAATAATCTTTCAGAAGCAGGTGAGAGGATGAGCGCTCCCTCAACTACAACTCAAGAGAAGTCGCAAATGTTTATTTAACAGATTTTTCTCAAGTTTTTAAATTTTTTTTCTTTCCACATTGTAAAATAACATTGTTGCTGGCTGTTGGGATCCATAGACAATAACAATGATATTTACTCTTCTGCCAGAAATAAGTCTTTACATGTCGTCTGTAACTGTCTAAAATGTTACATTTATAACTATTTTTCTGTTCTGAAATGTGTTCTTATGAAATTGACTAGTTTTAGCTACGCTTATTTCATTATATTATCATTAATTGTGTGAAAAGACAAAAATCATGTGGAGAATGAGGCATCACTCTGACTCCAACATTTTCCCAACGGCCGAGTCCAGGAAACCTCAGGAGAGGCTGGCCATCCACTTTGGAAACCATTAATAGCCTTCAGGTGTAAAAAAAAAAAAAAATGAAATAAAATTGAGAAACAATACAAGTCAAAGTGTACAACACAAAAATATTGTGCTGCATAATGTGTTGTGGGGACAAAAGGGTAAACAATAGCAGTAAGGTTTGAGGATGAAGAGTTTGAAATTACTCATCGTATTCTTGTTTTTGTGGGAGGAAACACATAAACTTGACAGACCATTCATTTAATTGAATTTCGGAAAGGATAAAGTGATCAAAAACACCTGTCTATAAATCTGTCAGTGTGATTAAAGCAGTAATGGAGGCTTTAGTCACACATTGGTGTTCTGGTTTTGCCTAAATCTAATTTGTCCAAAAGGCAGAAAATGGCATAAGTAGATTATTTACAGTGATGCATTTTGTCTTCCCATAATGTCATAAAAATACACCATATGAAAAGCATTGCACATGTTTCAAGCTAGTAAATGTTTGGATGACTTTAACTACATTTGTCTTCATTATGCTGGGAAGTCGAGTCAAGGAAAGCACATCATATTGGACTTGGATGCTGAATGTTCCATCACAAACGAAAGACGCTGCCAGACAAAATCAATGTGTATGATTTCAACGGGAAGGTAGGCGTATTCAAACAAGTATATAACATTTAATACTTCTGTGTTATCCTTTTGGGAATACATTAAAAGAGTAATTTACCAAACTTGATCAAGTGCCCAATGCCACCATGTTTCCATGTTCTGTCAACACTTATGGTAAATATTTAGATATTTAAATCTCACCCTGTGGATTGTGGCTGTTTACAATTGAATGTGACATTGGAGTTGTGATGCCAAGTGGGCTGGATGCTGCTTCCTGACTAGTGCAATCAAGCAGTGATTAAGTATTTTATTACCGGGGGGCATAGTAAAATCAACTGCACACAAATGGAAACAAACACCTTCCTCCAATGATTATGGATCCTTTCTGGAACATGTGTTCTAAATAAATGTCAAACATGCAGAAATGTGAGAAACATGTCACTCGATTAAGGGGACAAACCAACAACAAAATCTAAAATAAATCATGGTAGGTGAAGTCATGTTTGCATCTATTAGTAGTGAACAAAACAAATAGTGCTTTTTATCACAGATCTGTAGACATTGATGTTAACCTTGATTCTCAAGGATAAATAGAGAAAAAGAAATAATTATTTTTATTCTGACCTCAATCCATAATGTAGATTTATCACCTCTATTTTTCCTGTGTGGAGCTTGTGTAAAAGCCTGCATTCAAACTTTCTAAAGACATAAATGAATAGCTTTCTTTGTCTTTTGCCTGAAGGGCATTTTAGTGAAATGTCAAAGTAAACAAACAAGTTGCATGTACTGGTGAGATAAATACATTTCCATGTATTCCCAGGGTAGAGTGTTCGGAAAATTAATAGTATGATATTTTTGTAGACATGCCCAATAACATGCAAGTAGATGGTACTTACCAAGAGGACAGTGACAAATGTAGTCATTTATCTGATCCATACAAGAGCCTCCATTTAGACAAGGCTGCGACCAACAATCGTTTACATTCTCAGAGCAGGTCCTACCTGAAGGATGAATATAGAAGAACAAACTTTGCTTAAACTTGCATTGAACAGTATGTAAAATAGACTTCCAATACTAATCTCAATTGGAGGAAAATTGACACTGATAGTGTACAAACTTCTATTTGTAAGCAGTGCAGCAACAACAACAGAACTGAACACACACAGCAGCACAGAATTACGTTCATTGTCTTCAGACCACGTCTTCAATAAGCCAGCGATTGGTTTATTGGCGACATTTTATTTCATGAGGCAGCTGATTACTTCTGATTCCGCTGGCTCAAAATATGATTGAATGATTATGTGTTCAGCATGTTGCAGCTTGTATGCATGCATAAATGGTGCAACCTCGGTTTTAGTATCCTCAGGGCAAGTGTTAGATGTGGAATTGATTGAAGATTTTACTGACAAATTTAAAGCTCCACTAGGTCTGGCCTCTGGCAATATTTCAGACCTCTTAGTTCTCCATGAGCCACAGAGCTCATAGAGAGCTAACAGCCCGACGTCCTCGGGCACTGCTCCTCCATCTGCACCGCTGTCTACACCAAAGGTAATTGTGCCTTTTGCCATCATGACCCCATGCACTGGCAACCGCTCTGTTAATCACCAACTGAGAGGTACCCACATAATTAATGTAGCTACTGACTGTTGCTCTTTACAGGACACAGATACTACAGCCTCTGTGACTCGCATGATACTAAGCCGGCCTTTGATAATCATTACCACTTGTGTTGAGTTTCAACATTCTCATACATTATTGTCAAAACTGGCCAAAATTGCCATTTTTGGAAAGGACTAAATAATACATTTTACAACAGTGAATTTCCTCATTTCCCTTCAGGGACTTACAGTGGTGCTTAATGCCCCAACCTCTAGGTCAGCAGCAGCAGAGTATTTACTAATATACCCATTCCATTTTTAAAACCTGAATACAGTTTGAAGAATTAAGACAATAGTGGACAAAATTAAGACAAAACCTTGTGGATATGGCATCTATGGTCACATGAAAATGATTGAAAGTGTAACACTGCTAATCACATTTGAAATCCTTTTTTTATCATTTAAATATATGAAGCTGAAAGTTAATACAATATGCGTTGCTAAATTGAAATTAATGAAATGTATCATTTTTAATCCTCAAGAAAACCTATTTGAATTATTAAAGAACATAAATCCCAACACTGTCGCTATGCATGTTGTATAATAATTCAAATATATAATCTATCTGCTCACTAATGTGCACAGTTGTAATGTTCATTCTTTGAACGGTTACTGTTTAATGCTGCATGTTGTGCTCACACTACCTTCATATTTTCACCAAAACAAAAAAGAAGATCAACTCCATAGTTTGATATTCTTGTCGCGGGCCACAATAATGGCTATGAGAGATGGGCTCGCACCTTCAAAGCCTGGGGGGCAGGAACACCTATAATCATTGATTAGGTCCACACAGGTGGCACCAGTTGAGCAGGGAAAGCTGTTGCACTCGTTTGTTTCCACTTCACAGAGCGGCCCTTCAAACCCAAGTGTGCAGCGGCAGGTGAAGTCATACTGCTGGTCCAGACAAACGCCATGTTCAGAGCAGCGATGGCCAACACAGTAATCAATGTCCTCTTCACAGTAGACACCGGTGTATCCTCTGGGACACAGGCAGCTTGCAACAGATTAAAGAGAATATCTTAACACTGTATAGAGAAAGAAGTCTCTCAGCCCCAAAGGAAGAGAGCAGCGAATGCCACGGCTTTTACAATCATTGACATTCTGGTGCAAGAATGCCCTGAAGACAATTGAGATTTGAAAACTCACCTATAGCCATCAATCTCATCCACACAACTGGCTCCATTTTGACACCAATGCTGGATGCAATCGTTGACATTTACACGGCAGTCCTGACCAGACCAGCCAGGGGAGCAGATGCAGGTGTAGCTGCTGGCGTTATTCAATACACAGCGTCCCCTGTTGGCACATGGCTGTTTGGAGAAGACACATTGATGAGACAAGTACGTCATGAAAAATTCCAGCTTGTGCAACTTCTATCGTTTGTATGGAAATGCTTCAGATTCATCTTAGTTTGGTGTAGTTGAAAATAAAACCACTACTTTACAATGCAAGTCCTAATCATTTCTTGCTTCAGGCTGCCTAAAAATGAGCTTCATTACAGCCCCATGACACAGTCATGAATACTGATTCATGCTTTACATTGGATTCACTCAGTATTCCATGTAGCGTCTACATCATGTAATACAAGACATGATCAATGGTCAATTGAGGGCTCAACCTCCCGAGAGCTCTTTGTAACACAAAAGATAGTGGCCTGCTATCTGCTCTGTGTGTATGTGTGTGAGTTGGTGGGTGTGTGTGTGTGTGTGTGTGCTGCATGTGTACATTTATATGGTAAAAGTGAACAAAAGGGGCAGAGGAAGCGCTGGTTTAGGGAGAGTTGTATAATGCAGACATAATGGCATTTCTGTGCAAGGGCCAACTCCACAGTAAGTGATCTTTTCCATCTGTCATGTGAAGTAGCTCTTCTGTTCAGGTTCAGTTGCCTTTTTGTATAGAAAAATTCATTCATAAGGACAGAAACACATTTAGATATACATGTATCAGAAATCTTCAGAAACACTTGTCCTTTCATGGCAAAGGCCATTTTAGCCTTGCACAGATTTCTACCTTTTTGAAAAGGTAGAAATCTGTCTAAATCCCACAATTTCACCTTTATATTCCTCCAACATGGCAACAGTAAATACAAATGATTTATGAATAGGTTTGAAGGAAAAAAAGGATAAAAGTTGACAACAATTATCAAACTAAAAAAATATGTAAATCATCACTCACCAGGTGTTTTGTATGGATGCCGTCAAGCAATAGATGTGAATCTTTAAATAGCTCGTGTTTTCACTGGTTTATGCTTCATGCAGAATAATTCAAAACAAATGTTCCAAAATGTCCCTCATTAGTCAAGAATTTAGTACAACTTTATGCCCGCCACCACATCACCATACTGTACAGCTTCAACACCATCTGACTGCTGTGTTTATGGATTAGCGCATTTGCTGTGAATCTTCCTGTGGGACTTATGCTTATTTTTATCCCTGTGTATAACAAAGGATTATCCCACATTTTTGAAATACTGACACTAAATTAATATTTGATACCTTCTCAGTGTTATGTTTCAGTCTGAGGTGACGTCTTGAAGATATGTCACAGCCTCTAACTTTTTTTAACATCCCAAAAGTTAGGCAACACAGTTCAACCCATAGTTGTGTCACCCTGTTGAATTCATCATGTAATATTGGTGTGAGTATGATTGTAGCCCGGTGTGACTATTGTATCCTTGTTTCTTGTATTTAATACTAGAATCCCTTGCTTCTTTGATAAATAAAAAAAACCATTGACAAGGTTAACCCACTTTGAGGTTTTGAGGACAAGGCGCCCGGCAGGTGTACTCAAGGCCAACAGGGAGATCCAAACACTGGGTCTGAGGTGGACATGTAGCGTTGAGGAAAGCACAAGCATCAAGGTCAACTTCACAGTTTTTCCCTTGGAAACCTGAAAGAGAACATTGAAGACAGGTTATCTGACTGATCTATGAAGGACAGGTGACCTGTTCAGGGTGTACCCTGCTTTTTTTCCCCCATTGTGAGCCGGGATTGGCTCCAGCACCTTACAGCATAAAAGGGTATGGAAGATGGTTTAATAGATCTCATTGAGATCTTGTATGAAGATCTGAAATCAGTCCGACAACAGAATCAGTGCTTTACATATTCTACATTTCCATAATTGTTTTCCTTTCCTTTCTTTATCACTCATTCATAATCATAATCATTATCATAGTTTGTGGTTGAAAACAATGGCTGGTCAGTACAACAGTAGAAATGTTTTCATGTTCCAACAAGAAAACCCATGCAATAATTAGAAGTCATAAACGTGTTCTACTACTTGCAAACATAAAACTCTACTCAGTCAGTCATATTTATATATCTCGATGTACTTCAGTATGTAAACAAGATGACCTGCTAAAATTGAAACTGAGGATTACAACAGGACAGCAAAGTGACTTAAGTGATTTTGAATGTGGAACATTTGCTAGTGCCAGCTGCTCTGAGTTTTCCAGAAACTGCTAACCTACCTGATTTTCACACAACCATCTATACGGTTCACGGAGAATAGTAAACATTTTTTTTTTTTTTTTTTTTTTTTTTATAAATCCAGAGAGAAGTAGTTTTGTTTTTATGTGATGACACAGTAAACTTTACGGTCGATGGTATAACAGCAGCAGAAGACCACACTGAGTCCTACTGTAAGCTAAGCACAAGACACTCATGTTACAGTTTGCACAAGCGCACCAGAATTGTACAATAAAAAAATTGACACACTTTGCCTGGTCCAATAAAATCTTGTTTTCTGCTGTGGCATTCAGACGGTAGAGTTCAAACTGGTGCAAACAACACCCACACTGCCTCGTATCAACGATGCAAGCTGCTGCAGCGCCTGATGTCAAGTATGGGGGATTTTTTTCTTGGCACACTTTAGGTCCTAGTTGACTGAGCTTCATGCAAACACCACGGCCTTCCCGAGTATTGTTGTTAACCATGTCCGTCCATTTATGACCCAAGTTTACTGCTCTTCAGATGACAACTTCCAGCAGTTCAATTCATCATGTTACAGAACTCAAATCATCTCAAACTGCTAAACTGCTTCATTGCACTCCAAATAGCTTCCACTGTCACCACATTTCAATCTAATAGCGTAGAGGTGTGGTGGAATGGGACATGGATGTGCAGCAGACAGCACAATACTATGTTATGTCAATATGGACAAAAATTTCACGGGAAAGTTTTCACAGCACTTTTTTTAAATTATGCAAAGACGACTTAAGGTAGAGCTGAAGGCAAAACGCAGTCCAATCACATGCTAAGAAGGTGCGCCTCATGAGGACGCATGACATTAGTTTGAACTTACACAACCACTGAGTTGTGTCAGATATAAAAGCATTACTGATGCAGTACAGTACATTCAAGGGCAGGTAGGGATTGGAAAGGAAAAGTATTATAATTCTCACCATGTCTTAAGACTTTGCTTAGTGTGGTCCAGTACTCAGTGGACTATTTTCCTACATGGCAGAACTCACTTCAACATACAAAGATGCAGCAGATGAGATGTACGAGTGGAAGAAGCTTAGGTTTACTGAGATTACAGATGAGATTTAGTAGCAACTCTACAAAAGCAGGGTACGCCTTGTGGAATTTTGTTTCAATGGATCTGTGGCCACATCTAGTAGCAGTTTACTCAGGGAGTTAGGGATTCATGATCGGGGATTACAGCTGGCTGCAAAAGCAGTTTCAGAGGCATCTGAAAAGTGCAACGGATGGCTCAAGCTGAAAAGAAAAGGCAACAGCTTGTGTGCAAAGTATGGACATCAATCTCAAGTGGGAAATAGGAGATATAGCAAAAATCAGTGTTAAGTCAGTGGTCAAACAGTACTTTCTAGCAGCTGTATAATCATCTTATATCACAAGGAGCTTTTTAGCTTGGAATCAAAATGTGCAGTTTCGATTTACTGTTTATATTCACAATCTGGCAGGAGAAATTCAGTCATTATATTAAGGCCTGTAGAGAACCTAAATATACAGACTTGCTGCTATATGAACAGCTACAGTCCTCATCGGTTCTCTGAGCAGGTGTAACGGGGGTGGTGCATGATAACCGTTGAGCCCTCTGGGGTGTCATGGGTCTAATTCAAATTGACATCTGTGATGGGAGGTTCCCACTCAATAACCCCAATGACATAAGCCTTTATTTCCTAATCCTCACACGTCACACCTTGATGAATGTTTTTATCTGATTTGATCTTATATTTTATTAGTGTCTGTATCCTCACATGGAGCACTTTGAGATTTTTTCTGTAAGTGTAACTGTAAAGTGCTTTACAAATAAAATGTATTATTTTCATTATAAGCAGCTCTTCATTCTTTGAACACCACAGACTTTGCAAGAGATGCTCATCCAAAAAAGGCCATTTTTTATTTTATTTTTTTTTAAACTCAGAACTTTATTTGTTATAAAGAAAAACCTCTGTGTTAAATGCTTTCCAATATTAAGACAATTCCTGCTGGCCAATTAAATGTGATTATGCTTAAAAGGGTTCAAAGTGTCAGTCTGTAATGTTTCACTTGCTCATAAACTGTTCGCGTGAGGTTTATATGTTATCATCACTTAGTTGATTGTGTTTTCTGAATGCCTTGGCTTCAAACCCGGTCATTGTAAGCTCTGTTTGTGTCAGTAAAGGTTTCCTTCAGTACCCTCCGTAAAAATTCAAAGACATGCCTGCTAAGTGAACTGGAACCTCTGAATCCCCCATGGGTATGACTTTGTTTTTCCGTCTGTGTGTCAGCTATGAGATTGACTGGCAACCTGTCCGGGGTGTGCCCCATTCACATAATACAGGCTTGTGTAACTGCACGTTTTTTATGTGCCAACTTATGGAAGTGTTGAGAGGTATTTTGAATACAGGAGAAATGGTACCACTCAAACTATTTACATAATTAAAAACCCGATATTACATTTGTGCAGGTTTAGGGATATTGTATCAGCTTACCATATCAGTGCATTAAAAACCAGAAAATGCCCTGTAGTTATTCCAGGATCTCGCTTTCTTTTTCTGATAATTGTGGTCATTGCCTTTTAAGCAGACCGGCAGACTACAATGCAATTTTTGGTTTGTTTTTTTAGGAGTGAAATTATAAAGCTAATTGCTATAATACCAACAACCCAGAATTTAAAATAAAATAGCTGCAAATGTTTAAATGTTTCCAGTCTCTTTGTCTCTTATTATACACTCCAAAAATATCACAAATATTTATGGTGACTATCGTACAAACATATATGCATATATGCCTGGAAACGGTTATTAGAGTCTATTCAGCACTTCTTGGCACAGACTCAACTCAAAGTCAACCTGATGCACCAATATGAGTCAAATCAACAAATCAATCAGCCAGCTCCATTGTTTGAAATGTGAATGTTTAGTCTAGTACATTCCGGATGTAGGAATATGTTCATGGAAAACAGTGTAAATGTGGCTAGTTCAATGGATTGAATTGAATTAGAGGAGAAGAGGAGACTCTTTCCTTTTTCTGCAGCTCTGAATATAACATGCAAAAAAGCTTCAAGCAGTCTTCAACTGTCTTTTAACTCTACACAAAGTCAAACCCTGGATACTTCAAGGGCTGACACAGTTCAACAGTTGATGAAAATACAACCGCCTCTTTGAAAGTCGCCCTAAAATAGCGACTCTAATGTTCCTTGCTTTGGCAGCTGATGAGGTGGACAGACTCTGTGACCTGTGTGTCATTAACACCGGTATTGTGCTTTGGTGCTTAATTGAACACGAGTGAACAAACAGAGTTTCATTACCACCAGTGTTACATTTCCCCAATGTGCCTCCGACATGAGAGCTGTGAACAGGAGCTAAAAATATCGGTGGCAGTTTCTTGTGAGGAAGCAAACATCACCTGGACACAGAGCGGCTCGGCCCACTGTGTCTTTGCTCTGTGCGTGCAGAGAGATGTTCCGCTGAAGTGGGCAGGAGTCATCGCCAGACAGACAAACGATGCACTGCCAACAACAGAGAGCTCCCGCGCGTCATCCATCAGTGAATTTATATTCAGACCAGGCCAGGGAGGCACAAGCAAGCAATTATTGGAAAATTATACTATTTCTGAATTTCATATTATGTTATTTGCGTAACTTGGTTGTATTACTGCACTCTGGAAAATTGCTTGGTGATTTGTCTAAGCTGTCAATCACAGGCCAAGACTGTAAACTGATATTGTGAATATTGTGGCAAAGACCCTGGCTACCTCATTGTCTCATTTAATGCATCGTAAAATGCCAATTTTTTTTTTTTTTATCATGCAATGCATTCTATGTTTTAGAAGACATTTTGAAGAGTAATATACAATTTCAAGTAGAATGAATACATTAAACATGTTCAAGCAGGAATATTTTCAGTAAACAAAATATAGGAGACAAAATATGATTTTTACTTGATTTTTTACTGCCAGGATGAATCCCATTGTAGGGACCCAGCTGGCAGAAGCAAATATCCTTTGGCTTTGAGTCTATAAAGAGAGGACCACAGGGGGTCCATGGTGGAGTAACACTGCAGACAAGTTTGAAAAAATTAAGTTTTCTGTGCTGCCTGTTGCCACAGTGAACACAAACACCACTTAGAA
Organism: Blennius ocellaris; assembly: GCF_963422515.1. NCBI lineage: Eukaryota > Metazoa > Chordata > Actinopteri > Blenniiformes > Blenniidae > Blennius > Blennius ocellaris. The sequence goes on from NC_137662.1 coordinate 13,212,851, forward strand.
TGTCCATCACACCGCTATCGTTCTGGACGTAGCCCAACCTACCTGTAGGACAGCGGCAGTCGTAGTCTCCTAGCAGGTCGGAGCATGTAGCGCCGTGCTGACAGGGACTGGAATCACACTCATTGAGCTCCATCTCGCACTTTGGTCCTGAGAAGAGAGGTTGAATAAAACACAATTAATTGTGTTTACATAGTGTCTCTTTATGAAACATAGTCACAGATTGTAATACCGTCTAACATGCAGCATGTCCGTTGTCTTGCAAAATATTAACTTTACCAGAGGCTTACTTCTGAATCAATTTAAGTATTCTCTTTGTGACAGGAGGACACAAGTTGCTTTTCCCCGATTTCCATGGCTGTGCTCTGTTGAAAATACTGTCTGTAGTAATGTAATAATCACCAAAAATGTCACAACTTGCCAATAATGTAATAATTTATTACCTGAATCACATAATAGTTCAATTAGGGTTATTATGCCTCGAGTTCATTAATAACTATTCTTTTTCTTCTGTTCAGGCAAGTAAGCTAAATTAAGCCCACTTTCCTGAACAGAAGAAAAGAGAATAATCACAACCCATAACCATATTTTGTACCCTTAATGAAATATTGATTGTCGTGTATTTTTGAATTATTGACTGCAGTTATTACATTTTTTTCTTAAAATTAATTTTAAAAACTTGTGATGACATGCATCTGAATTTTCAGAAATAAAGATATGCCAACAAAACATTTACCCAACTGTTACTTTATGTTACAGTAATAACTTAAGGTATGTATTTATTTGATTTAGATGCATAGTTTATATACAGTATTAGATTACATACAGTATAAGCAAGTAATTGCATTGGCTTTATTACACTTTTTTTTGGTTCTACTTCATAATTTAACGTGCAAAAACAAAGCAACCATGAACACTTATGTTTGGTAATAAAGTAAGTATATTTCCCATTATTCTCCCTTGAGAGTTATATGCAAGTGTTCCAGTCAATTTATCTATAAACGATAATGAGATTGTAAAAACGCCTCCATGAAGACATGGAGTGACATACATGTGGTGAGCCTGCGAACATCCAAAAAGAGAGATGTCATGAGAACATCCACCACTTATTTGACAGGTTGAGTTTGGATCCTTGATGATAAGCTGCGTCTGACTGAAGGCTGCAGATGAGGTGAGGATTCAGGTTCCTGTTCGGTGCTCAGCTGCCTCAGCAGCTGCTGGTTCCACCGCTGTGGTTGGGGTGGGTGTCTTCCCGTGCAGGTTATTAATTTAAAATGTCCCATCATCAATAACAGAGCAGCAGTGACATGTAGTGAAAGTCCCTTCTTGACAGCGGCAACCTCGCGCTTGAGCACCAACACTATGATTGATACCATCTGCACGGTGCTTGATACAGGTCATTATATACAAAATATGCCATGCTGTGCTGCAGCACATGTACACATTTGTCCTACTGAAATCTTATTCTACAATCATTTATTGCTGTGAATTAAAGTTGTTATATGGCATCATAGCTTTTTTTTTTCTATTAAAAACGTCCATAAAATGTAATGATTTAAGTCGGCAAATATTAGCCATGCATAGCCATGTGTCACAATGCCAGCAGAAAATTAATAAAGATTGATGTGAATTGAAGTTGTTATTTGCCTGCAGGATCTTTATTGATTATTATATATTTGCCATAATTACTTGTAAAATCAATGCAAATGCATTACACATTTTGCAGGTATTCTGCATGAAGAATCATTGAGCACATTCCTTTTCTGAATTGTCTCTGGGCTCCAAACCTTAACAGAAAGCCTTTTTGCAGTATAATCCCCATAGCCTGTGGCATTATTGTTCACACAATAAAAATAAATAAATAATAATTTAAAAAAAAAAAGAGGACAGCATGTAGGTCTGAAACCAGCAAAATGTATTCCAACGCTTGTTGTTCTGTGAAAAATAAAGCCTTCTAAAATGAATCCTTGCAAGGGCTTGAGTAATGCATCCTGGGTTATGATCTATGATAAGAGTACAGTGGGGTTTCTGGGCAGCGCTTGAAATTAAATTGGCTCAAAATTCCAAAGCAAAAAAAAAAAAAAATCCTGAGATGCTGGAAAATGATGAATTCTATCCGTCACTAAGAAGTGCCACAGTGTAAGAGACAATTTTCCATTACTGAAGTGGCAACAGATTTCAGCTTTGAACAGAGGGGAAAAAACCTTGTTCATGTAGTGCAATGTCAGGGCTTATCTGACTGACAGTTGAGTGTGTCAGGACTTAAAGCGAGATTGTGAAATACACTACAGGACCAAACCTGAGCGAACTGGATGGGGTGGGAAGGGGTAAAATGACATCCGTTGACTGTTCAGCGCTGTGTTGCCTTCTTCACATTTCTACGTTTTTGCCTGGAAATATTTGCTCATTGCATAAGCACAGTAGTTAAAATATCCTTTTTTTTCTGATCTTCTAATCTCACAGTTTAACCTCAGTACAGTCTGAAAATCACAACGTGTCCATTTTTTTGCAAAGTTTATCCAATCTTTTTATAACAGAGGTTAGACTCCTTCCTTGAGTACAATAATTTTCCTTAACAACCACTCAGCTTTTATGTCTCTCCTTGTGTGTTTTATTTTTAACTGTCACTGATGGCTTTACAAGTTTCGGCCATGTTCTGAGTGAGCAGCTAATTGGGAAGCAGTGTGCCAGACTACTTGGATTAAATGTAATCAGCTGCAGGCCTTAGAAATGTCAAGCAGGCAAGGCGACTGGTAAATAAGTTTCTGGGTTAAAAAGAAAACAAATTGGCTATTGCTGAAAATCTGTGGTTGGATTGTGAATTAAAAGAACTATAAGGCGTCAAAGACTCTTTTTATTATTAGTTTCAACTGAAAGGTATTCGTGGTTTATTTCAGATGGAAATATTTTCATTTTCTGTGCTTCTCTTTTTGGATTTATCTATTCCTCATCTATACAATTTTATCTAACTTACTGTCACAGTGTTTCCAGCTGACTCTGTGTGAAGGAAAGGTACACTATGGAAAGGTCACCAATCCATCATGTGGCAAACACAGAGAGACAGAGAGCCACATACAGTCACATTTAAACAAATACAACAATTAGTTTCACGATTGTCAGGGGGAAAACGAGAGAACCTGGAAAAAACCACGCAAGCCTCGGGCGATAATGCAAACAGCCCCCAAGCCAAACTCTGACTCAAATAGGGGACCTTCTCCCTTTTTGGCCTTCTGTGTGGTGCATAACTCCATTTGACGTACGAGAATAGTTTATATTCTATCTGACCCCCATCATATTCAGATAAATGCTGATCAATGGAACCTGTTCTCGTCAGGTCAGTTATGAGTTAGCAGTACTTAGGTTGACTGTAATAAAATCTTTTCAGACATGAATCAAAGCAGATCTTTATAGATGTGCTAGTTTGAACCACAATGAAGGCTGTGGTCCCTCTGACCATGTTACCATGCTGGCTCATATCCAACCAGTGTACAGAAACATTTTGGTATTTATTGTCTGTGAATTCAAAAAGACTCATAACATGTGAACTAAAATGCATCAAACTAATCTGAAGTATAATTGAGAATGTAACAGGTTTAAAATAAAAAAAAGAAAGTAAACTAAAACGCAGTAAATCACATATTGTTCAATTTCAATACACACGACTGCAATCAATGGAAGGCTGTTGATTTGAGGGTTGATCCAGAAGACCCTCCACACAGGGTAAACTAAAGAAAGGGCAGCGGTTGACAGAGGAAGGGGTCGAAGCAGAGGTAAGAAAATTTGCACCAGAAGTCCATCAAGAAAAGCTGATTGAACAGCTACAAAAGGAATATAAAACTGAATGCGACCAAGAAATGGTCCCGTGTGTCAAACCACTCTTCAACCAGAGGCAGTGTCCGAGGAGTCAGACCACTGTTCACTGGTCCCAAATCCTCTTTTCACATGGAAATATATAGTATCTTGGCTGCTGCCTCTGGGGTCAGTTGATCCACAAGTTTTGCCTTCCCGACATGACCTGATGTCGGGACATGATCAGTAAGCAACAGTCGCAACCGCTGTGCAGCGGAGCTCAACTTCTGATTACATGTTTGCTTAAACGTCATCACTAACCGTCCTCCTTTTACATTAAAAGGTTTTTCCTTTAAGTTTTATTAAGTTCTTAAAACTTGAACTTAACAAAATGACAAAGTCCAGTGTTGAGCGTCCTTAATATGTTATTTGCAATGTCATGTCAAAAAAAGATCTGTCAGATCAAAAATCTGTTTTGTTTGTAATAATTTTTTCCAGGTTTCCCCAGTAAAAGTTAAAAGAAAGAAACTTCAAGGCCATTCTATTTTGGTGGAAATACACCTATATCAAACATCTTTGACTTAACTGATAATCAAGGTCTCCATAAATAACCAGTACTCTTAAATTACAGACGTGTCCGTTTGTCATGCAGGCACATAGAAAGATCACATATTCTCAAAAATGAATACACTGTATACAAGCATGTTACTTTCTCAACTTCTCAAGGAAAGTGGAAAAATGCAATATAACGATATGAAAATGAGATATAATAAATAGTTTGCTTCGGTTGATTATGCAATCCTCAAAAGGTTTCTCCCAAAAAAAGATCATACGTTTACAGCACATTATTTGCTGCATGGCATTTTTTTTTAACAACCATTTTTAAGTTTGTTGCTTTGATAAATAAACAGGTACACAAGTTTTGTAAGTTGCAGTGAAGTCATTTACTGCTCTAAAGACTTTCTCCTGTTTTTTCTGCTGTATGTACTTCTGATCTTAAGTAACCTCTGTGGAATAAATTGTTCCTCTGACCAAGACACAATAAAGAATGCAGTTTTTTGAAACCATACATCTGACATAAAATTTTAATGCATCCCTGCCAGCCAATTAGAAACAACGATCCTCTGTGACCATAGATTGTCGTACGTACTCGCACGAAACAAATTATGTACTTTTAATGGAATACAGAATGCTCTCATAACTTGTTTATAGGTTTTATGCCATTTTAATGCGGTCTGCCTCAAAACACCAACAAAAGGCAAAATAGATAAATGCATGATTTATGGATGGCTCTCAGCATGAGCGCTTCGTGTCAAACATCTTGCATGCAGATTCACTTTCTCAAATAGAGAAAATATACAGACAACAGCAGCCTTCTCAACTCATGTTGCATCTGTGCTTCAAACCTTTGTGTCCATTCTTCAATTAAGTGCAGCTTATTAAGCAGCAAACCCTGTAACTGTCGACACGGTACACAGTGTGCCATGACAGAGCACATCTCTTGAACATTAATCTGTTGGTGTTGCCCTTAAAAACAACCTTCCTTTAAGGGGCTGTACAAGTTTTGAGATAATTTGCTCACAGATGGATGGACAAACTGAAAGAAAAAAAAAAAACACATGACAAAGCAAAGTTTTCTCACCTCTGAAGCCAAGGGGACATTTGCAGATGTACTTTGGGGGAGATGATGGCTGACTGGTTGCAATGCATGTGGCTCCATTCAAACAGCTGTGTGGTTTTATCAGGCAGGCGTCGCTTACATACTGACAAAACTCTCCGGTCCAACCTGAGGCGCAAACACACTGTAGTAATAAAGCACAGTGCCCATGTGAGTACAACATTGCGGTAGTTTATACCTTCACAACCCAATGTAACATGTGGTAAGTACTGGAGCAAACTGATTGTTTCCCCTCATTCTTTTCCAGCACATTGATATTCAACTCAAAAAATACTGGGGTCACTTTGTTGACTTTCAGTTTTAAAACGTGTTTGTTTAGTGCAGTTTTGCATCTGGTGAATAGTGTCTCTTTTTACCTTGAGGAGTGTAGTTAAAAATCCCCTCGAATAAAAAGGGTCAATTCACTGAAATTACAAAAAGCACATCGTTCTCACCTTCATCGAGTGATACACAGAGATTTTTAATCTGCTTTGAGACGCTCCCGTCCTTGAGATGTGCACCACATCTTGGGTATCATAGAGGTCAATAAAATTTTGGGTCATCACGTATGTAAAAACATGTCAGCATGTAAAAATTATGTTCTTGAATAAAATCTGCAGTACCCTGAATGTTTTCTGGACAGTAGTCTAAATCACTTCTAAATTACCACTAAACTAGATGATACTATAGAGAAGACAAATGTCAAAGATGCATAAAAAAAATGAAGATGAGCTCAAATCTTAATGACTACACATTTTTTTCATACATATGATGGACTTCCATCACCTCTTAATCACACATTTCCCATGAAAAGTGTCTTGTATCTATCTATCCATTGAAATACAGAACCAAATCGGCTTATTTTTGTACATCTAGTTCTGCACAGTGTGTTACCACAGGCCTGGCAGGTATAGAAGAAATAAAATGAGCTCAACCCATCAACGATTGTTCTTTCCGAACTATAACTAAATAACAACAACTGAAATGTAAAGAGAGAAAAGGGCCCATTTGCAGCGAGCAGCAATTTTTGATTATGTCTGACCTCGGTTGGAGCCTCGCCAACACAAAGCATCTAAAAGTTGCTTTTAGAATAAGCACACTCTCAATGGTCTCATGGAACAAGACTGATGGAGGATAATTAGGAGCTATGGGGCATTAAGGAGCAGTCTCAGGTGTTGTAAAAAAAAAAAAATGCAGACATTTGAGAAGAGCAACACAGAGGCAAATTAAACCTGAGCCTGTCCGTCTGAAAAAACACACTTGCAGTGATTAATGGGTTAGAATTGGATTACTGCCTCCTTTACACATACCAGTGACATTTCTTTTATTATCTTTGTTTTTAAGTTCAATCAATGACTGATTATATTATACATCAATCTTCAGCCACAAAATACTAAAATACTGTTCAAAATAAGATGTGTTCAGCATACAATGTCTTTATTTGAACCCCATTCTTCGAAGTCGTGATGTATTCCTATTTATTCAAAGCACTGAAGTACTAATTGGTGAAATCAGTCAATTTTATTACTGGCATATATACCAATACTTGAGATGAATTAACCTTCAATTCAAATGTAAATTGAAGTAAGCTTTAAGGAGGGATTTGAATCATCAAATATCCAGATGTCAAGATATGTATGTATGTAAATATCCATTGCAAACAGATTCATAAAAATGAATTGAAATGAATGTATTTTTTCCATAAAGTAAAATCCACTCAAAAGATTTAATCCAAACACTTTGGCCCCATCTCTCAATGTAATGATCTTGCCCTCATATTGTAGCCCCTATTAAGGTGCAGGGTGAGTCATTGTTTGTGCACTTTGGAGTATTTCATTATGGCTGAAACATTGAATTACCTACCTGATATCCGCCAATTACACTCACGCACAATCCCTCATTTAGGCAGTTGATATTGAGCAGCCTGCAGTAGTCAATTATTTCTTCACAATTCTTTCCAGAAAACCCACTCAGACATCTGTTGAGAGGAGGTCAGAGTCATCAAAATCAATTCACTCCTAGCCTTATCAACTAACAAGCCTGTATTGTATTGTTTCTCTTCCAGAATACATGGGGTTATAATTTAGTTTTCCACATAATTTGATTGGGATAGGAGCCTGTTTAATAGTAGAATGCACATTAGTCTTAGTCTCTCACATTTTTTTTTTTTTTTTAATTATTTGACTTTTGTCAAATAGGTGGAGTTAGGCTTATCAAAATCAATTATAAATCCTTATTTTTCATTTCCTACACTGCTTATTTGACTCACCCTACTGTCTAATATAACAAATATACACATCCCTTAATGAACCTCCCTCAAAGGCTTTCCTATCCCATCTGTCTGATGCTCATTTACATTAACTCCTTGGAGTGTCTCAGCTGTTGTTATGGCATAAACAAAACTGCATGGCAGATTTGAGGAGTGATTCAAGTGCTGGATGTCGATTATGCATTTAAACAGTGTCACAGAGGTGAGACAACACCATACCTGATATACGTCTAATGTACAAGAGTCAAGATGAAAAAAACTACTTTATATAAGCTTTATAACATCTGGTGTGTCGCAATAACTGGATTTGAAAGAGATATAAACTCAACTGAAACATCTTTATACAAACCCCAGCGGCCATTAAAAAAATTATTCTGTTTGTGATTTGGAAGTAGCAGGAAAAAATACAAAAAACAGAGCATAAGTAAGGAGTTTAAGTGTGCATCAGAAATAGGTTTCAGTGTGACGATAAGAATCTAGAGGGCATCAAAGGCAGACTGTAATCTAGTGGAAGCCGGTATCCTCGAAGAAGCAGCTTGGCTAAACTGCTTTAAGATTAAAAGGGAGGTCTGCCTCTCTCACTTTCACTAGTTCAGAGCTGAGCCAGTAATATATGACTGACAGCATTGGGTCTGAAGTCATTTGTTTTGGCGAACAATATTTCACAGATGCTTGTTGTTTTCAAGGAAAAGCATGGTGCGATTCTACATTTTTGTATGGTAAACAAATCTCTATTATCAAAGTGTTGGAGAATAAACCCCTGCTTATAGCATTTCAACAACATTTGCTGTTCACATTAGAAGATATTATTGTAAATTGATGAGTGCTATACAGTAAGACTACCAGAAAACAAATTATCTACATGTTTGAGAAAAATAGTGGTTTGTGTAAAACTGCAGCTCCTTAATGTTAAAAAATAATCTGGAAAATTGGTTATGGTTAATATTATCAATATATAATCTATATAAAGAGGCATATTTTCCAGCAATGCTAAGGCTTTTAAGAGAGACGTAAAACTATATCCATGTCAGAAAGGGAGAAAAGAAGAAAAGAAGCCTTTTTCATTTACTCTCCAAGGGAGACAAATTCACAGGAATTCACTCGAATCATCTCTGAGGGGGACCAGGCGATGGGCCTCTATTAGCTTTCTCTCTCTGTGATTCACCTGCAGAAGTAGTCATTTCCCCTGGACGCACAGGTGGCACTGTTCAGACACGGTGATGAGCTGCACAGGCTCTCCTGCCTCCTGCATGCTGGGACCACATTACCAGGTGCACACACACACTCAGAGGCCTGCGCGGCGAAGAAACACAAACCAGGTCACGGGCAGCTTGGGGAAAACAGGGTTAGATTACACAAAAGATCCCTAAATGCAGAAGCTCATCAACAATGTAATGTTTACCTTAAGCTGTGCCTTGATTGACTGCAATACTATTTTCTACTCAAGTTCATTACATTCAAATCTCAGGAAGGTAAGAATACATTTTGCAAATATTTTAATGGGCTTTTTTCTTTACGTTATGAAGACCTAATAAATGTTAATGTGCTTGTAATTCAAAGTTAATCAGATTTAACTTCTAGAAAAATAGCGATGTCAAGCAGGCATTATTTAGATAAATTCCTCTTTTAGTGTAGTAATCGTAGGTGGGTTGTGAAAATGTGCAGAGCACTTGGCAAACTGTAATGAACAAAAACAAAGGTCAGAGAGAAAGACAATTAGACCACTTCTGTAGTTTCCCCAGGGTATTCTCCAGAGTATGAGAAACAACACTGCCGCTGCAAAACGTATGGTCATAATAGCGTTTTCCCGTGAAAGGTGAAAATTACAGCAGACACCCAATTGCAAAAAGGTTTTGATGACAGCTATTTCAAACGGGCACTTAAATATGTGTTGGGTCATTCAATCAAAATGCTAAAGGAAGCGGGCACTCTGTCCCTTAGCTCATCTTCAGCAGGAAATATTAATTGCTGCTGGAGCCTTCAGAATGAAGCTATTTGATCTTGTTCGGAGACGCTATTAATTTCCATGTGCCATTTCTTGTTTATGTCCCACTGAGATAAAACAAGTGCAGGGAAATGAAGTCCTCACATGCTCCCCTGCAGTGCAAATTTGTTCCTCCCGGCATGCATGTGACAAGCAATCGAAGTCAGCCCAAGAGTCACAGAGGAGGCCCCCCAACCTTTCTGGACAATGACAAACAAATCCATTGGGGCTTTCTTCACACGTGCCACCGTTTTTGCATGGATTTGGGTCACAGGGGGCTTTGCTCTTCTCGCAAGGTGGCCCTGGAAAAAGATTTTTTTTTTTTTAAAACACAAAAAACAACAGGAGATTACATTTACAATAAGGGAACTGAATTTCTGTTTGGAAACCATAACATAAAAGCGCCCAGACATAAAGGTGACATTGTCTGTCGGTGTTCTGCTCATCAGCACACTCCCTCCAGTTCACGCCAATCATGGAACGTAAAGGCACAAAATCATTTTCAAGCTGCATTCTGCCTGGATGACAATTTGTCATTATGATTTTTTACAGTTAAGGCATTATTTTCACACACACACAAAAAAAAAAATCAACTACAAAGCAAATCAACCAATAATTTTGTTTCTGATGTGGAATAAAAACAACTAAATAGCAGTATTACATAAAGATGTGTATCCTCCCAAAACAGCTGATGAGTGTTTATCGTATTCAACCTCGGAGACACTAAACATGGCGGATGGCGCTAAATAAATTATTAGCAATGGTTTGCTAAGATCACATTGTTTGGTTATTTAGGCAAATCTCAAAAAATTAGACTATCATACAAACATATTGTTTGGTCAGTTATTTTCACACTCCCAACGTAAAAATTGAAAAGCACATTTCTAACCATGATGATTCTGGCTTCAGCTGCAAAAGTAGAAACAACATCTGAGATTGTGATTTTTTTTACTTAACAGCAAATACTATAAATAATTATTTATATTAATCACATAGATGTTTAAGTATATATAAAAAAGCTACTTTTATATTGTATTCCAATTTTTCTTTGTTTTAGATGCACAAGCCCCGTGTATTTAGTCCTGAATGAAACATTTATATGACCTTTATTGTCAAAAAATTTAATTTTTTGACTGTACAGTCCTGTAACCATGTTTACAATGAACCAGCCTTGCCAGAGGACATCAATCTTGTTTTGCCAACAGATGCGAAGATATCTATTTGTAAACACAATATATAGAACTGTGATTATACTAAACATGCTCTCTATGTTCATTGGGGTTGTGAGTGGGGGAGGTGGTGGCATAATTCTTTTGCAAAAGTATTTTCCTGAAACTAGGAGGCAAAGTTTTGCTCAGTTCAGGAGCTGCTAAACGATCTGTGAATACATAATGGCATTAAAAGAGAAAATCTATGTATTAAGTTTTATGCAAGTATATGGAGCACCACTATTGTTTCATACCATAGATTACTCATATTGGCAAATATGAGATTCATTTCTTTGCGTTAGTGTGTTACATTGACAAATGCAATTTTTGCTAGTCGGGACTTCATAACCAAGCTTCTGTTATTGTGAGATAATGAGATATGTGCCTGCAAGAAGACACAACCTTTTATTAATACCATGGAATTGAACAGAATAGAATGTATCACCATTGTTTCAGCATTAACAGCAGACATATGTTTAGCATTTATTTCACTGCATTGCCCACACTGTGCATATGCTGCTAAAATTGGTTTACACACTATAGCTGGAACTAGCAACCTATATTTACTTCAAAGTGTTGAAAGGCTATACGTATGCATGTTTTCATAGTTTGAAGAAAATGAGCAGTTCAACATGGAGACCTGAAATATTTGACATAATTGCAAATGTCCACAAACTTCTGTGTTTGTGGTAGCAAAGTGCAATGTTTAACTTATTTACTTCAAGTAAATTACTTCAGTGACAGACCAGGATTGAAGTGAACTGAATAGACAGTCACGACAGAGACACATTCTCTGATCTTGAAAAGCATCATATGCATTTGGTAGTACAACAAACACAAAGTCAATACCCTTGTAACCAGTTCAGTGATAAAATGAAAGTCATCATTAAGACACATAAATTATTTTCATGGAGGACTTTCATTGAACTATAAACCAAGTAGTCAGAGTTGCAGTTTGGTTCAAACCGCGAGCATTTTATGTGATAAAGTAATTACAAGACAAGGAGTGGCCAGGAGTTTGGTTCTTTTTGTAAATACCAAGGAATCACTAGACTTTTGACACCTGAAACTTAAACTGGAAACAGGGTAGCACTGTAGTGACATTGTAAGCAAGGGATAAAATTAGACTGAATCCACTGCAGGTTCAAGGTGAATAAAATCTGACGTTATTCCCCAGTGAGGGTTTCCATTTTTTGTGTTCTTCACGAGGTGCCTACACATTTATCTTTCCACTGAGTCTTTCTTTGCATATTTTGTTTAATCCCCATGCTGATACCAGCGCTCATGTCCCAGAGGCTCGCCACAGTCTCCTCTGTGGGTATCAATCTTTTCAGAGTTTGCTTTTGCTGCAGTTCATCCAACGGCAGAAAGTGAATTTTCTTTAACTGGTCCACTTAAAAAAACTGCACCTGTTAAAAACTGCTAAATGTGAGGAACATTTCCATCCGTCACATATATATTTATGACACTTAAAACAGTTATGGCACTCCATGCTCAAGCAAGAACTTCATAATAATTTTGGTTTATGGTATCCGTGGTGGAAATAAATATTTTTTTTACTGTTCATTTGCATTTGTGCTGTCATCTTAAGCCTTATTATCACTGCAGTAATTATGAACTGCCCCAATCCAATAAACATAAAGAAACAACATGTGTCAATATCTGATTAAATTGTTTCACAACGGTAATGACTGCAGAGCCTTTCAAAATTTGATACGACTATCAACGAGATTGTAAAAAACAATTAGCACCTTATACCAAATGGAAATGACCTCATAAAGCTGGTAATGCGCTGCAACACATACCCCTGAGGTGGTGCAGTGGCGAGTCAAATCAAAAGAAAATCTCATTTGAAACATCCCATGAGTTTGGCTCATTATTCTGTGCGCATAGACTTTGGCCTGTGAGGGCAGCCAGCACTGGAGCAGCCACTAACTTCCAGTTGATTAATGAGCCAACTGCGGCAGGGAGGTGGAGGAGGCACAAGCTCCACAGAACTCCCAAGAAGCGGATGGGACAGCAGGACACCATGACTGTGTGAAAGCACCCAGCAGAGCCTGCCTTCATGAGAGAGCAGCGGCAATTAAGGCAAATTAGATAAAAGCTGCAAGGCAGAGGGAGCATGTAGCTTGTATGTTAATGTGTTTGTGAAGTGAATTATATGAATTACCCACTTAAAGTTTGATAAGAGCCGACTTCCTTTTTTCTTCTTCTTAAAGGAACAATGCCGGCTGTGTTTGATTCTCCTATATGTCCCATTGGAAGTTTGGTTATTGTAAAAAGTGTAATATATTTTCTCATGATAACATTAGTTTTGGAGCTGGATTAATCATAACTAATATAAATTAATCAAATCCATTGCACCTCACTTGTACAAGAAGAGTTGTGCTTTTTATTCCTATCCAAACACTCATGTTCTACTCAAAATATGAAAAGAAAATCATTACCATGTTCGTAAGAGGTCATTTTGATATATAGTTTGGTTGAGCGGCATTCTTGCCCTTTGTCTGATTAAAAACATGCAGCCTTCGGGTAAAAGTAAAATGGCTACCACTTTATACAAGAGGATGAATGCAAAATTGAAATGCTACCTTTCCAAAGTTCAGAAAAAGACATTGTGTTTGTTTTTTGTTTTTTTTAAAGCTTAGAGCTGCTTTCTAATTGAGTTCAATGTAACATTCCAAAACACTTTCTTCTTCAATTGTATGGCTTAATAATGGCTCTCGTTCAAAATAAAGCATGCCAGATTGCACTGGTAAATAACCTTGGAACCACATCTCCAGAATAATAAGCTGAAAGCATGGGCTGGACTCAAAAGGCAAAGCTATAACACTTCAAGAATACTGTGAGGACAAAATGTGCGGCAAACAAAACAATGAATCAATGTGAAGAGCCACCTGGAGGTTTTATTGTAGAAAGTTCATAGTAGGCGTAGAGCGTTCAGACAGTGATATCCAGGGCAGCCTGAGGAGTATCCAGGTCCTCCAACCCAATTCTATGTTGCCTATTAACTCAACAGTAAATTATCATATAAAGACTAAATAATAAATAACACAATCCTGCCTTGAATAAGTCGACCCAATTCCTTGCACACAAACATCTAATGAAAGCACTAAATCCCTCTGCAAGTTTGGGTGATTCACTCAAAATGTTAGAAAATAAAGCATGGAAAACCAAACTGAATCATAGTGTTTTAAATTCATGTCTCACTCTTCATCTTCCATCAGGTTTTTTTCTTTTTTGTCTCCAACAAAGTTTTGATTTAAGAGCCTCGGCAGAAACAACATACCATAAAATACATTTTAAGTGATTGCTGTAAACCTTTGTTTTATCAACTCTGACACGCTCAGTTAGCCAGCAGCTTAACCCCGGCCTTTTACAGCGGCACATCACAGGTTGTGGCACGAGGTGTTTGATTTGTGGTGGCTGCTTGTGATCGTAATGACAAATACATGTAGCATCACCTGGGATCAGGCTTACAGCTCATAAGGTAACTCTGATCTCTTTAAGATGTGCAGCTTTCTTGGGTTGCTGCTCTGACCTTTTCAACCACAACCACCCCACTGAGGTAAATGATAAAGTTGTGTGTCAGGAACAGCGATGCCGCTGTTTTAGCATTTTGTTTGCAATATATTTGCCTGTTCTGGATCAGAAGTGCGTCTTCATGTTCAAAGAATACAGTTTCAATGTGGCTCTGATATCTATAATGAAATGAAATGCTTACCAGAGGATCCAGCATCGCAAAAACATTTGAAGGAGGTGGGCGACACTGGAACGCATGTCCCACTTTCACAAATGCTCTCACAATTGGCTCTCCCAACAATTTCAGTGCAGGTAGCCCCTGAAACACAAGACAACAACACTGAAGATAAAAAGAAATGCACAGATTGAAGTTTGTCTGTGAGCACAGGTCTGTGGTGCTTTTCATCTGAATTTAATTAAAAGTAGGAGACTAAATCATTACTGTACATAATAGAGTGCGTGTTGGCAGTGAACTGAAATCAGTAATGTGGAATTGTGGTGGTTTCAATATTAATTCTGTTAGCCTTACACGAGAATGTTGAGATTTATTTTGCATAACGTTACATTTATTATTGAAAAAATGCATAATTAACAGAAGTGGTCACATAACATTTTAGGTTGCTTTTAAAGTGCACGCACACGTGCACACACAGAAAAAGAATAAGTTGACTTTAAATTTGATACTAATTTGATTAATTAAATTTTTTGAACTAGATGTAATAAATAAGAGATACAATTATGAAATAAGCTGTATTCTGTTCACAGTACTGGTTCATTTAAATACATGCTCAAAAGCACTTTGAAAAGCAATAAGACCTGACATTCTTATGGATTTATAAAAGAAAAAAACCTGAATGCCAACAACAGGATGTGAAAAGAGGACACGTCCAGGTGAATGAGAAAGTTTGGTCATGCTGTGAGTGATTCTATACATAATAGTTTGTGTTGGCAGTTCTGCTTCACTTAATAATAATATATTAGTTGTCTGCTGTGCTGATGAAGTAACTTCAGTCACCATGAGTGAGAAATTGATTATATCATAAAGAAAAGAATTAAGCAGAGCCCGAGCAGGAGAGTTTATCCCTCACAAAGTTGAAGAAATAGAAACAGTGATATTTATCCTTACCTGTAAAATGTGGAGGACAGAGGCATTTATACGTTCTGTTGTTGGGATCTGTGGATCCATTGCTCAAACAGACGCCTTTGTTTTCACAAGGGTTGTCCAAACAGACATCGAACTTCTCACAGAACCTGCCAGAGTAGTGGTGGTGACACTGACAATGGTACGCAGCTTCCCAGAGGCCCGTCTGACAAAAACCGTTCCCGGAACAGAGTCGAAGCAGAGGAGAGCCCTGGCAGAGCTGAGCTTTCACAGAGACACTGAGTCTCAAACCAAGTCTGCACAGCTGAGTGTCTCCTCCATGCAGTGCGATGAAGTAATGGTGACCTGGGATGAGCCACTTGCTCTCAACCTTCTCAGTCCCATTGAGATTTTGGGGGGAAACAAACTGATCTTTCATCAGTGTGTTTGTGGAACAGCTTTCAAAGTCTTCTTGTGACACATTGAGGAGCTTGATGCCGTATGATTCAAGCGTTTCATCAGCAGACATCAGCAGTTTGTCTCCGTGCTGCAGCTGAAGGGGACATATCTGTGCGAAGTTGAAAGGCTTCCGGATTGACTCGTCTCCCTCCTGAGAATCCCAACACTCTGACACACTCCTGCAGAGGTTTCCCACAAGAGTCCAGTTCACTTGAATGGTGCGTTGTTTCAGATGCCATTCAAGTGAAGCCTGTCTTTTGCAAACGGTTTGACAGCAGGCCTCACCCATTGCCACCAAAACAGCAATTAAGCGAAACAATGATGCCCCCATGTTTTCCCCCCAATCTGGCTGTTTAATTCAAATCGATTTTGGACTTTTAAAACCGATTTGTGTCATCAAGGGAAGGGAGTCAAATGTGCTGCATTTTGCTTCACCTGACACTTTACTCCAAGTCCCCCAAGAAGTCCACAGGAGTAGCAATAACCTGAAAGGGAGGGAAAAGCTTTTATTAGAATTGGCAAAGTATAGGAGAAAATGTTACTCAAACCTTTTTAGATTGTCTGAGCTTATGTTCTTTACTCAGAGCATTACAACTACTATGAGGATGATTTTTTTTTTTTTTCCCAATTCAACACTGCAAACTTGTGGCTTCAGTGAGCTCAGAAGGAGCTGCCGTAATCACATGCAGTGCTGCTGACCGCCAAGTGTGTCACAGCAGCCGTGGCCTCCCGGAGGTTTCCACGGAGAGTGACAATGTCAGATAAAATATTCCCTCTCTCTCCCCTGCTAGTGCTTGATACCTCAGTGTCAGGCACCAAGATGAGTTGAAGCAGACAGCAGCATTGTCTTACTCCCTCGGGTCCTTTTCATACGTGTGCGCCAGATAAAACAACGGAGTCGCGGAGCCTCGTGGCACAAAAAACTCAACGCTTCTTGATCAGCTCGTGTGGACTGATATGAATGCTGATAAGTAATAAAACATTGAAATATGGAGCGCCAGTATCAATAGAAAGGGGAGTGAAACTGAATGAGATTGCATGTATTGTCATGAGGGCTCTGCGGGAACCCTGAAGACCTCATTTACATGAGATGAGCTTTACATTGTATTTCACCTGATTTGTAAAGGGGGAAAAAATGACTAAATTAAAGTCTGAATTAAAAGACAAAATGTGTAATTGGTTGGGGAGAAGAACCTCCATCATTAACAGCAGTGGAAAATCAAATTTCATTATAGCCATTTGTTTTTAATGTACCTTTTATTTAAGGGAGCTCTAACTGATAATTGTGTGCCAGCGATGACTCAAGAGGACTACGTCAGATATAAAAGAGGCAGTTTGTGAAACCTACAGATCATTATGTTCTCAGCTCCAAAGTGTTTTAATGCAGCCTGGTTTTATAACCTGCAAATCTACTGTTTCTGATTCGGCTCACTTATCAGTGTCATTTCGTGCAGGCAGCTGTTTCCACAGAAAAAGCTGGAAAATAAACTGTACGGCATGCTCACGCATTACCCAGGAGGGACGCAGTGCAGATTCAAGAGACCAACAAGCAACAAGGAAAGGTGCAGAGAGCGCCTTGAACTTTCTCACTGTCCATCTTGTCGATCGATTAAAAAAAAACTGCCTGAAATAATTATACAGTACCTGTCATTTTAATACGTATTTTAATTCATATTGTTGAGGCATTTCAAACATTCAACAATTAATCACTCTTTCTTTTTAACAAATCACAAGCAGCTAATAGAATTTAATCTGGAGTTGGAAGGAGAAGTCAGATTTACAAAAAGCCGAAGTCAAATAAGGGCAAATACAGGTAAGAACAGCAACATTTTCATTTACAATTGCCATTAGGTGCTTTTACACTCCTCAAATTCATTTAGACAAATGTAGCAAATATATTTAACCTCATTCAAAAGCCAATAAAAGACCCCAGGTTCTCTTTTTTACTTTTGTAATTTGTATCTGTGGTCAAGCAAAAAGAATTCCGGCAGTGTTGTTCACATCTGTCAGGTGGAAAATCCCATAATAGATCTTTTTCACAGCAGATATTTTGATTTGTAGCAGGTGGAATTAATGGCAGCTCAGTTATACGACAGTGAACAAGAGAGCACAAAAGCAGGATATTCCCACAGTCACCATTCCCACAGCTGAGCTTTCTCTACTGTGGCATGCAAAGAAAAAAAAATGTTAAGAGCAAGAAAACTGAAATATAGAAAAATACAATGGAAAATAATACTTTCGAGCTGAAACTATTGTAAATGTGTAAATGATCTAAACTTCATACTGTTGCACATCCATATATATATTGCAGAACAACTTGCTAATATATAAAGAAAATAGCATGTAATAAAGAAAATTTACAGTATGTGTATATATATATATATATATATATATATATAAATCCACACACAGAGATTTTATAGTTGAAGTAATTTTTAAGGGTGATATTTTGTTATGGGGTTTTTATTCCAGCAAGTATTTAATCTGTTTGCAGTTTATTCCTACAACTGGCTGTATATCACTTCAGATAAGATGACTTTGCAGTGTCACAGTCTGCTCTAGACAGTGGACAAAAGCTTGAGCAATGTCTCACAACAGAACCAATATATTATTGGTTTTGAGAGCAGTATTTAGCATCGCTTACTTTAGGATATTACTATGCAAGTAGTTTGTAAATTGTTTGCAAAACTAATATTGTACTTTGAATCCAAAAAGAAATGTCCTTGCTAGAATGACATAAGATCTTTAAAAAAAAAGTCTATCCAAAAATCATATTCAGAATTGTAAATTGATGGGTAGAAAGCCACTATTACAACCACTATTAAAATGGGCACAATAAAATAAATAAAACTAGAAGAAAGCAATCTCAAACTTGCAGGTGAATTCATGCATCCAGCAAGGGGATTCGTGTTGTTGAAGAAAGGTTTCAGTTTCTGTAGATATGAGCAATACAGTCATGGCAGTTAGTATTTACCGGCATCAGTTTGCAGGTAACCAGTAATGTGATTTAGGTATGAGGTCACGACTTATATCGCGGATAGGAATTGGACTTTCATAACAGCTGCTGCAATTCAATAATACACTGCATGATACACTATATAATAACACAATGCACTTATTTTCATCTCAACTACCACATAATAACATGACCCGGGTCATCTGTACAGCTTCCTGGTCTCACAGAGAGCCGTAATCCAAAGTTGGAGAAGAGACACGGCTGGGTTAAAATGAAGACCATCTTATATCACCACACGTGTGACAACTAGGGCAAACCAGGAACATCCACAAGCAGCTTCGCTACACAAAGATACAAAAAAGGAACCACTGAGACAATAGAAGATTGCATTTTCTCCCCTCAGCTTCCATAGGCATGAAGCAAAAGATGCAATAGGCATACAAACCAAGTGCGTTGACTTGTAGTCCACACATTTCACCCCACTGCTGAATTTTCAACTTATAACATACTGAAGTAAATCTGCTCAAGTACAATCTAATGCAAGATGTTTAAAAGCCGTTTTGACCTTTGCAAGTTTGCACGACGGACGCCATTTAAACCCTAAATTACTCTCATCCTTCTTAATTGTGGAGGAGTTCAAATTACTTTAATCTGAATTCAGCTCAATACTAATTAATACATTCACAGCAATCCATACCTGTGCCCCAGACTTAAATAAACAGACCAAAAGATTTTCTGCGATATTAAGATGCCTTAAAGGTATTGATCAGTCGGGATTAAACTCTGGGCCTCACACAGGAGTTGTTCAAGTACAAGTGCCATGGGGTCAGAAGCAAGGTTGTGCACGTGGGGTGGGGGTGGGGGTGGGGGGGGGGGGGGGGGGGGGGGGTCAACTAATTGTCTTCCACCGCCTCTTGCTATCATTCCATCTAAGATCAACCCACAATTTAGGATGCCAATCAAGCAGGTGCACAGAGGGCAACGGATCAAGTGAGCTGAGTAAATCCTCAGTTGACTTACGACAGAGACACTGGGTGGACACAACAAATTATGTCATGAAACTGGTGGGTTATTCATCAATTGGTGTCTTCAGTAAACCATGAGTCAAGTTAAGGACAATTCTAAAAAAGAAAAACAAATTGCAAAACCACTTCAGTACTCAGATTGTAAATATCTAATCAAAAATGTAATGAGAAGCCCCTGACTCAATATAAAAATCAATATTTGTGAGTCTGTAGGCTAAATTTCAAAAGAAATGAGTACTAGATTTGCTATTTCGCCAACAGAGCTCTGTGATTACATCCTCATAATAAAGTGGACCTCTTCTGAAAACATTTGCAACCTTGTCAAATAATGAGAAATAACTTTTTTCTTCTTCTCGGTTCAAATGCCTGGCTCATTAGTCTGATGTTCGAATGGTGACGGTGTGAAGCAGGCGACAGTGATGAAGATGGTGGCTTGTGAGTGAGGAGCAATTGCTTGTCCCACTACGATGGTACTTCTTCGAAAATGAGGACGCACAGGTGTACGTTGAGGCAAACAGTGCTGCGATAAATAGTGCAGGCCTCCTTGTGCATGTTAATTCCTCATTATCATCTCTACAATTCAGAACTCCTCACAGCCTGACAGCTGCAGTGACTGAATCCTGCTGGTGTTTGCTACTGTGCTGGATTGAATGTACTCTTCTCCGTTTCCTGCACAGAGACTGATGACTTCTTAGCATTTTTTTTTTTATTACACATTAAATAAACCTGAGTAAAATTTGAATTCATGTCTCAAAGTTCTAATATTGATGAAAATCTGCTGCTGCTCATCAACCATAACAAGACAGAGGATCAACAAAGGGTGTTGTACAAATGATTTAGTCAAAGTGGAATTGCAAAAATAATTAAATCACAAAGGAAAAGCAAATCATCTTTTGAGTTATCGCTACTGGGCTGAAGCATACGATGTTATGGACAGATATTACAGAGTTCATGATCATATTTTTTAACTCAACAATAATTTTGATGAGCAGGATTATTTCTCCTGAGTATCCCAATTCATTGTCAGTCCTTGTCTGTGGAAAAACAACATAGAAAAAAATATTTTGCCTGAGAGTCTCACTGCAGAGTATAGCTGATTTCAAATTATTCGGCACAAAACTCATTTCAGAGTCCATTCACTGTTTCAGTCAGTTCAGTCAACGCAGAGGTGAAGTATCTGTTCGATGATGTCTCATTTCAGAAAGGGCGATAGCATAAGGAGGTCCCTTGCTTCCATGACTGAAAACCATCTGTTGGGGGATCATTTAACAAGATGAAAACAACATGTGTCTTAAGAAATATGGAACATTATATGCATAGTACAAATCAAGGGATGCAACTGGAAGGGGTTCAGTGTTCAGCGGATAACAGCCAGACTGAAAATCCCCACACAAGAGCCTAAGAAAATATGATCAGTATCCAAATAAAATATATACGTATATTGTTCTCAGCTAATTATATTAAATGTAGTTGATTAACATAATGTTAGACCTGGGGCAGCAGACCATGAGTCAGACGAACAAAAATCAACAAAATAATGACATATTTAAGATTACTGCCTTTGAAACACGGCTGCTGCTAAAATAAAGTTTTAAAATTGTATGTTGTTTAATCATTTAAATTCACTGACTGTTTTGATTATGGTTGACATTTACTCGAGTGAAGCGTTGAAATGCCATGTTTGAGGAAAACAGTGGACTTTCAAGTGTCATTCATAAAGATTTGTTCATCTGGAAATGAACAGCATCTAAAGACAACACACATTTTGAAGTCATTCTTTGACTTTATATCCTGTTATTAATTACATAAATGTACTTGTATTCACTTAAGAAAGTGATATTCGTGTATCCCTATGTATGATATCCGACTCTGATATTGTGGAGCCAATCCTGAAACAGAAAGAAACCTGTTTGATTTTCTTTTGGCAGCACAGACACAACTCTGATCCACTGACGCCAGTGAAGACAAACAGCGGCAGGCCGCTGACCACAACTGCCTTAATTGTCCACCTCCAAATATGGTGGTTGATAATAGCAAAACCAGGTTTGAATCAAATTCTGTGACTGGAGTATCAAGTCTCCCTCTTTCTACTCAGAAAAGCATATAGTGAATGCAAAAGTTACTACTAGCATTTTCTTTCTTCACGTGATGCCTGTAACCCTGAGAAACATTTCAAAGAACAGTACAGGCAGGATGTTTTCAAGACCTCAAAGAAGGTATAACCAGCGGTTAAATTAACCCAGAGCCAGCAGCACCACAGCTTTGCCTGTATGACTTCACCTTCATGAATTGCTTATTTTTGTTTGAGGCGATGCCTTTATCAGTCACTCGCCCACCCCGTGTGTCCATAGGGTTTCCTGTTTGTTTGGCGCTTTGGTGCAGAACCTCAATAAGGAAAGGCTCTGCCTGTTTGTTTGTTTGTTTGTTTGTTTGTTTCACTTGTTCAGTGCTTAAGGGAACAGTGGAATGTACACTCTGCCACACAGAGCCTTAAAAGCCCCGTGTAATGGAAATAATGCAGCTTTACAAGGCTGCACAATCACATTATCATGATCCAGAGCATGTGGCGCACCTGCAGACTGGGACACTGGCTTTATGGTTCTGCCACCTTTAATGGATAAGTCAAAGTATAAATTAAAACTTTTGTTCACTCTCTCACCAACACAGAGCTGGTGTGTCTGCCGCTGGCAGCCGTGTCGTTCAGCTCCTTTCAATCAGGCAAACACAACACGACTGCCTTTAAATCTTCTACAAAGCTAAGGTGAACAAATCTGAAAAACAATCAACCTTTCTTGAGGTTTTTGTGCACGGTGTAAAAACACCCTGCACAGTAAACCAGCCACATGTGTCAATTTAACATTACTAAAACAATGTGCAGATCCATAGTAAAAACGGTACAAAACAAATGTGGCCTTCCTCTATAGACTGGCACAAACAGTCCAATATAACATCAAGGCTCCTGTACATAAAAAAGGCTACTTTCCTGGAAGTCTGAGACCATTCAGAGTTATGAACACATCTACCCTTACCCTGACGCACCCTGAACAAGCAGACCACTCAAGTCACTTTGAGAAGCAGGTCTCAGTATGCAGACAGTGGTACAGCTGAAACAAAAACAACAACCCAACATGGATAGTTTTGCATTCAGCACAGTAAAACTAGGAATGTGGAAGCTGCATCACAAGTACTTATACAGCTGATGTGACATATAATACAGAGGATAAAGTGAATTGGAACCATTTACAAACTTTTCTCCTTTTTAAAACTTTGGTTCCTGTAACACTGCTGCAAAAGTATTATTGGAAGAGAGCACACATGTCCTTTAGAAGGCTGCATCATTTTAGGTGAACATGTGATAAGTCAAGTATTGCAATCAAGATAAATACAAACCCCTAAGTAGATAATGTTAATGCTTAAGGATTTGTTCCTGATAACAAATTAATTCCTTTATTGTGTTTGGTCTTCTGATCTCTGCCTTGGGGCCACCAGGTATAAAGAAATGTTTATGTATTGAAGCAAATTACAATTCAATGTTAACACAATCTGCTGGAAATACTCCCAAAATATGTTTGACAGTATGTTGGCACAGGTCAAGAGACAAATGGACAATTAACCCATAAACTAGGGGTGGGAAATTAATATTCCCAAGAGGCCACATGAATAACTGGGACCACTGTGGGGGGCTGAGCCATAAGTTGACTTCAGGTCTGCTTACTATAATTAAAACCCCTAACAGAAAAGCAGTAGCTACTGTTCCCACTCAGTCTTGAATTTGTCAGTGTGTTTTGTTCTGGAAATGGTGAATGAAATTTGAATCCTTGAACACAGCGATCTGTTCTCCCATCAAATAAGCATACTGCTTTCATACGAGTTCAGTACATTTGTACTTAAATGTCTTCATCTCTTCAAAGACCTTTATTTTTTCATGTAATCATGTAAAGGGATTTGTATACAACTCTAACGCTCAGGGACAAAAGGGTGCATGTGGCCCCGCTGTCATTTACTGTTGGTCGACTACTTACACAAGAAAACACTGGTGGAAGCATTATTCATATAACTTCCCTTCCAAATCTCTTCTTAATTACTTTTGATGGAAACATTAGGTTTTCCAGGATGTGTATAAAATGCACCTTTAGAGATAAACTTAATGTGACCTTGTCGAGCGCTCTTTTAAACGCACGTGTCCATGTTTTTTTTTTCAATGTACTTCTAGGACAACCTGCTGTTCTTTAACAAGACGCTTAAAAGCAAAATTCACAAAAGTGTTTCATCCATGGATGGACCAGTACATTTCCTGATTCAATCAGAATTGGTATTCTTTTTCCCTAATTACTTGAGCCATGTCTGTAAAATAGTGACCTGCACCGAAAGCTTGAAGTCAACCTGCTGCCAAAAAGGACTGCATTGAACAACAGCTTAGCATTAAAGCCAGCCGTAGATCCGAGGCCCAGGATTTACTATGGGAGGGTAATCTGACTACTAGGACCAGCTGCTCCAACAGCCACGTTTCTGCGCACAGTCTCACCGCGAGGTGCGTCATGCTCACCATTCTGTTGAAGAGGTGTTCCGCCCTGGGAAGGCGACCTGTCACATCATTTTGCAGAGTTTCCAGTGCAGGGCGATGGGGGTGCGTTTGCCTCGGTGGGGGGGGGTGTGCGCCTCTCTGTAGGGGAGTAGTGAGGGCCCGCTGAGCCTTCGGAGCGCGTGGTTGGAAACGTGCGCAGATGCACCGCGGTGGCTCACAGAGAGCAGAGCACTAGGACAGGACTGGGCGGGGATACAACCTGCCTGATTGATTATTTAATTAGGCCTAACTAAATATTCATGAGCTTGGCCCAGTCATTATCTTGTGTAAACAACCGAGGTGCTCCTGTTAAGTGGGAACGATTTTAAATATTACCTGAGAGGCAAGAAGGAAAAAAAAAATTGAAAACAAATTGACTGGGCTGTCTAAAAGCCTCAAATTAATTGGACCATAGCAGAACTTGGAAACGTATTTAAAAACAAACGGACCACAAAACTGTTCATGTGATAGATTTTACGAACTATGAATACACACTCGTCATACCTTCGACATGCATGAGATCAGTCACTGGCTGATGAACACTTCGTTGTAGGGTGGTGCAATACAGTCATTCTGAGGTGTGCAAGGCCAGGTCAGCTTTCAATGTTTAAAAGCAGGGGGGTTCAACTATGGTACGAGAAAGCCCTCTGTCCAGCATGTTGTAGTTCATTCCCAATAGCAACATTCTTGAGTGTGACATTATTGGACTTTCTATGGATCTTAGTCATGAAGCTGTGAAGGAATTAATACTTTTACATACAACTTAACTTAAAATTAATCTTTTCGTGAATGTTGAAACCTCTAATTTATCACTTTTGAGAAAATGTAGTGCAATAATATGGTGTATATATGTACTGTATCGGCACTGTGCATGTGATGATGTGCGAATAAATACTGTTTATTCTTCTTATTATGAAATCTGATGTTGATATTTTATAGCACTGTATTACATCACCAGTGTTGCTCCACTATAATTAACAGAAACACTTACCATTTAGCCTGTAAACAGATTAACCTTTCATGTTTCAATTTTTGGGAATTTTTTAATGCTTTTAATGGGTTTGACTCCTGCCAGTAACTTTTAAACTTTCACGATGCAGCCATGCCATTTTATTACACACAACACATTTGAGCTGAAAACACAAAAAGAACAGTAAAAGCACATCTGAAAAAGAGGCATGCATGGCTCCAAAATCTTATCAGAGATTTCCCTGTGCATGGTTGTATACAAGCCTTTCATGCACTCACATATTATCATAGATGCCCTGCTTTGGCTCTGCTACAAGGTTACAAGGGGTCCAAGATAAATAATGTCCTCTTTGGGCCAAAGACAAAGAATCAACATTTTGTTTTTCAATTTTGTTTGACTGAATATTGAGGAAGGATACTTTTCTACCCCAACTCCAGTCCATGTTGCTTTTTTGAAATATTCTAACATTAACTTGGAATATATGTTCTGCTCGATGGAACTATTTGCAATCATTTTGAAACTACCATAATGAGCCCAATTATGTCTGTTCATTTAATAAGAAATTCTGACCATCCAATACTGAGTTTCACCCTTTATAACTCATGCTGAAATTGACTTCTCACAGGCCATTAATTTTTAAAATGAGGTAAAAATGTCCTTGGATATTGTATTTTTACTATTTTAAGATAAATAGAAGTTTTAAATTATTTGCATATAATTGTATTCCGCTGTCATTCACATTTTATGCAATGCCCCTTGCTGTCAGATGCACATAAATCAAAATGGGATGCAACAAATCCACTAACTGTCATAAGAGCTGAATTGTGAGGCAAACAGCAAACACTTGTCTAAATGCTGTTTAAACTAAAGATAAGACAGGAAATGTTGATGAGTAAATCTGAAAAAAATCTGAATTTCATTTTGGTCTGAGCCAGGATGAATGTCACCATGTTTTTTGTGGCTCAAACTTCCACAATCAGCTACAATGGAAATGACAGAGAGCAGATGGCCTTTTCTGCAGGCAGGTAATAGCCACACTGTAAACATTATTCCTATCGAGTTAGAGGCAATTCCAAGTGTCACCTTTTTTTTTTTTTACATCCGTGTCTGCAAGCACACAAGCTGTGAAAGAGAGACTATTCATGACAGCCTTATAGTTATATCATATTTCATACTTATTTGCTCTGGGAATGTTTTGACAATTTGACTCTCTTCTCTTCTCTCTCTCTCTCTCTCTCTCTCTCTCTCCCCTATTTTGTGATGACCTACATCCCTTTCTTCATTGCACAGGTACATCTCCACCGGGGAGTTGCACTGCAATCAGTCTTGTACTGATAGTTGCTGAAAAACAATATAAGTATGGGGGTTAAGTGCCTTGCTCCAGGGCTATTCAGTAGTGGCTGCCAAGAGAGAGGAGAGTGCTGTCCCTTTATATTCACGGCGTTTATTCCTCCAGCCGGCCATTGACTCTCCACTCACAGCACTGTTTGGCCAGGACCGGTACCAAGTGTCCCTATAAAGTCAGTTCACTTCTTCAGCAAGGCAGCGTCCACCTTTATTTGCAGTGGCACTGAGGTTTTCCCGACTCGACGTTCCAGCTTTCTTTTTTTTTTTTTGCAGAGGGGAACTATTATGCAAGAGGTATAGAGAAGGAGAAGTTGTGTGTGCAGACAGGATCAATTACAAGAACATTGTTTCAACTGTACAGCAAAATCTTCACAGATAGCAAACAAAAAAAAAGAAAATCATTTAGAAACACAAGCAGATTGCATGTGTCTCTGACCCACTTTTAAGCCTTACCAGGTGAGAAAAAGAACAAGATGACAGATGTTTTCATAAAGGTCACTGGCTTCTGCAATGCTTCGCTTTTCCTGATTGTTTGGCCACCGTAGCATTCACATCACACTCTTTTCCCCCCCCTGAGCTTCCTCTGTAGTTTATACTCCGCTCTTGCTCTGCCCTCTACAAGCTTTTGCCCTACAGAAGCTCTGCAAATCATCTTGTCAGTAGTCAGTTTCGAGTAATTCCAGGATCAATTTTAAGATGACTCCTCTTATCAAAATACATCAGTATGAAGCACCTGCCTGACCTTAAGAGCTGACATATTCTATCTCCTATGCTTATCTCGGTGAAAGACATTTAAGTTCTTGAATTTGGTTTGGTTCCCCACTGTGACTAGATTAACGAGCTGCCCTTTTGCTTCTAGCATTACCCATATTTCCTGCAGCTTTAGGTAGCTTCATTATATACAGAAATATTGACCTTCAGCGCTTTTTATGAGAATCTATAACAAAGAAAAGCAAGCATTTATCTATATAGCACTGCAAACTATTCTCATCACTCCCAATCTCCCTGCAACGTGTCAAGTTTACAATGGATATGCTATTGTGGTGTATTAGTTCTTTTATCTGAAGGAAATGTTCTGGAGAAAACCTCCCTTTTGTTAAGGGTGCTGTTATGTGATAAGACGAGCCTCAACAGGTTTTCACTGTCATCATAAAGAAAAATCTTGTGTGTTGTTTTGTGTGAATCAGCTGCTGTACAATATCTCTGCTTCTTAAAACACTTTATTGCACAATACAATGTAAAGATTATTTGTACTAGGACTCACTTTGTAACCACAACAAGGACGTTTCACCAGGAGTATCAGCATGGTCTACTTTATTAGTATTACGTCTGCCAAGGATGTAATGAAATCTTTGACGTAAATTTGTCTGTCTGTCTGCCTGTTAGTAAGATTACATAAACACTACTGCAGGGATTTTGTCGAAACTTTCCCCACAAATAGATATCAGGTCATGGAATATTCCATTCAGTTTTAGAGGTGCCCAGGAAGTCCAGGTCAATCTTTGGTAGACGTCAGAAATCTCTGATTGCCATTATTGTTGTTGTTGTTGTCATTATTATTTGTATTGCTTCACTTTAGTATATGCTACCCCTCCAGTAGGCGGTGACCTAAGAGTCTCTGTGTTACACTCCCACACATGGACACAACGGAATGGGGGATAAATACTCCAACTTCATCATTGAAATATTACTCACTCTAATATTTGCTAAGCTATATATTGTTATTGTGGATTTCTGTTTTATTTCTATTAATGACTTTGGCTCGGGTAAGTAATCATAGTGGAATTTTGCACACCCGATAAGACACAAATGATGTCCAGACATGCGTCGGTTTGATAGTTTTCATTTTAATTCTGCAAACAGTAACACAAAACGTAACTGTATACTTCATAGGACAAACAAAAGGACAGTGCCCTCTCCCATGGTCAACGTTACAGCCAAGAGGCATTGATTGAACATCAGTAATGAACCATAAGGCAGGGAAAGTTTATTTATATGGCACCATTCATACACAAGGCGATTGAAAGTGCTTCACAAAGTAAAATACATAAAACTACATTAGAAACAATCAATATACATAAAATAAGATATCAAAAATTTAAAGAGCATTTCAAAGACAAAGGTAATAAAAAACAGGACCATAAATAGTAAACAACTAAAATGAAGCTAATAAAAATGCATTTAGAATAGTAAAAAATGAGAATGATTAAAATGAGTAATATATTAAAATCAAGAGAATGCTGCAGTGAACAATAATGTTGTCAGCCCTGATTGAAATAAGCCGGCCCTTTGAGCAGACCTCAGGTGTTCTGTAAATTTGTTCCACAAGTGAGGAGCATATAAATCGAAAGCTGTTTCATTTTGTTTAGTTCTGGTTCTAGGAACACAGAGTAGACCTGCCCAGACCACCTGATGAGTTTTGCATATATTTTAGTCCAACAATTATCACAGTATTAATAAATTAAAATTAAAATAGCCAAGTATCTAATGTTTGACATAGACATGATTGTTGCTCCGACAATAAGTATACTAGAACAGGATGTAATATTTGGCGTGTCATCAAAGTATAATCATTAGCAATTGCTATATTTTAGTTGTATTTGAACCAACACATAATATCAATTGAGGAAGCAAGTGTACAGTATTTCTTCTTGCCCCCTCGACATGGATTTTTAGTAGCATTCTGCCATGCTGCCGTTTCACTGCTAGATTTCACAATGTCTTAAACCCAGCTCTTTTAAATTGAATCAACAATGTTGGTAACAAACAACTTTGAAATAATTACAGGAAATCTCATGTAAAATTTAAGTGAAATGAATGAGAGTAGACAGTAATTGATTAGCCGCAATTTCGCATACTTTTTTTAAGCGCCTTGCTACGTTGGAAAAGTCTGTGTGCCTGATGCACTTTGCTGCAGGAAGTGCTGACTCAACAACTTGTTAATCAAGCCTCCAGTTATGCACACACAGTCAGCTGCTTGGAGCCCGCTGAGAAATACTCGGATCCCTCTTGAATATAGATATAATTAGATTGTTACACAGGAACTTGCTTGCTGAATTATGAACACAGGCACATGCTGTATGTTCAATAATCAGAGTTTAGAGGAAGGCTAATAATGGCACTCTCAAGATAAGAACCAAGGTCTGATTATCACAGTTTTCAACCAAAAAAGTAAAATCTTTATCACAGAAATCTTCAATTCAACATGTGTTAAAAACATTATTTCTGCATCAGCTAATAACTTATAACAATAGTGCAAATACCAACAATCAGGCTCACACTACTGACATTTTCACAACTCTGGAATGTCAAATATTAAAATATACCTGAAAAGTGAAAATAATAACTGAAATGTCATTGAATTATTATTATTATTTTTTTATATAATTACTGATTTTTCAGCCTAATGCCATCATGAAATTGCCTGGAAGCTAAAATCTTTAAGTTTATAAAATATTAAATTTAAAAAAAACATAAATTTTTTATAAAGTTGTCGAAATTAATCAGAATTTACACACAGCGCCTATTCCACCCCTGAGTTCCATGACCTTTTCCATTCTTGCTCACTGTTGAGCTCCAAGGTAAATGCAGCTGTAGTGTATGTAGCATATGCTCATTTAATAAAAGTGCAATATATTATCCTGCAGTTTCCCGATTTGACCTACAAAGAATGTATTCCCGTCAGGCTCAGGGGAAGAAAATGTGCACAAAATGAGTAATTGCTGCAAATGGGAGGAATGGCTGTGTGTTTGCACAGTTAAGAAAATCCTAACAGGCACATAGCAAACACATATAATCACAGACAACACAAAGATGGGCCAGTGCAGCCATAAGCTTCATGGGAGTTTGTCAAACAAGACAATATGTTCGAATGTGCGGAGAACATGCAAACAGACGACGAAACATGAGAATAGGTGCACACTTTAAGCTGATTTTTACAGGCAATGAAATTGAATATAAATCTCAAACATGTATCACATTCTTTACACATTTGTGATTTCCATAACCTTTTAACAGTGATTTATTGTAGCTATGGTGGAAAACATGTATCGAAATCATAAATCCTGCTTTGGTGTTTGACTGATTACTCCGGACTCAGTTGATAGAGTAAGGAGGGCGCCTGAAACAAGGACACCACCATCTTTTTTTCTCCTCCCCTGGGATTTAAATATTAAACATAAAGGATGGCAGATTATTATCCCTGTCACCTTGCCTTAAGCAATGATATTCTGTCTTAACAGTGCCATCAAATACCTGCTGTGTCACATATTAGCGGCAGCCTAACTCCAGGTTTTGTGGGGGGAAAATGTTTGTGAGCTATGTAAGTAAAAGAATAAAGCATTTCTCCATATATTCCAGGTTCTCCATACATAATATTTGGTTAATAACTGAAGGCAGTCTATAGTTGAAACATCTCAAGGACTGTTTTTTTTTCAACTTTAAAATCATATTCAGATGTTATGAGGTTTGTTTTTTTATTATTATTTTGTTTTAGCATTCTTGCTTCATATGCGAATATGCATGATAATCTTTAAACAAGACAAAAAAGCAGAAAAACTAGTTCACAACCTTTAACATTTCATTTCAACACATTTCCAGCAAATAAAGCTTTATGCAAATAAGGATTTTAAAGTATGCAACTAAATGCTGCAAAAAGAGCCTTCAATTTTTTAAGAGCACAAACAGCAATATGTTGTATGTACTACTAATTTGAAGTCTACTAATTGCTTGAGGCTTGAAATGCTTCATGAATTCTTTAAAAGAGATTGAAGAAATCAGAGCCACAAACAAGAAGCCACAAAGCTTTGAGAAAACGTTATTAAAAATCAATAATCAGAGAGCATTCTTCTCAGGGTAATAGAAAAGAAAATGGCATAAGAGCATAGGACATTTAGTAAAACTGCGCCATGGATTGAGAATTGACAAATAAAAAGCAACAAGAGAAAAGGAAAGATTTTCCATTACTGTATAACTTTATTTTGCCAATATCATCATGTACATTTGAATACTTAATCAGACTCTGGGTATTGTTATGACTTTATTCTTATTATTTATTTATTATCATTAGTTATTGTAACATGTTCTATCATTATTATTACTGAATGTATGCATTTATATGCCTTTTTTTAAGTCATCCATCTACTATTAGATTATTCACATGTTCATAGTTTTAAACTAAAAGGAGGTAGTTTTCATTAGATTATTTTCAGTGCTTCTTGTCATATTCCTGCATCACTAAAACATGGTAAAACTAAACAGACCCATTCAATTGCCAACAAGTTTAATGTAGACTGAAGCATTTACGGATGCAGCCTTTCACAGTTTTCCTATTGAAAGATAAACTTCTTGAGTGTTTATACAAGGCTAGAAATGCAACTCTGAAGGAGCTTTAAAGCTATAGCTGTTTTAAAAAGAAAAACTGGGTTATCTTAAATGCCACAATAGGATACTGTAGGAGAGATATCGTTGGAGACTTAACTGCGACGGTAAATAGACTCAGATGTGTAATATTCTCAACCACTTTCAGCAAAAAATCGTTTTTACAAACTTATTTCAGCGGGCTGGCTGATGGATTTCATGGCAGTTTAAGGAAAGCGACAGTCGGAGGCATCATATTACAAGTATCAAACTTTGTAGTGTCCTAAGAGAGCTATGTGAAATCCTCAAAGCCGGCAAAACATAAATCATCACAGAAGCACAAGACGTATCAGTTACTGAGCCCGACATTCACATGAAAGTCTCCGTCCAAGTTGGGGGAAAATCAATGAAGTAAAAATGTCACTACCTACCTTTACTGGGGTGTTTTCTGGCTGTTCCTCAAAGTCTCTCTATGGTTTCATCCAACCAATCATTTGGATCCATGCCTCACGACTCACGCAGAGAAAGTACTGTACCCCAGTTTCATTGACATGGTGTCTTATCTTATAAGAGCCACCCAGGGAGGAAGTAGTGAAGTAGAAGTATAGTGGATTATTTCTTTCTTTAAGATAACTATGAAATCCATTTATCACAATGATACATACAAGATAAATAACACTGGTGATTGTTATGACTATAAAAGAGAAAAGACATGCTTCTCTCTTCCTTTCTGACATCAGCAGTTTATTTGAAAAATATCTTCATGAAATTTCTTGGACATGCTGCTTCTTTTAAGATTTTAAGACTGAATTGTCTGGCAATGCATTTGTTGCCATCTATTTTTTCCCTCCCCTTTCTTCCCACTGTTGAAATGGAGAAGCCTTGCGAAACAATTTTGTGACCTCAACTTTAGCCTGCGCTTTGTGTTGTCTTGGCATGAATCTGAGTGTTCAGCAAAAACATTGTTTTTAATGGGATTCAGTGCAACAAAGGAAGTATGCCAGCAGACACCCATAACCCCAAACCAGCCCTGGGATTGCATTTACATTGGTACAGTAGCTCCCTCCTTTGATGCTTTGGGGCTGTGTGCTCTGCCTGTGCACTTGCACTGCCACAACCCTTTTTCCATTGCAGTCGAACTCGTACGACTCAGCCTGGAGTTTTCAACTGCCAAAACATTATAAAATATGTAGTCATCCATGACATCCTCCATGTCGTTATCATGGGATAGCATTTTTTGCTGTTGGCTGTGCCAACATCGTTTATTCATCTTTACTGAGAGGTATTTTGGAGTAAGTGATGGCTCTGAGGAGATAATTTATTCAGTTGTGAAGTAGTTTGGATATACACAGTGCACACTGCACTATTTTGTCTTTTGAAGTGAACTTGGATGTGTGGGGAATCTGAAATGAAGTACACATGCATGGATTGTTGCTTTTGTTATTTATTGTTTGCAAGACTTTGATGCAACATTGTAGAGGTCAGCTTAAGGAAACTATTAACATCAAAGCACTGGACTGAAGGGAATATCCAATTCCTGACAAAGCTAGTTAAGGGGATGTTTTCCCAGCATGCTGTATTCTTTGTAATATCTGAAAAGCAATTATAATAAAAGTGCAATGAGAGTTTAAAACGGATTCATATTTCATTTGAAAATCCTTTAAAACAGAAATACAATGCAAAGGAAAACAACTAATTATTCTATAACAACCTTCAATAGGAAACCATAAGTGTACCAGGACCTACAACTGACAGGCTTCATATGAATACAAGATAAATGGATTTCACTTATATAGTGCTTTTCCACTGCTTGAGCAGTCCCCAGAGTGTGAAACTCTGTTCATACCATTCTCCCATTCATACTCCAATGAAAGCAGCTGCCATGCAAGGCAGCAGTATGGAGTTCAGTGCCTTGCACAAGGACACTTGGTCATGTGGACAGGGGGAGATATGGAAGCAAACCTACAACCATCTGATTGACAGATGACGACTATATCAAGATACAGCCCCTATATACAATATCATTATTTTTTTTATTTAACCTTTATTTATTCAGGAGAGCCACATTGAGATTAATAATCTCTTTTACAAGTGTATCCTGGCACTGCAATTTTACTTTCCAGCAGACTTATGACACTCCTTTTATATTCTTTATAGAGTACGTAATATATTTAATTGTGAAAATGAAGGAAGTCCAGCATTCAGTCAGAAATGACAACTTAGTGTTGCTTTTGCATTTTACTATTGATTTTCCGAGTTGGCAGACATTTTAAAATACATTGTCTACTCTTTCATGTCCAGTCTGCTGGTAAAGTAACTTCAACTGTAGAATGTTGTTTGGTACCCAACGTTTATGCAAAATGGGTGTGTGAAGAAAATGTTTACTATTGGCCATTAAGGACAGGTACATGGTTTCATAATAAACCATTTGCAATGTTGCTTAACATAATCATGTGAGGTTTGCTCTGGTCGCCACAGAGCTGTGAAAGATTTTAACTTTTGTTGAGGAAGACTTTGTGACTTCAGTAACAGGATGGGGTAAGTTGAGTGAAAATGGCAGTTAATTTTGATGGGTTTGTATGAAAGATGAAACCTTTGCTTCAAACAGACAACTGGTGACATTTACAAGCTCAACATTTCACCTTAAGATCTTGTCAGGCTGTGACAGAATATAGAAAATGTATCCCCGGATACTCAAATAACGTCAGACTTTATTCTAAATGTGTTATCTGAAGCTCAGTCTGAAAGCGTCTCGCAGATCTGTCAAGAAATCGTGCCACTATGCATTTGAGCTTGTCCAATAAGATCTCCCCTCAGATGTATAAAACTAGAATGAATTCCAACTTTAAAGTGTCATATATATATTTAATGCCATCCATCAGCAATTACAGCTGAAGCATTGATCATGACCTGCACATTTAATACTCCAATTCTAATTCAGAATATCCTATTAATATTAATCCACATAACCCATTAGCAGGGAGTCCTGTTTCTGATAGTTGAGGAACACGCTTTTTCTCCTGTTACAGATGAAATAGACTTTCTTCCTCCTTTTTATTCACAAGAAAAAAAAAGTAATTGAAGTCAAGTAGTAGCCATAGGTTAGGGGGGAAAAAGATCAAGCACATCCTTTTTCTGACCCACTTATCAGTCGCATTGGCCACATTCCAACAGAATCATTTCATCTGCAGTGTGAACCGAACCAAACGCCACTGTTGTCCATTACCCACAGGTGTCTTCAAGTCGCTTCTGACTTTGCTCAGTCTAGCTATAATTCCCTTGATATATTATTGGATGGTAATTGGATGGGGAGTAGCCATGACTCAGAGAGGCCAGAACATGAATCATGTTGGACAGAGCATATCTTTGGACCCAATGTCATTCCTCTTGAACTCCATGGTTTTCCTCTTGACTGATAATGACAAAGCTAATATCTTTCCTGTGATGTTACGATGACAGCTATTCCGATTACTCTATACTACTGACATTCAATAATTATGTGAAACTCACACCAACTGAACAGGAATGTAAATAAGCACTATTTGTGTGCACCACATCACTAAAGTGATGTGTTTATATGGTTGAATATGCCTTTGCCCTCAAGGAAATAGAAATAAATAAACATGGCTGTCCTCTTTTAGGCCATCGATTGCTTACATAGCAGCTAAACATGCACAGACCCAAGTGTTTTGCCTATAATCCAAAACAACTTTCTCAAACTGCTCAAAACAAGCATACAACTGTATTTCTATGACTTAATCTGTTACAAAAATCTCAAAGATATATTTGTTTGGAGTTTTCACACTCCACAGCTGTAGACCATGGCTAAATAAGTAGTTAGAAAATGCATAGTGTGTGAACTGTCAAAGGGGGATATGGAGCTACTGGACAATTGCCCATTTGAATGAATGAGTCACGTCTTGGAGTCCCAGTGAAAAAGCTTTCAGTACATGTTAAAGTAGAGTTTGTGATCCGAGGAGAAACAAGTTTGCTACATTAGTGGAAGTACAGAACTGTTCGAGCAATGCTGGTTTTCTCTCAGACAAATGTAGTTACAAATTATCTTAATGTTGCATTAGTCCTTCTGATGATGTGTCTTTTTCTAAAACATGTGACATCAGAGTATGCAGAGCTATCACTGAATGCCAAGTATGGGGTTTGTTCTGATCACTCTGGATTCAACAGTGGTTGATGCAGGATACCAAACTCTTTGGTAAAAATGAACTGCACAGGGTGAACAATAATTCATCACTGTACAGGGAGTTGACAAGTAAGAAAACACATCTCAGCCACAGGAAGAAGAAATGGAGTACCTGTTTAGTTATTAAATTTTATTTCAAAAAATATATACTCAAATACAGATTCTTGTTGTGTGTAATGGAATTAATTTCCACTTTTAAAAAAAAAGGAAAATCGAATGACCCAACCACTTCTGTTGTGATAATGTCACTGTGATTTAGCTGAGGTGTCAGCACTGCATAAGTTAGTCTAAAGAATGATGCATTCATAAGGTTGTCAACAATCTTTTTAAAAAACAATCAACCTGTATGCATAGCATTTTCATATTTTTGTTTATTTGTCCAGTAAGCTTTAAAAAGATTATTATTTTTTTGTCTATATTTTTTATACACAGACAGGAAGAATTATTGTATTTTAATTTCATTACAAACATCTTTAAGTATTAAGTTTAAGTTAAGTATAAGTATTAGAGAAACCTGTAAATTGTGTTATCCATAGAGATGATGCATATAGCTATTTTAAATTGTGTAGTGTGGTATGCCGGTCGGGGTCTGGTGGGTGTGGCAGCTGATCACATGCCGCTGTTATTTAATGTCTTTAAGTCCTATAAATAAAATCCGAGTTTGGAATTTGAATACGAACTCTCATTTACCTATTCATTGCACACCTTATCGGTGCTGCAATATGGCATATTTGAATAACTGTGAGTATCATTTGAGTACTTCAAAACCGTACCAAGTATATGAAAATACGGTCATGCAGGTAAAGGTCATCATGATAAAGTGCAATGAAAGTAAACATCAAGGTTCAAACATTTTTCAGATTTGACAGTAGATTTAATTTTATTTGGTTTTGAATATTATTAATTTCAGTCAGTTGAACATTTTCAGAGCAGATTTAAAAGTTCTGATTTAAAAAAAAAAAAGTTAAATGCATATTTGTTTTGGTTTTTATTAGTTTGAGTGTTTTTAGAATTCAGATGCAAGGGCCAGATTCAACTGAAAAAGTTTGGGATGATAAAAATTTAACAAACTAAAATATGTATTAGGAGAACAGACAAACACCCATCCATCTGTCAAATGAAAGGGAGCACCTGAGAGCAGCTTGAAAAACACAATAGATACAAAAGAACGTCTGAGATCAGGTGCACTTTGTGTGCTCCACCAAGTCCATCAACTGAACACCTACCTAAACATAACACGAGTCACATCACATTTGTAAAAATGTGATGTGAAACAAAACAAAAACACAAACAGCTTCCCAAAAGAGCACAATAAACCCACAACTTCATGTCTCTTTTACCAACATGTAGACATTTAATGGAGATGCAGTAGTTGAGTGCAAATCACTTCAGCTGAAGAATAATACTGTACCTGACATGTTGTATTTGATCAAATGAAAGGAATACAAGAGGGAATGAAAATGCACATTTATCCAGCCTTAACATAGAGACCGCTGTTAAACATACCACTTTATCTCCGCTGGATGTGTTTGGATGAACTAAATGTAGAAAGATGAAAACAAAGCAACTTTCGTTCATTAAGCTTAGTTTTTCAAACATGCAAGTTTTGTTTTGGTATATTGTGAATACTTTTTTTAATTTATTGAATTTTCAGTTGACCAAAGTTATTTTCCAATATTACTTTTCTTTTCTTGACTTCATTAAGCAGTTTAAGTTCAGAAAATATTATAGTATTGTTGGTTTAATAAGTTCACGAAAAGTAGTAGTAGTAGTATTAATTAGCTGCGTTATCAGTAGCATCAGGTGTACATTAGTATCAGGTGAACATGTACTTTAGTAGATTATCTTGCTAGAGTTTGAGATTAGTTTTATCAATAACAGTGTTCTTTCTCTTGCCCACATTTTAACACCAACTGTGACCCAGTGGGCAGGCACAGGCAGCAGAGCTCCTTCTAATTAACAGAATATATTAACTTGCAGAACATTGAAACATCTTCTGGTTCTGTTGATAATCAACACTGCATATGTTTGAATTTCTGCAGTTTTTAACAGCTGGCGAGTTATAAGAGTAACTTCACACCTACTGCTGCAAATATTGTTTCACCTCTGTGTGTGATTGACTTTTTGGTAAACCATGTGGGTACACATTTAATGTGTTGGTCAATTGGTGTGTTTACATCATTTTCGTCAAACACCACAATCTTGATGGATCGCAGTGATAGGTGCCGTTACATTAATGCTTTTCTACATATTGCAGCAGCACAGTAGAGCGTTGTGTGGGACCCCGAAAAATGACTCAGTAAAGCACTGTCAACAAAACCTCCGCACAAATAGAAAGTCTCAATATCAGCATTTGTATTTGGGAGTGGGAGGAATATGATTGCATTAACAATATTGGCTGGTAAGAGAGTGTGTGATCATATCGTTGAATATGAGGTGCATTTCATTGTGCTCACCGCATCCAGCCTTCGGTTATTTAACCGGGTGCTTGGACCGGCTCAATTGTGCGTTTGTGAGGCATGAGAGGCTGTCCACCTTGGAGGTTCCCTGAGTCAGCAGCCAGGTTTCTTAGATGTAATATCCTGTTTCTATAGTGTGCACTGCAGGTTATTTGTTATATTTCCCTTGGCACTTCACACAATATGGTGTTCAAATGGAGCTGTGCCTGTGCAGTAAAATGACTGCTTACTGTTTACTTTAAGTATATTGCAAAATACTAAATGAAATTAGAGGTCAATGATAAGAAGCGTATAATGCTGGGGTCATATTATAATGTTGTATTGCTATTTGTTTGAATAACCATGTTTCCTTATTCTCCCTTTGTACTTGTAAAACACTAGGGTGCTGTGGGTTTGTTCTGTATCTCTCTGTTCTGAGGATTTTTTATGCTTCTATTCCCGATGAACCATCCAAAGTAAACCAGAGAAGAAAAAAAATGCATATATTTTTTTCCTTTAGGCGCATTGTTATATTTTTCCACTACAATGCACAATGTTGTGTGCAATGTAGAGTAAGTTCCTCAGGACATGTATGATCAAGTCACCTTTGCAATGTGACTCATTGAACCCGTTTAAACCTAGTCTATTTTTTTAGGCTTGTTATAATCTATAGGGTCTTTTATTTGTCAAAAAAAACCCTAAAGCAAAACCATTTGCTCATGCTCCTTTTAGCCTCTATGCTCCATACTGATCATCTGAAACTGGTTGATAATGTTGATATTATTGAAGTGAAAACTAACCTCTTAAGTCTGGCGTTCATACTGTGTGATTTACAGTCTTATCATATCATGTCTGGATGTGTCTATTTACATTACACAATCTTTTTCTACAATCTTTTTAAAAAAGGTTTTAAGTACTTTCATTTGAATAAATTATTATTTTCAAACCTATACATTGATTTTAATGAATGTTTTGAAGTATATATTACACACACACACGCACGCACACACGCACGCACGCACGCACGCACGCACGCACGCACGCACGCACACACACACACACACACACATCAATCAACTATTACATTATTCACACAATCAACATGAGACAAGTGGTTGAGGAATCCAAGCTACATGGATGTTGGCATTTAGTAATTTATTTAGTTGGTATTGGAATTGCATTAAGATCCTGTAAACTAGTTCATATACAGCCGAGGTTCTCGTGTGCAATTTGATGTCATAGTATTTCTACTTCTACATGATTAATGTATGATTTTATTCTGCTTTGGCCTGAGCTTTCTGTTCCAACCCCATCCCCCAACTCAGTGTT
The DNA here is from genome assembly GCF_963422515.1 of Blennius ocellaris. Lineage (NCBI taxonomy): Eukaryota > Metazoa > Chordata > Actinopteri > Blenniiformes > Blenniidae > Blennius > Blennius ocellaris. The sequence goes on from NC_137662.1 coordinate 13,253,005, forward strand.
TTTAAAGGGTTAATATGTGTCATTATTTGTATATGTTCCATCATCTCCCAAATGCTATCAGTGATACTAAAATCAATAATATTGTTTATTCTATTACATCCCCTTAAGGCTTGATACGATTAATAAAGGGCCGTGAATCTCTATGCCAATATTTTACCCCTCAGAGGAATCACTTGGAAGCTGTGGGAATAGAAAAAAAAATTATGTTGTTTTGAAATGCTGTTATTTTGACCCATTTACCCATCAGACTTTATTTGCACAGACAGCAACATTCTTTGCATCTATGCTCGGAGGAAGAGATTTACCCGCTCATTGCATAATCATTTCTTTCTCTTTGCTTGCTATACTTAGCAGACAACCTGACATGCCTCGCCACTGAGGCCCACAGACACCTCCATCCTCCTGTACTGTTTTCCAAGGACTTTATGCTTTGATGTACAGAGACCTGGCATTGTTAACACCGGGAAGGTGTGCCTGGCATGCAAATATACCGCAGATATTTATTATTTGTACAGGGGAAGCAGTATTTCTCAGGACCCTTTCTCCTTGCTGCCTGTGCTGAAGGTTAGTTTCCAAATCTGGCTGTGTTCTGGACGTGTTTGTGCTTTCATTTATCATAGAAAATGTTTCCCTTAGAATCAGTGCTTAGATTGTTATTTTTTGGGATTTACAATTCGTACTTTGCATTAAGCTTGTTCCCTTGAGCTTGTAAAACATTGAATGCTGACAGGATATGTAAACAGTAATTAAATATTTTTGTTTCATTTGATGCCAGCTTCCCAGTCCCATTTAGATACTTTGACACAAAGGAATTATCATTAGTATACATTGTCATGAAATATATATATATATATATATATATATATATATATATATATATATATATATATATATATATATATATATATATATATATATGGGATCAAAAGTGGCTGGAATTAAGACTGTATAGAACCCCAGAGGGGCATTAGTCCTCAATGACACACCAAAGAGCTGTTAGGAGGAAAGTGAAACATTCAGCCATTTCATGTTCTCCACTGAATTGCAGCAACTGACCAACAGCTATAATGATATCATGTAAAAATGCAATCCACAAGCTGCAGGTAATGTCTCCGACCGATCTAAGGGCCCAGAGCCTGAATAATGATGGTATCACTCTCTGAAATGAGGTGTTAAAACAAATCACACAGTGGACCATGAGTCGCTGCAAGGAACAAATACTCTGTGGCTGCAGGATTTGCCTAAAGATTTCCAAAACCTCATGTAAAGTGTTAACCCATTATAGAGCGCTCACAAAATAATTGCATGACTTTTTGAAGGGTATTTGAGGGTTTCATTTCAACGAAGAATTTTTAAGTGACAAAAGTAAAACATTAATTCTTATATGTGCCACTGGTTTATAATACAATCTGTTGGAAACACTGATTAAAATCATAAATCTTCTATGATTTAAAGCCTCAATGTTTATAAACACAATATATTTATCACTTCTATAGGAGGTTCAATATATCCGAATAACACACAGTGAGTGAGTACTATTCTCCTACAATGTGATGTGTTTGTTCCAACAAAGATCAGTAAACATTTCTCCAATTTGTTTTTTGCTTTTTATCATATGGTCACTGTGATTCAATCAGGTGAATTAATGTACTAACTTGAAGTGGTGATTTTCCAAAGCAAAGGGCCTAAAGACACCAGTGTGTCTGCAAATCTGATTTGAAAACACAAATATAAAACACACGTTCAGTCAATATGCGTTGGCAGATTCATTTTCATATTCATTGTGTGTCACGCAACAATTTTTCCATGTTTTCTGTGTCTTTTAATCATTGTTCATAGGAAGCAAAAATCAAAGCAAAATAAAACCCACTTTGATGAATTTTGAATGTTTAAGAAAAAAGTACAGATCAGAAATGCTACAATAATCTGCGTCATTCAAATGTCAAGAGTGTCTGTGAAATAGAAAAAAAGAAAGATTCTCAAAGATGTATTTCATTGTTTGATTTAATTAAGAAAATACCCTTCAGAACACATTTCAAACTCTCATGTGAGTGTGTCTTTGCTTCATTAAACCCATTCGTCTGGTAAATCTGTTTGAAGACATCTGCAAATCAATTGGAGATAGCGTGGCATTATGTAGAAATACAACATGAGCAATAGATGTGAGGCGGTATGCTGGCATCAGGAGGGGGATTTTCAAACTGACAGGAAGCTGCCTTTGCCAGGTATAGACGCAACAGCAATGCCAACACTTTGACGTGAGCTGATACGCAGCTCCGACTGCTAATTTTAAAGTTATGCACACTCTGTCTTCGGCTCGACGAGGGCAGGTGGAAAATCAGCCTGAAAATCAGCCTCTGGAAAGTGAGTCCTAATCAGGGGCTGATTTGTGGAGGGTTCCCAAGGAAACAAGGAATAGCTGCAGTTTAAAAGTGTTTTTCTATATTTCACTAAACCCAGATTTTCACAACTGAAAGTACTATAAATGCAAAGAGGGCAAACTTCTTTACTGGTTGATTTGACACAGGGGAAACTGAAACCCATGTGTTCAATGTGGTTCCCACCCACAGGGAGAACATGCAAACTTCACACAGAGAAGAACCCAAACCAGAATCTACATGCCTAATGCTCACATTTCAAAGTAAAAACTTTCATCTAACATACCTCAGAAGGTGATTTTACATTTTACTTTTCCTAGCGGCCAAGCTGCCATTACCAACCATATTACCAACCATATATATATATATATGTATATATATATATATGGGTGTGTGTGTGTGTGTGTGTATATGTATGTATATATATATATATATATATGGGTGTGTGTGTGTGTGTGTGTGTGTGTGTGTGTGTGTGTGTATGCGTGTGTCAAAATTAAGAATGATTGATTACAGTGAGAATAGAATTGCCATTGGTTTTAATAATGTTGTTTCTAAGTAAATAGACCATACTGAATCATATTGCTTGCTGGGGGGGGGGGGGGGGGGGGGCAAAAAGGGAAGATGTCTCCCAGTATTACTGGGCCCACATCTAATGGCTTCCTAACTGCACTCAAATCACAGTGATTCAACCATTAAAGGCATGTTTTGAAAGCTTTTTAACCCTCCATACTAATGACACAATGAGTGCTCAGACACAGCAACCATCTTATGAAATACACAGACAATGTACTCCCACTCACTCTGCTCTCAGATTCCGTGCTCTGCAAAAAATATCCACTGCCCCACACTGCTGGTCTGAGCTGCTCCCACTGGGTTCCTGTCTCTGCCGTACTGGGTGCACTACAGATAGACATGGAGCCTCTTTCCTTCAGCAGGTCATTCAGCCACTGAACCTAACAGAACAATAATAACTCCAGCATCTAAAGGGGAAGCATGGTTTCCTGCCAACAAATATTAGCTGAATTAATGTATTTTCTTTCATAACTTATGTATTTTTGTGCCTGTAGTTCAATCCAATCCAGCACAATGCCCTGAAACAACCCTAATAAATATGAAAACATGAAACAGATATCGACTGGAATTACATTAAAGCGAACAGATTTGGGTTAAAGTGAACTGAAATTAGCCAAGGCTCTCTTGAATGAACTGAGTTTCTGGCTTAAATCGGAAGAAAATGCTTCTCCAGACATACTAAATGAAGTGGCCGCCAAATGATATGTGAGCATGAGCAATTAAATCTTCTCCTCATCTTGCCTGTGCTGTTGCTCAGTCCTGCTGCAACTGGAGTGGAAATACTGTCTGTTTGTGGCTTTAGGGTTGCTGCACCAGGAGAGAGAGAGAGAGAGAGAGAGAGAGAGAGAGAGAGAGAGAGAGAGAGAGAGGCTGCAGCACAAATATCTTTGACAGGCTGTTGATGTACTGCAGCTTTTGCTCATGTCTGGTGTCTATTTGGTCTCTGCACAGACAAATACACAGACTTGGTAATATTTTCAGCCACACTTGCAGCCAGGATCCTTATTGGTCCAGAGTGAACTCACCAGAGCAAGATAATCAAAATCTGATATGAACAATACATGCTTTTTTCTGATCTGATCATTCTTAATTTTGGATCTGATCTTTCTTCATTTTGACAAGCAAATCTTGTCAAAGTCTGAATCTTTCAGTATCTGTATCTTTAGGCCAATGACAATTACATAAATTCATAGTACACATGGCAGCAGGGATTGTTTTTTTTTGTTTTTTTTTAAATATCCTTTCTGTGTTTCATGTTCCTTTCAGGCCAAATACTCAAATACACAATTCCCTCAAAACGTCTTTTTTTTTTAAAATTATAGCTCATAACCCAGTAAAAATATCAGGGAAGACATTGTCATTGCCCACAGCTGTGCATTATGTGAAATATTTACAGTTAGCATGCTGACATGAGCTGCTGACATTAGCATTATCATCATTATCATCATTCAGAAGGGACCTGAAGGCACTACTTGCCCCGCAGAGGTTAATGATTTGGCTGGTGAATTGACATGTGTAAAAGTCACTGCTGATTAAGGTTTATATATGTTCTATTGGTCACTGTTTGTTAGCACAAGGGTGCAGGTTTAATTCACTGAACCTGCAGGAAGATCTGGTTTGAAACAAATTATATCACAATGACATTTCTATTTGTGTTTTTCTACGGACAAAATATTGGCTGAAAAAAATTACCTATTGCACAAATCAACTGTCCCAAAGTGCATTCTGTACTCATGGTAAAATACTCCAGTCACAATCAAAGTTAGGTGTAGGATGTGAATTGGGCATGGCCCAATCATCTGAACCTGGCATGGCCTTGACTCATCTTGTTAGTGTTTCCATGCTGGTAAAGCAACATATTTAGGGTCTTCTGAAGCTACAAACATGCAAAGCTGCAGACTCTTTAGTTTATTTCAATTCAAAGCAATTCACACGTTAGTTTGTATTTTGGCTCCAGGTGTGCTATTTCTCCTGTTACGTATATATATGACCAATGGAAATGTAAGGTTTGTTTTTTAAAAGTCTCACCACTACATCTGGATCTCAGACAATGACACTTAAATGTTGCTGAGAGTAATATAAAACATTTTGTTGCCACAACATTAAAGCAATAAAGTGTTTGTTGTGCACAAATGCATATTACTGATGCAATCTTTTTATGAGAAGCAGCTGGGATGGTGAGGAGGGCAAACAGGCTGATTTCATTGTTAAAGCCTTTTGATAAATGCTTTACACACAAAACATTCCCATCATGTTGCACAACGATTTTTAGAGCTGTGATGTTGACCTCCCCTTTTCATTACAATTACTGTCATCAAACACTGGCTATACATTTACGGTATGCGAAAATGACTGCGCAGGTCAGGTGTAAATGGTATTGAAGATCTGGATATGAAAGACTAAAGGAAAGTTAAATAATAAAATTGTTGTTTACAATCCCCAACTATAAAATGGGCTCCAGGTAAATGTGTTTACATTTGATAATGACAGAGGAATGGCACATTTTGATAATAAGGCATTGTATTTAATCCAACATCAGGTTTCGGAAGTGCTTCACCCACTGACTAATTATGATGAGGGCTGTATCTGTGACTGGTTGATAAATATGTGCAAGAATTGGAACAATGTGACCTTTTGCAAATATAAATGTCTCTCACTCGACGATATAATTGGCTGCACTGAACACCACAGGGAGAACAATTAACCGTAACAAGCAAATTTCTTTGTCCCTAAACAGTACTGCGAGCGATTGAACATAAATGATTCAAAGCTGTGTCCAGCACTTTGCCATAACTTTGAATAGCATACAAAAGATCACTATGGCTCTATGCATGTATAGTATATGTACACACTTTGCTGCTTACAAGTCATTCTCTGGAATAGATTAGACACATGGTGTGCCGCGGAGGTTAAGCAGAGTGCGACACGTGCAGGAAATGACTATGTAATTACGGGGAGGACTGCAACATCTTGGAGACCTGTTTTAGCTCCCGACACAGCTGACAATAAACAAGCTAAGCTTCTAAATGTGACTTGTCATGCCTTTGGAGGGGAATCTGCAACACAAAACAGTACATAGACGCAAACTGTTCACAAAAGTGTGAAGGCAATGTCAGGGAAATTATCACGCCTCTTTGCACGATCTCGAACCTGCAAGATCTCTAAAACTCTCTCCCTCTGTATGTTTGCATGATTTGTGATTGAAAGACACTGTAATGATAAATTATAATTTTTTTTGTCTTTTTGGGTTTTCTGCTGAAGAGTTTATTTAGCCCATGTAATATTTCTGGTCCAGTATAGCTATGCTTGAGGAGTCTGTTTTTTGTTGTCAGGAGGATTTTTCTTTTTTGGCTCCTGCATAATTCATAACTCTGTCCTTCACTTTCATATAGTTCTACTTGAATGCAAGTCTCTCCACACAGACACAAAAATAGATTTTAGTTCTGAGCATCCTTTTCCTGCCACAATAAACCCCCCAACTCACAAGGACTTGAAACAGGAAATCCGACTATGGCAAAGAGAATTGAGCAGCATCGCGCCTGTTTTTCAACAAGGTGAATGAGATTTTAGTGCAATAATGTAGTAACAATTCTTTTTTCTTTTTTTTATATATATATAGTATTGCAAACATTTTTCACAACCTATGCATTTTTATAGTAAAAACTATATAGGACAGACATCCAAAAATCTTTCACTTTTGCCATATTTATAGATACAATTCTTAATATTTCAGTTTGGTATAAATCAATACCAAAAAAAATGTGACTACATATTTCCACACCAACTTCAGAGGAAAATCTGACATTGTTTCCAATTTCCACCCTGTCTTTAGGCTGTTTGTTTTTAATATTTACGTTAAGCCTTCCTGCTTTGTTGCTGTCATTACTACTGCTGACACGAGAGGTTGCCATACATCTTTCCCTTACTACTCCAGTTGGAAAGGTCTGGACTAACTAACTTATGTCTGTTGGACCAATAAAAACAAACAGTGGTCAATTGTTTGGGCTGGTACACCTTGTATGGTGGCTTTGAGGTTGAACCAGGTTTACCTTTTTTCCTGTGCATCAATGGATTTTTTCTATTTTTTGCTATCATGTGCTAACTGGCCCAGTAGAAACATCTTGGTATTGTCGATACAGTAAAATGGCATTCACTTTCCAGACGTAATAGAGAATGAGCTTCTTCTCCAAAATGAGATAAAACTATTTAATGAAATGTATATATGAAACATTAATTTTGTGTTAAATTCAGAAGGAATATGGGCAACGTAGCTGCTTTCACCAACTCAGAATTGTTTTTCTGTAATGATTCACTGAGGCTGGAGACTGTGACAAAAAGTGAGTGCAGAAATCCGAGTTGAGACGATCAGCTATTATGTGTTAATCTGAAATGGTTTATCTTAAAAGCAAGATTATCTCATTTCATTCTGTTTAGTCTTCATCATGTACCATATGGGAACCGCAATAAGGTCAAAGTTCTTCAATCTAAATGTGTTAGCGCTGGCACATTGAGGGCTGCATCTCCAGAATAGGTCAAATCATGCCACCATTAATATTTCAAACATGCTAAATGGAAAAAGATGTTCATATGGTCACAGCGTCCAAATAGCTGTCGCTTTTTCTAATAAGATGATGTATATGAAAGACAATTTCCTACATCAGATCGGGTAGATGGGCCTATCTATTACTTGTTGAGCCATTTATCTTACCAACATTGATGAATTCATTATGGTGACAGTTCTTGTCGCTATAATGAAATGCCCTTCCCTAAAATTGGGTGGTTTAAATGGAGAGCAGAAGATATCTCGCCCAATTATTGTAAAATTTCACTTCTTGAGATATTCATCTTGCTTCTAGGCTCATATTACTCAGTACGCTATTGTGTCTGCCATTGGTGAAGGTCTCTCTCTGACACCTAAAGGAGTTGAAATAATCCCCTTCCTCAGCAAAGACCCTTTTTTATTTTGTTAATTATGATCTCGTACAGGTTTTGATACAAAGAAGAAACTTTGGCTGAAGCATATTGTGAATCAAACTGCAATCATAAGCGCCAATTAAGATTTTATTACAGTATCGTTTCAGGTTAAAATAGTTGTTTGTCTTAGATAATACATAGTTTTTAGACCTTGGAGATTAGTGATGAGCACAGACCATAATTACAACATTAATATTCACAAATGGGGACTTTCACTAAAATCAGTGGCTTGAGGAAAACACATAATTTAACAGCTCTGATGTGCTTTAATTTGTATTCCATTTAATTTACCTAAGTTTGTTTGTGGGAAACGTGCTGACAACAAGAAAGATAGACTCAAATCAGGCCCTAATGGGATGTAAGTATATAATAGCCCTCCAGCTGACAGTCATATAAGAAATTATGCTCAATAACAATAACTTCTCGAAAGACTCGAGACTCATTTGCCACAATATGCTTCACTTAAAAGGACACAGTGTAGATGGTCTGAAGGCGACATCCCTCACAAGCTTTCGTCACTCCCGGCTGCCCAATGCTGTAAAAGTTTTGATGAGATGTGTGTCACTGGATTATCTCGCCTACATTCCCCCCAGGCTTTCATTGTAGGTCTGCGACATGGGCAAAGGCATTTAGTGAGACTCCCAAGTGTCACTGGCAGCACAGCAGGACCATGCAAGGCTCCAGGAAACACCATCTATCATTGTCATAAGACCAATCATCCACATCAGCAAGGGCCTTCTCTCAGCAGGAACCATGACACCCATTAAGCAGTCTCACTGACCCTTTTCTGGCTTAGATTTTCCACTTTTTATCTTGTTTTTTTCCCTGTGGTTAATATCATCTAAATAGTGTCACAAAGTCAAAGAATCAATGCTGGACTTTGTGACACCTTCTTAGTCACAATGTGGTCATGTTGTATAACCTGAGGGCAAACTTTAAGTTGAATAATAAGTGCGGGTTCAATAGGCAGTTGTAGTTGAGTATTTTTTTTAAATTAGTAATTTAAAGTAACAATTACTTGATCAGTCTACTTACAAAAAATGTTGTGGTAAAAGTGACTTCATATTGAAACTTCGATATTTGCCATTTATTGAGGAGCCCTGTAATGAACAAGATGTCACCAGAGTCATATCATAAAATGGAAACGATAGCATAAAGCTGGGGTTTTTGAGAGAGCACACTCAAGTAATGTAAGGTCAGAGAGGAAAATACTTCACATTCATGAGTGGTTCATAATGCAGTGATAGTAGGATGCATCACTGTATTGAGACAAAGTGTCAAGTTGTGGAAAATCTAAATGAATCAATCCCACAGTAGCCAAAAATTTTTGCTCTTCATTTTGCAAAGATTGTTATATTTTACATTTGCATTTACTGGATATTTTTGACACATCTTTGTATGTTTGCCCTGTGAGTAACTGGGTGCCTGTCCAGGATATATCCTCACTCTCCCCAACATAAACCTGGATCGGCCAAAGCACGTGTCAATAATGATTGATAATGGTAGGATAGGCATTTTTATCATTTTGTGCAAGAATCTTGCTCATAATTCATTTATCGAATTCTAATCTTATGCAATATACTAATCAATTATCTACATTCATAATGTGATTTGATTACACAAGAAGGGAGATATTGTGAATAAAACAAAACACATTTCAAATATTATTATATACTTCTATGGTAATTGCTGGAGGGAGAGATTTTTAGCCTGAGGTGTACACATTAGTAAGAAAATCCCTGTGTGTAGACTCAAGCTTTTTCACATGTTAAGGTTAAAAGGATGACAATAACGATGTATACCATGGAGGTACACTATTCATTGCATCTGACCACACATTAACTGTTTCTGAATCATTTTAGCATTCTCCATATGGAGCAGTTGTTCCTTAACCTCTCCGGCTGCTGAGTCCAGTTATTCAAGGTTAAAAGGTGTGGTGTACAACAATTCACTCGCTGCAGAGCCGAGTGAGCCAAGTTAATTTCAAGTGGCGGTACACAAATGAAATGCGCTTTATTTTGGTCACTTAAAAAGTTTTCATGAGCCTGTAGTCCATGCGTGCTTGTATTTCACTTCACACAGTCTGAAGCACACACATAAAATCCAACAACAAAATGTAAAAACACTGGTCAATTGAAACAGCACATCTCCAAACTCAATGCACTGATGATTCTTACAAGACATTCACAAGCCTGATAGTACATGCAGAGCTCTCTGCCAAGACTGCTCCCACGTTCCCGCAGCTTGTTAATGCAGATTCCAACAAGGAGAATCCTCTTTCCTTATTCTCCCAGTGCAGATCATGAAATAGGACATTAGCTCATTCGGTTTGATGCAGCTTGCTGCTTTGGCCTACAGAGTGAGACAGAGTCCTGGCTGATTTCAGAGCAAAGATGAGCTCTGGCTGTACACATCTGGAGTATGCCAGCTGCACCTACGCAGCGTGGCTCAATTCAGGGCACGCAGCCATATTTCAGCTGACCCACGTCAAAACAGCTTACAAGTCGGATCATGCATAATTTTCTCTGGTTGTCCAAGCAGCAAATGGACATGGTCGTCATTTGTGTCAGCCATTTGATGAATACAGTTACACCAGATTTTGTTTTATTTATTTATTTCCAAAGGACACCAGCAAACAGCCTCCCATTCCAAGATATGAATGTTTTAAGGATTTTAGGGTGAGCCACCATCTCTCCTCTGGTGTATGCATCCCCGTCCTGTGCTGAATTAGTTCTATCACAGGGTGGGATACAAGTTTTCATCTCCTCATGGTGATTAAAGGTATGTCACCAGCAGACTAGACAAAAGACATCAAATCAATGTATTTCAAAACCTAAATAAATCTGAGGTTTAAAAAAGAAAAATCAGATGCATTGAAAATGAATACCACAAATAAATATTAACTCTAAATATTAATATTTATTCCACTCACTGTTGCTTCATGCCAAGTATTAAATTGAGATGTTGGCCTTGATGTTATAAAATGATGTTGCTAATAGTTAGGCAATATACAGTAATTGCCTAAAACACACACACGCACGCACACACACACACACACACACACACACACACACACACACACACACACACACACACACACACACACACACACACACACACACACACACACACACACACACACACACACACAGGTATTTCATTGCTGTATTCTGTAAGTATCTGTTAATGCATGTTCATCTATGATTCAATATGTGTGATTCTCATTTACTAGAATGTTTGACTGTAGTTAACACAGAGTAACCCTTTACTCAGACTGTGTACATCAGTACTCGATGAGCACAAGGCTACAGCAGACAGCTGTATTGCCCCGAGCTGGAGAATAACTGCTCCTGTGCTGTCCTTTTCGCAGCGTTGGCTGTGAGGGACTGTGTTGAACAGCAGAGCTCGAAAACATCCTCCGGCCTAACAGCCATAAACACGATTGATGTCTGCGGACGAGACGTTTGACTTTATCCAGTCGAGCTTGAGAAAGATCATTCGGCTTCATTGAGCTGTACCGTGGTTTTGATAGAATTGTTTTTGCAGTTATGTTTTCTTCACATGCCAGTTATTATCATGGGATGCCAAGTAATGGAAGGATCAAATGTAAGCCAGTAATATATGTTCAAAGCTATGTGGCGAGATGGCCTTTAAACGTAATGACAGTTTATCTTTATTGGGATGTTATTTTCTCTGTTTGGTCTTGTGTATCCCATACAGGATCAAAAGTAACAAAACATTCAAGTATCAGGTTGAAAATAGATTTCACTCATCTGAGTTTAGAAGCTTAAAAGGGTCTTCATGGCCTCTTATGACTTGGTTAACGTCTGAAAGTGAACCAGGCTCTGGAACAGCTGATTTAAACTTCTTTATTTCCATTAGTACACCTTGTTGCTGCTTCTCCCAACTTAATGCTGCAGGGAAATTGTCTAGTTTTTTGTAAGATTTTTTGGCATTTCAGTAAATAACTTTTAAAAATGACATTCATCTTTTCAGGCTCATCTGTAGTGAGTAATTCAATTAACTGAGCTCTCAACATCCGAATGGAAAGACATTGGAAGGATAAAAAATACTGGAAATAACAAGCAACATATACATTTTAGGCACCTAAAAAATATAGTTTTTGCTATTGCTGCAAGGTTTGGTATGAAATACTGTGTGTGTGTGTGTGTGTGTGTGTGTGTGTGTGTGTGTGTGTGTGTGTGTGTGTGTGTGTGTGTGTGTGTGTGTGTGTGTGTGTGTGTGTGTGTGTGTGTATTTTGTATTATGTCAAACAAATCTCCATGACAAAACGTGTCAAGAATAAAGATAACCTGAAGGTGTTTCCCACCCTTCATTCACATAAATTTATAAAATGCATATAATAGTGGTATCTTCAAAGATATTTCACCATCTCTTAGTGTTTATGAGATCACCTTGGTATTTCTTTAGTAGCGTGGGGGGAGATTTTAGCATCAGGCAATACTGCAGCATAATGAGGAAGCGCTGTTTGAACCACAGGATGCATCTGGGCCTCTGAAATAGCCTCATATTGGTAGCTACTCATAATGCATTGCAATCATGGGAGCTATTGTCTCCCAAGACTTGGCTGTCCATACTATTACAGGACCACTGACATTATGTTAAACAGTCTGCAGCAGCCATTGCATCCCAATGCAGTCTTTTATTGTCTCCAAACCGAGGCCCATCTGGATTGAGAGAAATGGCCAAAAGAAACACATTTTACTATTGCACTGAGGTGCAGGTTTTTTCCTGGAAGTTATTTTTGTGCTCCACCTCAGGTGGATTGTGCAAAGATTTAATCAGCATAATATGGCTTTTACAGTGTAGTGGCTGGTAAGTACAGTTTCACAGATTTCTGAGTGATTTTCAAGAATAATTAACATTATTTTTACATTTTGTTTATTTTCATTAAATTGGTGAGTGGGAAAGAGTGACCCACGTATTACGATACAGTGATAAATTCACAGGCAAATTAACCTGAAAAACCCAAACTCATTCTACCTCTGTGTGAGTGCCTACCTGACTGCTTTAATATTAATTTTAAAATACATGAATCCACAATTATCAGTTTAGATGAATGTTTTAAAATGTATTCAAGCTTCTTGTTACTTATTTGAAATTAGTTGTTTTACTTCTTACAGTGAAAAAGAGCAGCTACTTAGGCAGCTACTTATCCCGAAAAGTAATCGTATCACTTTTATTGTTTCCCTCAGGTGGGCCTGCCTCAGAGTGCATGTTTGTAGTTTTGCTGAAGAGCAATGAAGAGCTAGCTCATTAAAGACAGATGCATTTCATTAATTTTGGAAAAAAGACATACTATAATCGGGACCTTCATCCTTACCAAAGAGTAATATACAGACAACAGCAGAGAGGTTGTAAGAGGAAGAGCTTATTAATGTTAATGTAGGCTAAAGTTAAAATAGTTTAAAGTTGAACCACCAGTGGACCAGACCCTGGCGACATTCACAATTAAAATTGCTAATTCTAATGAGTGAGCATCTCTTTTTGGCAATATTTCAAACTAATATTTTTAACAATCTTATTTTATGGTGAAAAATGTGTTTTTAAAGTCTGGTCCCGATAATGGTGATTTTTTTCATCGTACTGCAACCATGTTAGTACAAGAATCAATTTGTTATGTTTTGGCTAAATGAACACATTGTACAAGTATTCAGGGGACTCAGGATATATTCATTCATGTATATTTCTTTATCAAAATAAGTACAATTCCCAACAGAGCATTCAAGAAAGTAGTGCAAGCATACAGATTGAATAAACTTAACTGATGTTATGCCATTAGAGACAAAAGCATTTTGCTCTCTGAGAAATTGATGCATTAGAGGGTGATATGCAGCCTGATTTTTATTTTTTGGTCCAAATGTCGTAGTTAATGCATCACTTTAAAGATTTTTTTCCTACGCAGGTAGATACAGAGGTCTAAAATGAGACAGGCTATTATCTAAAGTTAACCTCTGCCAAACTAAAATGTGTTTAGAATTTGAACCAAAGCAAGAGGAAAGGTCTGGCGAGGGTCCCAGCTCCATTTCATCTTTGTCATTATCATCCATTTAGTGAATGTTCTAACACACAGTTTGTGTTTCCTCCCTGCAGGGAAACCAACCTCACGGAGTGTGCCTGGGTATAAGCTTGTAGTATAATCTGTGGTACTATCAGCTCACAGGCAGACATCTCCCAGTCATTCCTTATCCAGAAAACTTTGTGAAGTGCTACCTGCTACACCTAAAAAAAAGAAAGCAGGATGAGCTATTTAGTGTAAAACAAAATTACTGACTGAATGAATTTTGAATACACAATTACCCTACATTTGCTTATATTGCTCTCTTCTTCATTTTCTAGAAAATAGGAATAACAAAAAAGCATTAATAATAACTTCACAAAAAACTTCCCTTGACTCATTAATGTGCCACAATTGCATTCATTTGTTGAAATGCAAATATTTTAAAAGTTCTATTCAAATTTGGTCCCAGATGAAGCCTTTTTGGCAGCTTTTCCAGGAGAACCAGGGCACAAAAACTTCAAGGCATAAAAACAGAAAGTGAAGAAAAATAAAGAGAGTGAATTAAAATGCAGGATCCTGTTTCCCAGAACTCTTACAGCATCATTTGCATGTTATGAAGTCTGCGGGATGATGCACTTCTCATGTCTGTCGTGGTGAACTGCTCGAAAAATTACAGTTCCCATGTACGACACTTCCAATGAAGTTTGGACGCCTAAGGTGTCGCCATCTGTCTTTCAAGCCATCTCTCCCTGTCATTACCTAATGTTAGTGTCACATGGGGCCCCATAAATGAAACCTAACAGTTCTCGCTGCCATTTAAATGCCATTAATGTAGTGGATATATAGATTCAGGAGGATGCAAGCGACTGTATACAGTTATGTAAATATTATCAGTGTGTGTTTATGTTTCAAGGGAAAGGAACCTTTTTTATACTCAGATCAATCATTCGTATTGCTTCTACAATACATGTTGACTTCAAAATTATTTGTTCAACGACTAGATATAATTATATTTTAAAATGGACTAACTCACACATATTTCAACAGTTAAACAAAAATCTCAGAATTTGATTTATGAGTTAGATGATTAATGTTTAAAATGGCTTAAACATTCTTATATATATATATATCAAGATATCTCAAGATATCTCAAAATATATATATATCTCAAGCTGTGACTAGTGAGCGTGAGAGCCACTATCCAGGATGAAACATCCAAGCTCCTTACGTACATCAAGGACAGGGCTCCAACGGATGACATACTCAACGAAGGTCTCAGACAATGGCGAGGGACCATCATGGGAGGACAAGCCCCTACATGGGATGTACCATCGGAACTTAACTAAAGTGGCTGATCTCAAGAAGTCCTACCAATGGCTAGAGAGGGCTGGCCTACAGGACAGCACAGAGGCCCTCATCCTGGCTGCACAGGAGCAGGCTCTGAGCACCAGAGCGATAGAAGCCCTGATCTACCACACCAGACAAGACCCAAGGTGTAGACTGTGCAAAGAGGCATATATATATATATATATATTGTCTAATGTAGTCACATTGGACTGGTGACCTGTTCTTAATGTACCTTGCCTGTTGCCTATTGTAAGCATGAATCAGCTCCAGCACCCTGCAATCTAAAGTATGGATGAAAGAGAAAAGGAAATGACTAGAAAAATATAATATTGTGCCCAGTAAGGAGGTTAAATCAGTTAATATCTATAAACATTTGAAGATAATAGAGAAAGAAAACCTCACTGTGATGTAGTTTTGCACAGCTATGAGCAAGAAGTCCAACCTCTGCAGTGCTTTGTGTTTAGCAAGTTGTTGACTGATGGTGGCAAGTAAATTAACTGATCATGCAGATCGCACAGACACGCCAAAGCGATCATATGTCTAACCCGCAGTGACATGTTTACTTTGCACCTCGCAGGAATCATGAGCAGCAGTGTGCTGCAGCAGCAGCCTTGATCACTAATGCACCATGTGATGAAGAGGAATCCCTTTTGCGAAAAAATAGCCTAAACCATAATATTTTGAATACTTCCAAGCGCATTGGCTGTGATTGTAATTTCTCCTTAAATTACTGTGCTTTTCTATTAAGTAGTGTACTATAATTTCTTTTTATTTAACATAATCATCTTTGTATCCCAAATGCAGACAGAGAAAAACAAAACATGTAGTCAGCTCTTTCCTTTGCGTATCAATTGCTGAAAGGATGATTAATAATTAACAAGAGCTCCATTTAATGCTCCAAGAATGCTGATGAAATGCCTACTCACATACCTAAAGAATTTTATACCCTACATTAATATATATTGGAAATGGAGTAGAACACATTAATATAAATTGGTATTTTCTATATGGGTCAGTTTAACTGGTCAAATGTCATTAATGTAACTGAGGTTTATGAACATCATTGTCTCATTTTTGGACATCTATTTACAAAAGTGTCAGAGACTGATTCCGAGATGGAAAGTCACAGAAATCCCAAAAGAAAATGAAAAGTAGTTAGTGTCCTTCTATCAAACTTTGTAACACATGGAAAAGATTGTCATGTGATGTTGTTTGATACAAATTCAATTTTCCACGATGTAAAATTGGAAAATTAGTCACTGATATCTTGTATATTTCTTACAATTACTTAATGCACCCATTTTAAATCACTGGTATCTTTGTACGTCTGATAAATAAAACATATGCTGCTCATCTGATAGGGTTTTCTAAAGCCTGCTAGCTCTAAATCAGGGATGAGCAACTTTTATTATTGTGAAAGCATATTCCGCACAACCTTGAGGGGAAATTATATGACTCAGCATTTTCACCAGTATGAAACAATTATGGCTACAGAAAAAAAGAAGGCAACTAACTGTATATCTGCGCTAGGCTTATTAAATCAACATGCAGTCACATACATTTAGCAAAACAGAATAATTGCAATTTATATCTAGTTCAAATACAGTAAAATATAATTGCTCCATCTGTGAAACCGGTTGCAAACAAGGATGTATAGTGTCCATTATCGATTGGGATATCCATAGATCAGTATTAGGGTTGCGTGTGACTCATAACTTGATTTGTTTGTGTGCCCCCCTCCCCCCCATAATTTAAAATAATTGTTTAAATTTATAAATTCTTTAAATGATAGAAAATGGTGGCCAAGACCTCTATATAATTTGAGCTATTAAATTCATATAAATAAATAATAATCATTTATTAAATGTCATCAAAATGTTTATATTACATCCACAAAAAAACCTTATCATTTGATATGAAAATAAAGTTTGTGTCTCATATAGACAACAGAATTTGTATTACACTAAAATTGGTCTAAAATTTCCAGAGAACCAAGATTTTAAATAACAAAAGGAGTTTGCCGCATTTATAAAACAACATGCATGCAACTACAAACTAAGAAAGTGAACAACATGGTGCCGAGTTATGTGATATTGTGTTTGATTCCCCTTAAATTTACAAGTGAATTAATGTATATATCTTTGAAGTGAACCTTTCCTATCCTGTTACTTTAAGTGAAGTGCACTCACCCATTCAAAGACGGCTGCGGTTCAGCTGGTGAAGCCGGACTTCTTCCAAACCCCAAGGCTAATGGATCAATCCACCGTGCCCGCGTCCATATGTTGAAGACACTGAACCCTTGATTTCTCCCAATGGAGATCCAGCAGTTTTCATCGCTGCCAACACTATTGGTGTATGAGGGTAAAGAAGTGGTTTGATTTTCTCCAAGATATACTATGCTAGGTTAGTATGGGACAAATGGAATTTGGACATTTGCTTTTAACTTTTAAATGGTTATATAAAATCAAACATATTGTTATTTCTTTTTTTCTTTTGTTTTAATAGTAAGGGAAGGCAGAACCGGGCCCACCCGTCTACTCAATGAATTCTTCTTATAACCGAAGTGTCGGGACAGGGGACGCTCATCACGGTTTCTCCTCCAAATTATTATTTTTTTCCCCTTTCTTCTGCATGAGACTTGACATTTTCAGACATTCGGACAAATCAATACAGGAATCTATTTTCAAAGCAACAATAACAATAACATGTGCATCATATATCAAATGTAAACACTTAAATGTCATCGCCCTAATATTTCTCTGAATTACCTTTGGATAAACCTCTCCGTGTCCCTCAGCACCATGTAATGATTGTTCAACATGTTTGTGATCAATATTTCACATTACTGATACTAGTGTTCTTTAATATATTTATAAAGCCACAGTAATTATGCTTATTTACAGTTTACACACCATCTTCAAACTATTTTTAGAAAGTCCATTTCTAACAAACCCAGATCAAGGCAGGTTCTTTTTCTTCCTCAATTTTTCTCACTTAAGTAAACAAATTAGATTATTTAGTACTTATTTAAGATCTTTTATTTCTTATTAGTGTATGGTGACAGTAAAAGAAGTAAAGTGTGTGTGTGTGTGTGTGTGGGGGGGGGGGGGCGGGGGGGGGGGGGGGTCCACAATGAAATGTGTCTATTATAATTAAGGTACTTCAAAGAGCAGTTTCTGTTGCTTCTGTGGGCTTTTTACCACCTTAAGAGGAGTAGACATTTTTCCTTGAAATGTTGTTTTTCTTTCTTTTTTTTCTTATTTTTTGACAAATCGTGAGTAAATGTCATGTGCTTTGCTTTCAAATTCTGTACAGCATTACAAAAGAAAAGGCTCTGAGCAGGTACGTGTGCCCCTTGTAATCACTGCAGCAGGAATTCAAAACATAAATACCAAGAGAAAAAGCGGCTCAAACAGCTTTGTAGTTAGAGCAAGGCTTTGAAATGAATGTGAAATGAAAGATTCAGCATAATGCTACATGTAAACTCTTCATGCGACTTATTACTGTTCAAATAACACATGTATTGGCCAAGTCCTCAGCTCGTAAGTTGAGGGTGTTTTTCCGTTTGTGATTGTCAAGATGATCCAGTATAGATAAGATTTTATGAGACATTAACCACTAATATCTCTGTGCTTCTCACCACAATGAAAACACCATACTGGTGTCCCTTAACTGTGTCTATGCTTTTTATCCTCCTTCAGCAGGTACTAGCTGTTTACAGGTCTCACTCCTGGGAACCAGTAAATATTGTCACTTTAAACACTGCAGCCTCTAAGCTGTTCAACTGGCTTTGCTTTTCATTGGATAAAATCAAAGTGTTTGCCTCCTCTCTGACTCTGCTTCTCCAGGTATTAATTATAAACAAGAATACAAACCAACCAGCCACATCATGTTGGCACAACTGCAAATGGAGTCAAGTACACCGCTCATCACCTTGTGCCGGCAACTGGAGATGGGTTAGTTTATATTAAAAATTAATGTCCCATTATGGCCCCGGGCCCACTGTTGCTAACCTTGGTCCAGATACAGGCTGCACTGTGTCCTCGGGGAAGGACCTGTACCACCTGGAGTTAGTTGGCTGACCTAAATCCTGGGCAACAGTAGTAGCGCCCACTGTGACTCACCTTCTGTCTTTTGGTCTCAGCATATAGCAGGCAGACTACCTGCTATTTTGTATTCTCTTTGAATTCCCTCTGTGCAGCCTATTGCAGCTATAGCATCAAAAGTAATGAGATGTATGGCGACCTAGATTTATGTTTTACCCCCTGAACATCATGTTCTCTCAGAAAAGAAAAGGGTAGAGCAGACTATCAAATTCCTACACAAATAATCCCAGTGAGAGCTTTTTTTTTAACTGATTATTGCGGTGCACAAAAAGTAAGAAATATATGTGAACAAGCGTATATCAATAGATATATTGATGTGTATGCTTCAAATTCATTATTTTTTCAAGTTGCTTTTACTTGCAAGGTTTGTGATTTACTTTTATCATTTTGTACAATCCAGCCTTTAGAATAAAAGTTGAAAGTATTTAAGAAAGCATATAAGGACATTGCGAGAGGATAAGTCTTTCCAAACTCTTACACCTTTACCTTATTAGTAGTTCTTTGTTGAATGCTGATTTGATACGGCTTGGTAATATCTATGCATATTACCATCATCTAGGAAGGAAGCAATCCCAAAGCGAATTGAATCAGGACAGTAAGATCACGATCCACAATTTCCCCAGCATACAATGAAAGATGCACTGTTGTTGCAAACATAACTGACAGATAAGGCCTATATCTTACTGAATAATACCAGCACCTATGACAGCTGTGAAATATGATCCACCTCATCGTTACAAGAAAGAGATTATAGTGTTTACAAAAGTTACAAAATGATGGATTCAATAATCCCCAACAGAACCTCTGTCTGTTTCCACACAAATCTGTTCCAATGCCAAATGAAGAACCAAAAGTTCACAAAGACGGCGCCCCCTCAGGCCCATTTTGAGCTTGACCAAGTCTGCAATATACAGCATCATGAAACAAGTAGCCAGCATCTCAGAAACATTGGTGGGAAAGACTCTATGGATTGCATGAACAAGGTGCAACGATTGGAACAGGATACAGATGGAACGGTATCCTTTGACGCGATCTCTGGCTTTCTCTTCATTCCTACTAAGGAAGCAGAAGAAGCTACAAGGCGACGCATGATCTAAGACATCAATCTCCTATATGAAAACAACCTCAGTTCTGATCAGATTTGCCAATTACTTGAACTCCATTTAAACACCATATTTACAAAGCACAGCTGGGCTCAGGTGCACCCCAATGTGGTGAACCTGTACATGGAGAAAGTCCAGCAGATAGCTTCAAATGTCTACGAACACACATAACTCCTCGTCATTGCTGCAGATTTGTGGATGTCACTTTGATCAGAATAAAAACCAAAGAGGTACAACATGCACTAAATATCTCCATTCTGTATAAATTAACATAAAATGTACAAGGGTCGATGTCAAGAACAATAACTTCCCTTTTTTTTAACTGAGATTAACATATTGGGAAAGATTGGTGCCTCTACATTAAGGTGTACAGAAAGCCCACATGCACAGACCTAGACCTGTTCTTTAACCACTGATTGGATCATAAACTGAGTGTAATCATAACCTAATACTGTACCCAACACAGAATCACACTGAGGAGGGCAATATCAGAAGGAAACACTTAAAACTTGTAGCCGAGATGGACTCTATAACATGCGCCAGAAAGAGAAATAACACGGTGATTGATGATAAAATAAATGTAACAACAATGTGTTGGATGTATTTGAGATGGATAAACATCACATCTTGTTGTCTTTTAACCTCAGCAACACAGTCAAACAGAAACTGGTACATCCCAAGGACCATACGCCACACTCTGAAAAAAGCAATTTGTTGTATGCCATCCAACAGGGCAATAACCTTTATATTGGCAAAAACACCCCTGAATAAACATATGGCCTAACACAGAAGGGCTAACTCCTCAGGTACTGACAAAGCTGTATATGCACACCTCTAGGAAGAGTCCCACTAAATCGAAAACAGTGATGTCCACATGGAACTTATGGCCTTGAAACATTCCGTAGAGAAAACATAGGCCATTCGCACATGAAATCTTGAGTTTAATTACCTAAGCTCCCCCATATTAGATAGACTAGCCAGCCTCGTTTAATGAACAGCATGAACTAATAAACCCATTCGAATAAGGGGCATAATGTCTTTTAAGGCACATAATCAAGTCCAGTTGACTTGATTCAGGTTGCTTTGAGGTGGACTTGATAATGTTTTTCACGTGAGAAATGATTTTAATTAACAGATGTTGTGATCCATTGGTGGGTCAGAGAGTTATGTGGTGGTAGGCACTCCTGCCTCGTGTAAAAAATATCCTTGATCCAAGTCCAGTTGTGCTTTGGAGCCTTTCAGTGTTATTCACATGTTCTCTAATTACATTACATGCTTTTTTCTGTGTACTCCAGTTTCTTCCCTGAGTACAAACCATGCATTTGAGGTTAATTGATTACTTTAAAATTGGTAGTAGCTTTGAACATGAGTGCACAGTTTCTCTTTGATAGACTGGCAACCTGTCCATGGTGTACCCTGCTTTTGCCATAGTCAGCTGGGATTGGATTCACCCTAACTCCCATGACATGCAGTTGGATGAAGAAGTAAAGAAGATGGATGGATGAGATCTACAGGAAAAAAAAAACTAACACAGGTTTTCTGCTGCTAGTTAGAAGCCTGGAATGTACAGACTGCAACCGTCTTACAAAAAATGTTGTTCTTCAAATGTGTGTTTTAATATGATTAAATGACAGTATTCCCCTTCATTTATATTTATTTATGTAAACAATAAATTCAAGAATTAAAAAAGGAGGGGGATAAAAAAAAAAAGATGTGACATCTCAGAATTTTAGGCATGTATGTTGTTACAAGGGTTAAAAACATGTGTGTCTTAACTGTTATTCTGAGATAGGATTGAGATTCTAGCAGGAAAAAAATGTGTTCACACATGTTGCAGTGACAGCACATTATGTGTTTTTCAGGATCAGTTTCATGTCACAAACCTTTATGACATAAAGATGAATTCACAATATTAAAAAAAATGATATATATCTCTCAATACTGACAGATTATTTATCATCAGAGCATTATTCCTTTGTTGTCTGTCATGGTGGCCTGTGACTGCTAAATTAATTAGCTCCTCTCTGCAAACACTGCCAGCTGTGACTCCGAAGAAACCAAAAAAAAAAACACGGCTTTTGTCCATCTGGGCAACTGCTCGCTATGACAGACAATATTTGACATTTATCAAAAAAAGAAGGAAGAAATCGACTTGTTACAGTATATATCATGTGAGTGTGCTCTCCAAGTACCGAATGAAATTAATCAGGTTCAGTCAATATGAAAATTGTTGAGATGTGGGGGACCCTCTTTTAAAGGACTTGGGTTGGAGATAATGTGGAATGATTTCCCATTTTCTGGACTTTTTCATTGGGATGAGCATTGAAGTGTATAATTAAATGTAAACTACCCAGTGTAATTTTTCATGTCATGTGAAGGACCGAAGGCGTTTTCACAGTGAGCAGATGCTACTCAGCAATTCTCTTGCAAAATCTTTCATACGGGTCACGGTTTCCTTAGTTGTTGTTCATAGCAGATGGCTAAGTTAGGGGACTCTGTCTTTTCAAAACCATTTATGAACCCCCTGTAATAGCCTATGAGTGCTTGTATTAATGAGAAACGTGTTTTTAGTATTGTTCAAAGTCCCCCGAGGCAAGTCAGTTGACCTCCAACTGCTTCGTGATCCGTTAAACTGGCCAGTTATGGAGGTATAAACATATTGGGTAAAAAAAAATGAGGGATGCTGCAGAGAGACTCAACTTGCCCTGGATAATTTAAGATATCAGCAGAGAACTGACAGCATAATCTCACTGAAAATATCCATATGAACGGTACAATTTCCTCCGAGCTGAACTCTGTCATGATGTAAAAAAAAAGCCCATGATAATAATGTATTAGGAGTTTAGCGGTTTTATATAGGTTTAGGATTATGCCAATTTGTTCTTTATTATTTTATATGACACTTTAGGCCTGATGTAGTTTCGCTGCCTTCTCTTTGTCAGACAATGTGCAGAGCTCAACCCTGGGCTGTTTTTTTACATTTCAATCTGATTAAAAAAAATAAAAAAATCCCAAATTCAGTCAGTAACAGCTGCAAACTGTAAGGGCCAAACAAACACCCGCAGGCGTTATGAATAACAGGCACTTGGGAGACTTGTAAAAAAAAAAAAGTGTCTTCACTCTTATCACCAAAATATTGTAAAATCTGAAACAGTCTCGCAAAAACAATGTTACGTCCACTAAATCAAACTGTAAATTACAGAATAAATACCAACTTTATTGTAACTCATTCACAAAGATGTCCATGAGCCTGTTCTTTACATTTATTTTTTGCGTATTTGTCAAGTTTGACCCAAATCATCCAAAGCAAGTTTCATTCTGGATCAGGTGTATGCTTTCATTTAAAGTTTTGCGATCTGTGGAAGAATAGATTTTTAAACTCGCTACAGAACAAGAAAAGAAAACAAGCTGGAGTCTTCATGGTTTAAAACTATGAAGGCAATCTTTGCTGTAGCCCACAGCATGACTGATATGTTCTTTTTATTGAGGTTGAATGAGATACCGAGTGCAGAAGATGCAGCCTGCTGGGAAACCTTTGTTTCTTCGGTTGCATTTTGTATCAATTACGGAAAATCAGCATGTGATCACATTTTGTTCACATTATTTTTGTGTTGTGAGAGCAATTCAGTAGGGAACATGCAAGCTGAGATGATATCTTACCATCTTGTTCATTGTTTGATGGCCATTTCCAATATAACAGCAATTACCTAAAAAATATTGAACCAATTGAAGTATTTTTACATCTATTGTGTTTCCAGCTGTTTGATTTGATATTTCACTGAAGCACCTTCCCAGGTGAATAGTGAGACATGACATATAATATAAGATGTAAGATTTAAGTTGTCCATCCATCCATCCATTCATCCAACCATCCATCTATCCACCCATGGATGGATGGATGGACGGATGGATTTCCAACTTTTCACTGAGCACAACCCATAGAAGAACTCATTTTATTCAGGCCTTACATAATATAATAATTGGGAATACAACTTGATTGTTAGTTATTACTTAGTACTAAAGTTACATACTGGCTGATGAAAGTTATACATGAGTAATCACTTGTGTCAAAGAAGTTTTATCTCTCAATAGTTCTTTTCCGATCTTAATTTAGGATATTATTTTCCTTTTCTTGTGTTAAAGGCCCAGAAGCCTGAAACTGGCTGATATCTGTTCCACAACATGTGACAACAGTCTATTTTCTTTTGGCCCCAGAGAAGAGAACCAGACTCAACCATTTCAGATAAGACGTATTATGAAAAAGAGATGGTAACAACAAATAGGTGTATGTATCAGGATTAATTTCAGAAGCACTCGACTGCCTCCGAATTGGTGCGTCAATACCTGTGGGTACGACACCTGATCCCTTAAGTCTTCGGTTTGCTCCACAGCTTCTTGTAAGAGCTTTACTTTTAACGCTCCCCCTCAATTAGGATGTGTCAATATCAATCAAATCTCCGTATTATTGTCGAAATGCTGTCACACAATAGCTGAGCTGTGGACATTGTGCGGCTCAGTCTGATTCACTCATAAAGTTCATGCTGAGCTGAAAGTCAAATGGTTCACAGGTTGAGCAAAGCAATGAAAAACATGATATATTTCAAGCTGTGGTGTGAAACTATTTTCAATATATTGCTAAAAAAAAATTAGGCTTTAATTATGTCTTAAACAGGAAGTTCATGATAACAGAATTTGCAAACTGACAAATTGATTTGTTCATATTGTATCTGTCACATCCTGAAAAACATATATTATAGTTTTAATCAGAGTGACTGTGTATACGAGCTAAGATGAATGTTACAGTGGGACATCTTTCATGTATTATCTGTGAATGACATGCTTTGCCTTCCTAAACATGACTCTACTATATTTGTAGTTGTTGAAACAACAGTTTCAGCTTATGTTGAAGATGACAGTTGGAACTGGCAGCAAAAACAGAGACAGCAGCTGTTTTCATACAGGACAATTGAATAATTGTGACTGTTTATTGAGTTCATAATAGAAATCAGCATTTCCAGCAAAAGTAGTGATTTTACAGCAAAGTGTGTTGTTAGTCAACCAGTTTAACTGGTATTTTATTTATTACTGGTGACATTTCAGTGAGTTATTATATTTTTCAAGAATGCTTCAGCAAATAAAATGTTTTGATTTCCATCTTTCTGTTCAATGTGGGAGTGACAATCTTTCCCGAAGCAATGTAAATGGTAAAACTTACAGCAATTACAAATTGAAGTGCAACTGTTGGAAATAGACACAATGTGGCAATATCTACAAGATGTCATTGCTGCAATTTTTACAGAGAATAATACATGTTCTGACTCTGGATTAAGTACACTGGTGGTTATCTTTTATTCTGTTATCTTTTAGTCATTAGGCCCTGCAGACCTAATTTGTCAGTTGTGCCATAGTAAGCCCCCGTCTTAAAGATTGCCGGTTGTGTGCTGGCACAACATCTGCAGTTATTGATCCTCCAGACTCAAATGTCCTTCTGATCCATATCACAGTGAAGCCTTATCAGTGACATACAGAGATTTTCTGTGAAGCTGATAGTCTCCACTGAAGTTTTATATGTGAAGTCCTGACAGGATGCTAAAATATGCAACTTTTACTTTAGCGTGGAACAACATTATGTGAAAATCTCTAAATGAGCACTTGTTGACTTACAGAAGATTTTAGCTGTTTAACATGATTTTATCCAAAGGAACCGATTTGTGATTATATTTGACTTTCCGTTTTCATGGGGCTACAAAGTCGGGCCCCTGCAGAGAATGATAATGATAATAAATTGTTATATCTGTAATGGTTAATATTCAGCAACCAAATGCATAAGGAAACACTTTGGGTATATTTTTTTTCAGCTTTTGAAAGACAGAAACCTGTCCATGTGTGCCATTATATATCAAAGCTATGGAGTGCTTCTTCCTTCTTCGTTTTGAAACCTGATGCGTCCTGTTGGAATCCAGGCTACATCTCAAATGGGATCCTCAGATAGTTCACTATCCACTCTGACAGTCGGGTGTCTTCATCCTGTCTCTGTCTATTTCTTGAGCTGCTTAACAAAGGTGAGGGCAACTGCACTAATCTGTTGTTTTCTCTTGTAACTGTCAGTGCAATAGTGACAGCAATACAAAGGCTAATGTATTGTTGAAATGGAAGGCAGTCATTATAAGGTTGTTATTTCTGTTTATGTTGCAGTTGTTATAAATTGCTGGCTGCACTACATTTACATTGGACGCTTTGTTAGATAAATGGCATATGTTCGTATAGAGTTCTTATCGAGGGCTCACATCAATGACTGGGCTTTGCATTCAAACCTTTTCCTGGGTGCAGAGGTGGAAAACTTGCTGAGCAAGAACTCAAAATCAATTACACAAGTTGGACTGAATTACTATTAAAAGTACTACTATTGCTGAAAGTATTAAGTACTTTTTTGATTTTAGTTGATATTTAACCAAATGTAATTATTGCTACTAATATCAGCCATGAAATCAATGGCTGATATTTCATTCAATTTACCTGTTTAGTATGGGAAAACAACATAAGCATAAGTCACATTCGATGATTCAATAGTCACACCCATGTGTGCACTAAATAGGGGCTTTGGTAAGAGAAGCACCAAGGCTTTGGATAATAGAAAAAAAAAGGTGTGTTGACAAAAACATTGACATTTCGTCAAACAGTACTTACTCACTTGATGTTTGTGTTAAAATATACTAATACAATTAAAATACCTTTACGCCTATGGACCGGATAGTGCATGTGCAACTTAGAAGATATCAAATCAAATCAAATCAAACTTTATTTCGATAGCCCTTTTATAATCACGAGGTGACATCCAAAGTGCTTTACAACAAAGCTAAAAACAATACATTAATATATACCATCTCATCTAACCAAATCTAATATGTGGTTGCAAATCAGTCAACTTATATTGCATGTGGCTTTTGCAATAATACTGAATGATTTATATTATTTAACAGGCAAAAAGCATTCATGGATTCAAGTTATAGATGCTTTGTTTTCAAATGAAATGCTTTCCCCTCAAGCCTGAGCCCCCTGCCCCCTCTACTGATCCCCCTAATAAGAACCACCTCTTCTTAAAATTCATTTCTTCTGCTGAAATCCAAGTTGCCATGATAACCTTATTATACAACTCTCATATTCTTCCCAGCCAAGAGTTGGGTCATGCCTCTATTACAATATCATGAAATCTCTGTGGTGAGATGTCCTGCTTCTTTCCACAGTGGCTCACTCTTTGAATAGGACTTCGACCCTCATTTTCTTTCTTCCTGCTCCTGTTTTTAGCTCCCGTCTTAATTCCTCCTCCTCCTCTTTCCTATCAGTGCAGAATTTCATTATGATTTTATTGCAGAAACCTGAAACTGCCTGGTACAATACAAATGGAGACTAGATAATAATGTTAACTCTTTCCAACTTAACAACCCCTTTAAAAATGAAGATTGTATGTCAAAGGAGGCTTCGGGCAAATTCACAAGACATTCATGAATATGCCACAGAGTCAAGAAAATAAATCTGTAATTTACTACTTGCTGTTATTTCAAAAAGTACTAACTTTATAAACCTGCACTGATGAAAATGTGTGTTCATATTCGGGAGTTAATTCTTTTATTTCTTTTTATAACAGTTAATCATTTTTTAAAATTTGTTTTTGACTCTTC
Organism: Blennius ocellaris; assembly: GCF_963422515.1. Lineage (NCBI taxonomy): Eukaryota > Metazoa > Chordata > Actinopteri > Blenniiformes > Blenniidae > Blennius > Blennius ocellaris. The sequence continues at coordinate 13,281,190 of NC_137662.1, forward strand.
TTGTCACTGATTCGACATCAGTGTTATTAGTTTATGATGGTGGGTAGTGGTTAGCACTCTCACGCAGTGAGAAGATCACAGTAAGATTACATGCAGATTGGATTGTGGTTTTCTATGGATTCTCCTCCTACGTCCCACAATTATCAATGTATTGGACTTTTTTGTGAGTTTGTTTTCCTCAACGTTGTGAATGTCTTGGTTTATAATTGTCTCTTTGGCCTATGATGTCTGAGGGCTTAAAAGATGAAGGAATAGATTAAATAGTTTGCATTTGTACCATATATGAATATATAGTTATAGTGTGAGGGAATATTTTGAATTCTACGACAACTATGTCAAAAAGCACTTTTATAACTATTTTATATTGCTTTAAAGAGCCTTTATTTGTTCGATTACCCCATATAAACAAGCCTCAAAACTGACATTGTAGTCGCTTGCAAATAAACAATAATAAAATGCAGTCTATTTTAATATAAGTAGTGTGGGTAAATTATCAGCCAGCCCATCCTACTTACAGTAAGTGTCGAGGTGTGTATAAGTGCCATTAAAAGAGCCAATTGTTGTATTTATGCGGAGAGACCATCTGTATTGGATTATATCACAGAAAGAACTCAATGACCCTAAACACTGCGCACTAGACTCCGTTACTCCCCCCTTTTTTTAGGATTATAGTATTAATAAAAATTTTAGTTAAAATTAAAACAATTTACATATAGCATGTCTTCCACAAATGGAGGACACATTTTATGGAAATTTCACCATACTTCAAGACACATCAGTATAAACAATATCTTTTTCTTCAGCTTATTGTGGTTTGTGAAGCTTCTTTGAACTAAAACAAATAACAACAAAAATATATATTTGGTATTATTTTACTGGACCTATTGACTTTATCTGTTTTTTTAAAAATCATCACAGGGACACTAAATTCCGGCTTAAAAAGTCTGGGTTCATTGACTGTATTAGCTTTATGGTCATGATGTGTGACTTCTTTGAGTAATGTAGATTTAGAATAGTATTTGAACCTTCATTACAGTGTCATCACCTTCTTTTATCAACAGGTGACTAATGGATAACTTTCAAAGATCAAAGTATTGGTTTTTTCACATAATGCTCTTAAAACCCACAAATATCAGGCTGGAAATCACTTTGATGAACACTTTTCATGCGCCATTTCAGAATGAAGTGCTCTTTTGATGTTCCTACTTACACATCCTCCAATTGATTAACATTATCCACATTTCTCTTTTGTGGTTGCATTTGACATTTTGAGGTGCATCCAGTCTTATTTTGTGTAAATGAATGGCCTAAAGGTCATTTGAAATAACAAGAAAGACAGGAAAAATCAGGAAGAACACAAACTTTTGTCAAATCTAATGCTTCCATCTCAGTGTTTTCCCAGTTAGTGATGAATATCAGTTTCTGACAAAGAATCGCATGTCTTACAGTTTGCCATCTTTTGCCAACTGCTAAGCAAATCCTAATTTTGCCCAAAGAAATGAAGCCAAGGGTGGAGATGGGAAGAACAAACAGCAACCACACATACCAAGACATTTATCAGTCAAGAAATCATGTCCAATAACAGACATTTTTAAGAAATGTTGACAGAGCTCTGAATGATATTGAAAAATAAACCAGAAAGTTTAGATAAAATATTCATTTTGAAACAGGATAATATTTATTCATCAAACCCAGCAGTGACACAAATAACTAAACGAGTCATTGAATTTCAAAGAGACCGCTCTTGATGGTGACAAAACACGATGACAAATATTTTCTGATTTTTTATTTATCTATTTTTTTTCATTGTTCATATTGAGGAATGATATTGATTGGTAGTCATAATACAATCTGCTTAGGCTTGTAAAAACTTTGATTGAATATATCAGGCAGTGCCTTATGACAGTGTAAGCAAGAAATACAACAGTAGTGTAAATAACACTACATTTACAGTCACAGAGATTGTTTTGGATTGAACACAATTGAGCACTTGAATCATTTCTAAAATAAAGGTATTTGTATCTTGTTCAAATCTAACCAAGCTACACAGCTTCTGTGAAAAGCTGTGGTGTTTATCTCATGAAGGATAATTGAAATCTATTTTTTTTCTTTTACAATTCACATTTTTTTCTTTTCTGTGTAAATAACTGGCATAATGGGAACCCACTGGGATGGACATTCATCTTTATAGGGCAAGCTATTCTTTTGCAGGTCAGGTCAAATGTTTAATATGTAGTTGTGACAACAACACCGTTTTTACTGGTATTTCTAGTCCCAAGTAACGCATTGTTGTTATCCTAGAAATAGATATACAGTATGTGTATTTGCAAAACATCTGTATAAACATATCTGAAAAAGCGGGGCAGGTTTGTTAGGAAGAGAATTCCACCAAACAGCCCATGCTGTGATTTTGTTGTGAGAGCTGGAATCAGCAACAACTTGTTTTACTTCCCCTAAAGGCGCTTTGGCACTGACACCAAGTCGAGATCATGGTTCGGGTAACATGGCTTGCTGCCTTCTGATGGATTCCAGGCTAAGCCTAACATATGTATGTCCTCAATCACAATGAAGCTGGAGTCGATGGTTGGCTTTTATCTCATTGCCATTGTTGGTGAAATTCAGGCGGTGTCACCACACAGTTTACCATTCAATTTAAAGTAGTTGTCTAAATACAAACTGAGTGCGAAGGTTCCTGGAGTGGCAATAAAACACTTTTGATGTATTTCAGGTTGATGATGTCATTGTTTTTCCCAGTTTATTTGTGTATCTGGGTGTACGTTTATAGCTTTGACAACTGCAACAGTGAGTCATTAAAACAAACGGAACTGGATTGCATCACTGTCTTGTGCAAGCAGACACACATTGTAGACTTACATGATCATCCCATATTATAATGCTCCCTCTTTTGTAAGGCCAATGATTCATTGGCATCATAGTTTGTAGTTTCATATAAAATATTAATGTGTCTCTGCAAGTCTTTCAAGTCAAGCCAAGTTAACACTTGCAGCACACCTAAACCCCATATCAAACAGCAGCAGCTGCAGAGAAGCCCCAAGCCACCTCAGCTTAATCCAATTTGACTGGCCATCACTGTGGGCGATGCTGGATGGAACATTATGTGAGGTGGATGGAGCTTTTTACTCTGTATTAGTGGAAAGGGATTTATCAGTCCATGTTTGACTTTGCCATGAAAAAATAAATTGGTCAAGTGCTAATATCTTTACAGTTATGCCCGACCACAGGGCCATTTAAGTGAAAAAATTAATAATCTGGCATTCATCAACGTTAGTGACATACAAAGAGGAGTGTGTCAATCACAAGTGTTAGCAAGGTGTGCATTCCAATTTTACAAGTCATTTGCAAGAAATGCAACACATTTGTTCAAATGGTTCCCAATATTCTCAATTATTCATAATAATTTGACATTGAAATGTAAATTAAGGGTAGGTGCACAAGTTGGATAACCTTCATTTCTGTTGCTTGGATGCTTCACAGGCTGCATAGAATTTGAGAATTGGTGAATTGTCTGAGGAGTCTGAGCTCCAGTGACAGAGAAAGAGCAGAAATAAGCTTTTAGCTAATCCGTGCCAAACATATCAGACATCTGTCACTTGCAGCGCCGGCCAGCCTTCTGCTTCGCAAGCTCATTTGGCACTTAAAACCAAAGATTTCAGGGACAATCTTCCGATTATGCTGCTATACATCTCTCTATAGTTTCATGGTGCATGCACTGTTTTCCCTGCTGCCAACATATCAAGGGGCTCCCTGTGGTTTAAATGTCAGAAAGATGTTCATTGCTACCGACAGAATTAACTTACAGTCAGCTCAGCAAGCTGTGGCCCCAAGTGATGGGATGCACCATCAGGAGATAATGTTACTCACCTGAACTGCAGCACTGCGAAAACAAATAAGTTGAGAGCAGATGCGGCAGCACTATGGCGCTGTGATGGCCTCAAAACAAACATTTATCCAACCGGATCTTTTATTCTGGAGAAAATATGGCAAAGTGCACAAGGATCTTTCTCTATCTTTGACAACAACAAATAATGCATGAGCAGGTACTGTCATTTTTTCTCTCAGTACACTCTAAATATATGATCTGTCTCATGCTCTCTCTTCTTCATAACAGATGGCTGGAATGAATCAGACTTTGGTCAGATACACAGAACAGGTAGTATGTACAGTTAGTAGTGTATCCCTTAACTCCAGTATCATGGAAGGAGGATTTTTTTTCCCACAACAGCTTGATGTTGTGGAATTTGACTTCATGTTCATGCTCATCTTTTAATTTACAATATGTTTAGTTCTTATGCTACCTCCTGACCAAGACCTTCATGGTCAGGAGCAGGAAACGTTTAGGTGTCACGTGGACTTTTCCCAGTATGACTTTGCTTGGAAATCGTGAAATAATGTTAAAAAAAAAACAACAACTTATTATACCAATATTTCTCATAATAGAAGACCAAATAAGATCATGAAATAACATTAATGAAGCCATAAGTACAACAGTTGTGACAGTTATGCACGATACATATTAGATGCTATAATTGCTGTACTTCACAACAAAACTATCTGTGTAATTCATTGTTTGATGATTCCAAATATGATGATAATATCGTCATCATGAGAAAAATACTGTAAGTTATAAGTCTGATGAAACATTGCTACTTGGTAGCAGCAAAGCATCTAATGCTGTATATATGGGGGATGCAACATGTTTCAGGCTCTGAGAGGGAGGTCTGGCCCTCCCAGTCTGAAAAACCCTCTTCCATATCATGTTTCTACCTCAGCTTCTGAAGAGCACATCAAGATTCTTATGAAGTGGACAGCGGATGGGGAAGTCAGCTTTTAAAACACCTGGGAGTGAAGAATAAGAGTAAAAATAAGCTGACAGAGCTCACAGGGACGACGTATTATGGGGTGTTTGACAACATTAAGGGGGCTTTGCCAGGATTTTGCCTTTGCATTGCGCTCCTCCCCTCCTTTTCAATTAGGAACAGTTGGAATTACTGTGCTGATGAAGCGATTGTATTTCTTTAAATTGTGAACAAGACACATAATCTTGTGTCTAAATAGGGAGATTGGAAGGCACTGAGACTCAGCGTGCCTGGGTAGAGTAAAACTGAAAAGCTTTGGCACCCTCTGCTGTTAAAGCCATTTGCAGATGGCAGATATTTGCACAGACCTGCTGCAGGGACGCAGTGGAGACAGAGGGCAGAAAGAGACAGAGGAGACAGAGGGCAGAAAGAATGTCATACAGGTTGAGAGAGGGGGGAGTAAAAATGGTCCTTAGTGAGATGACAGTTCATCATTATGCTTTGGTTTTTTTGTTTATTTGAGGGATATTCACATAATTTAGATGCTTTTTCGACTCAACTGAAATCTTTGTTCTTTTATAATCACAATAATCTGTTGTTCTTCACATAAAAGTCTATTTCCCTGCTTTCTTTTTGTTCATAGCTCCTTTTCCCAGGTGATGATTCCCAAAGGAACACCACACTAATTGTTGCTGTTGCATGTTTCATATTCATACACTACCAGGCTGCTCCCCTGAGTACTGCACATTTGCCCGGCTGTTATTTGCTAGGGCAGCGTTTGCATGGTGTAATGTGCTCTGGTTATCCAGGGTAAAGTAAGACAAACATTAATTGGTGGCACTGGATGCTCTGCTCAGTACCTGCTGTGAGACCACACCATGCTTCGGTGTGGCAACCCCATCATCCCTCCCATCCGAAATCTCCTCTGACAGGGCCGGCCACACAGAGCTCCGAGTTATCATTTATCATCCCAGCAGATTGGCTCATGTAACACGTGGCAGACTGATGGGTCATCCTCATGCTGGGGACCTGGCTGGAGCAAAGCCGTGGCGAGTTGTCTGCATGATTGGAGAGCTGAGAAATGGCGAGGTGGACTTGTCATTAAAAAGAGAGGAGGGACTCTTCTAATTCATCTCGCTACTCATCGCTCTATGTTTTTCCAGACAGCTCCGATATGGTATTAGCACACCTGCAAGCATCCCAAGAGAGAGGAATGGGGCTTCTTAGTGGTGTTCCTTACTTGTTCCCTCAGAGATGTGCACCAGAGATTACCCCATTAATACACCCCACTACTCACTAGGGGAGTGTGAGGTAGCTCTTTCCCATTGCACATCTGTAGCATACCACAGGTGGCCTCCTCAGCACACAGGGAAGTACCCTGATGGTTTCCTATCAGACCTCATCAGCTCATTTGAGAAGGTTTGGTGGGCTTCATTCACACCTGCAGAGTGATACAGGACAAAGGCCTTCAAATAGCTTTCCCCATTTTAGGTGCAACGTAGTGCAATGTTCAGCCAATTGGATTTTTGACTTTAAAAATAATGCTTTTCATCTTCATGACTCTAGTTCATTTATTGTGAACACCTCAAGCTGATCAAAGGATGGTGGTTGACAGGTCATCAGTTAGTCATAATCCCTGCAAAGCTCCTTTATTATAACTAAGATCTTAGGAGAAACAATAACTACATACTTGTTAGCACCTCTTATTGTAGCACCTCTTATTGTCCTGAAAAGGTCAGAAGTCACACAAATAGAGACATACTGTGATGAGATGCCAACTGCTCCATCAACCAAGAGATGCCTTTTCCTTTTCTGTAGCATCATGGGTTTAATTCTAACATAGAACATAAAGGAATAACATATCTGCGTCTCACCTGAATGTCACCACAGATCTTTTTCTTTGTTGATGGAGCAGAGATTTCATTTGCTGTTGAAAAAATGTGTTTTCACACGCTTATATTTTACTGTCCAAGAATATATGGTAAATGGTCTAGATTTATATAGCGCCTTCTAACCACACTGAGGTAGTCCCAAAGCGCTTTACATATCAGCTCATTCACCCATTCACGCTCACATTCACACACCAATGGGACAGAGCTGCCATGCAAGGTGCTAGTTGACCACTGGGAGCAATTTAGGGTTCAGTGTCTTGCCCAAGGACACTTTGACACATAGACCAGTGTAGACTGGGATCGAACCTCCGACCTCTCACTCTGAAGATGACCACTCTACCACCTGAGCCACGGTCGCCCCGTTAATATAGAATAAAATTCTGTTTTGCCTGAATGGAAATCCCTTTTACATTTCATTTTTTTAAACCATCATCGTCTTCATCTTTCTGTTGAAAAGGACGGACTCTGGCAGATCCTTTAAAAAAATTATTATATGACAAACACAGGCTTTTTATACAGGTTTGGGGTTGTACCTGCACCTGTACTTTGGGGTGATTGGAAGCCTCTTTGTGTGGATTTTGTACTGTACATTGCATGGATTATTTTTGAGGACTATATTTTAAAGCAACAGTACAAAAACATGTATTTGAGACCAATTGATGACTTTAAACAAATTGCCTGTTGGTGTGACTGTGTCTCTTCTCTGTCATGAAAAGGTGACCTCTTCAGGATGCAAACACTTTCATCCACTCACCACCCTCGACCCTGGACTGGAAAAACAGGCATAGGAAGCATTGTAAAAGGAGATATTCGAGAACAGATTAAACTAAGCTTTTTTAAGTCATATATCTATGTGAAATCGGTCATGTACACTGAAAAGTGAAGGAAATTCTTTCAGAAGTTGTGTGGTGCGATTTACTGTCTGTTCGTGATGACAGAGGCACAGATTACCATGACCATTCATGCTGCTGAAAGCAGCTCTCTGAGCAGATGTGATCAGCAGAGGCAGTGTTTCCCTCCAGCCCAGATTGACAAGCCAGACCAGACTCATGAGATGGATATCACAAGGGACAGCTGAGCTGCAGGAAACCAGTGGTGCAGGCAGTTTTCAGCCAGTCTCATTACAGTGGACAGGTTGATCCAGGCAATTGCTCCCCAGACAAGGTTGAGTCCAAAATACTAATTGTATGATGTAATATAAGATGCCGATTATGATAGAGCGCCTGCGTTTAAAAATAAATTGTGATTTTAACACTTGTTTGAATTGAACACAGATATGTGAGCTGCAGCACAACCAGCATGCTTGGCTACAGTAGACAATAAAATATGAGCAGAAATATTCCTCAGTACAATCCTACAAACCAAGTTCCTTTATATACTACTTCAGACAGGGCAGATTAGTCAGAAGTGAAACAGTGAGAGTGAATAGGCAATTGATTTAAAGTGTTTATGCTATCGTAACCATAATTAGTGTAGCGAAGGAAACATCTTGTCCACAATTTGCTAATTCCTCACATGGTGTTACAGTGTGTTATTTAATGCTTGCCTACTCTTTAACATAAAAGCATGAGATCAGTTGAAGCCTATCCATGGTCTGTCTATATTTCAGTATTCTCTCATGCATCTCACTCAGCATGGCGAGAACATTATCTTTGAGCATTAATCTTTATTTTCAGAGGAACAACTGCAGAATTTAAATCACTCACCATACATTCAAGGTCATGTTTGGGGAAAAAAAAACGAAAGTTAAAATCACACAGATTAATAAATCTGAGTACATGGCCCCGATCAAAACATAAGTGGGACACTCAGCATTGATTGAGGTATCCTCATTTTACAGTCAAACAGATTAAATACATATTTTACAACAGGGAAAGACACTAAAGAGATTCAATTATAAGATGCTTTTTCACACACTTTTCTATCTTTAATTCTGCCTGTTTCTCAATTTGAGGTGGTAGTTTTCATTTTTACTGTACTCAAGTGCAGAAACAACCTTATACAAGCAGTTTTTCCTCAAACTCCTGTGAAATCAGGCCAGTTGCTGTATAAGTCAGAGACTGGACTTCACAGACTATCTGTACTCACCACTGTGCTGAGCAGTAATCACTACAGAGATGTTTCCTGAAAACCTTTAAAAGAAAATCTCAGACATTTAGATTTTCAGTGCTGCTTGAATTTCAAACACTGTTTTTTTTTTCCCTCTTGCAAAAGTCTGGAAGTTTTACTCTTGTTTCCATCATTTAGTAAAGTGCAGAACAAAATCAATCTGCAGCATGTCGGTTTTGTCTTCAGTAAGGTTGGGTTCATCTTCCAACAGCTTCTGGAATATTTTTTTTAAAGAGAGTTTTTTTTGGCCAATTCCACTTTATTTCTATGGCACCAAATACAACACAGTCATTTCGAGAAGCTTTTAACATAGAGAAAACCAACAAATCCAAGTCAGTTGAACAAACCAGGAAAAAAAATGGATATCATTTAACAAGTGTGAGGCAAATCACAAACAAATATTGGACCAATGGAGTAACAGCCACACAATACCCTTCCATCATTTATGTGACAGACACGGCACTGTTTCAATGTGGTTTCAAGTCAAATTGATCATTAATTCGAATATTTAGGCAAATTCAATGATCTGCATTCTTAATATGGAGGACTAATTATTCAGATCAAAGATGGACAATCTGGATCAGTATAAGGGGTTCAAAAATATGTTCCTCAGTACCAGAGGACAAAATTATGGCAATTATGTAAAATATTTATTGCATTTATTCAACATACATGTTTTTAAATGTCTTTTCTTTCTTTTCCTTTTATTTTTTTTTAACACAAAAGTGAAATTAATAAAACAGTTGTCGTGGTTACCATTTGGGAAACTAACTGACACCTATAGTCAAAATCTTTAGGCTCTATTCCAATTGCTCCACTCTCCCATTCCACTACAGGCTGCTGTGGAAAGCTTTTATAATGAATGCGTATGAACAACAATTGGGACCTTTTTGATTTGTTGGCTTCTGCTGTGATTCATCACATCCTTGAGGACTGGAATGTGGGCTCATATTCCATAATTTTAATCAACTTAATACGATTTTTTTTTTTTTTTTGACTGGCTTGTTTAGTATTGCGCTACATTGACCATTTTAACATTAAAAACCACTATGGTTTAAATGACCGCAATTAGTACTAATGCGTGGTTATGGTAACCGTGTGTGTGTGTGTGTGTGTGTGTGTGTGTGTGTGTGTGTGTGTGTGTGTGTGTGTGTGTGTGTGTGTGTGTGTGTGTGTGTGTGTGTGTGTGTGTGTGTGTGTCTGTGTACACGTTGTCAATGGCAAATGGCAAGGCATTCTTTCACTCTCACAGCTAATCCTCAAAATCCTCTTCTTTCACACCCTTGCTGTGTACTATTTCATTTTACTTAAGCACATTGAGCTATACCAATAACTTATTTTGGCTACTTATTTTGGCTATGTACCAATATGTGTGAAGCATGAAAAAAAATCTATGTTTTATGGTCTAAACTTTCAATTGAAATCAAAAAAAATCATTCTAATGCTCACTTGAAAATTTAAATGAAGTTATATCAGGAATGTCAGACACATTTTAGTTCAGTGGCCACATACAGGCCAGTTTCATCTTAATTGATCGGATCTGTAAAATAATACCCTAATAGCCTTTAAATTTAAACTTTAAAGTTATGGTTATTGGTGTTGTGGCATTTCCAATACCTGAGCTCGGGTTTCAGTGTTGTGTTGAGTCCATTAATCTTTAAAAATGTGTTAAAAAAAAATCAATGTTTTCTTTGAAATGTTTACAATTTGCGTGGTGGGTTATCGGGCCGGATTAAAGTCCCTTGGGTGCCAGTTTTAGCCCACGGGCCTTATGCTAGACACCCCCACTTATAAAAGACTTAAAAATAAGCACATGTGATTGACATTTGTAGGTGTATGATGTTTCTTTCATGTCAGATAAAATCAAAGGTATTGCACTTTTGAGAAATATACTCAGATTTGAGGGTTTCACAGCAGTCTACCACTTTACAATAATTGGTTTGCAATGGTACTTACTGCAATAGACCCTTCACATGAACATGTTACTAAAATCCGTAGAACTTGTATGATGGTGGAAAGGGAGCAGTGAATAATGGGAAAAATGTCAAAAATAATGAGAACATGTTTCTCATCTGTAACAATGTGTAGTTTTTCATTACAGAAGCTAATGTTGTCATTTCCAGATTTACATCATGGGAACACTGTTGTCCCACAGCTATGGCTCTTATACATTTTCAGTGACACAGTCATTAATTCTATGCTACAATGTATCATTTATTCTTGTATTTAACTGAATTAAACATTTATAGCACGGCAATCAAAATCCGTCCAATTAGTGGTCCAAATAGAAGTGAGGACTGATATAGCTATCTTAACTGCTTTAACCTGTATGTGATTTGCTTGGACCAAATCTCCACGTTGAGTCCAGACATGTCCAGCTTCTGTGGCCACAGCTGGAGAAAAAGGATTAGGTGCCCCACTGTGTGATTAGGACTTACTATGCTGACTAAGTCAGATTTGATTTCTGTCACTGGGTGACAAAATACAGCAGGTTGTTTGCAGAAAAAGGCAGAATAAACACCGTCTGTAAAATGATAAAATAAATATGGATCAGATTTAAAATAATAAAAAGTAGGGGTGCATTGTTGTGGTTACTGGTTCAGTGTGAGCATTTGCTCTGAGGAGGATTTAAAATGAAAAATGCTGCCGTTGGTGGAGTAGAAGGTCTTTTTTATTCTGGCAAGTTAGTGACGTCTGCCGTGGTTGGGAAAGAACTACAAGTTTCCGAAAATGGACTATAAAAAGCGAATCTGGGTTTTAGATTATTTAAAGTTGTTCAATGCAGAATATTGCTTTGGTAACTTACATGATCTGCGTCCTTTTTTCGCCATCTTGATTTTCCGTAAACGCTCGGATGAGCAGGTCCCTTTAAATCTGGTCACCGCAAGAAATTGTGGGGCAGCATGAGCTCGCCTCCTATGCTAAAGGAGGCTCTAAAGGAAGCAACAAACTTCCCTTTCTTTGCTTATTGAGAATTCAGACAGTCCTTATCATGGCTGCAAGACAAAATACTTGTGGGGTTAAGTGAAAGTCGATAGATAAGGAGTTCGGGGGGACATTTCGGATGTACACACGGCTTTTATACAGATCTCCACTGTGGAAGGAGTTTTCAGGAATCATTGTGGTGAGTCATAGTTGCGTTTATGTGTAAATGCACGGCCCAAATGCAGAGAAATATCCGTTTTTTCAGATACCCAGTTACGTGTAAACGTGACCTGACACTCAGGCCTTTGTGTATGGACTTTGCATGTTCTCCCTCTGGATTTGGGTTTTCCTTGGTAACTCAGGGTTCTTCCCACTGTCTAAATAACATGGATGTTAGGTGGGAGTGTATCTGGTTGTCTTTATCTGTGTTTACCTTGTGATGGACTCAGGCATGTACCCTGATTGTAATTCATTTTCAGACTCAAAATATGACAAAATGTTATAAAAGCAGTTGATGGTCCACAAATCAGACAAACCTAGATGTATAGTAGAATCTTGTTTGTCGCTGCAATATACAGCCAACAACATTCAGGTGAATTAAAACCTGACAATCTCAAACATCAAAATAATGTATAAATGAGCTGTATTTGACCCCAACAGATTATACAAGTGAGTGAATACACTGTACATACTCTGTATGACCTGACTGAGGTGTGGACATTTATCCTGGTAAGGGGCTTTATTTTGTTTGTTTTAAACATTAAGGTATGTATGTCCATGTAAATGAGTTTGGGGGGGGGGGGGGGGGGGGGGGTTGTCTTTTCAACAGTAAACTGTGAGATGCTTGAAAAGTTTCTTATCAGTTCATTTGAGTGATTATAAAAGAATTTCATTTGCCATTGTCTGCCAGGGAGGCTAATTATTTTATCATAGAAATTTTAATTAGCAGTATCTCAGTGTTGTCCACAGAGCTACAAAAGCTAGATAGAGCCAATAATGTGTGAGAGGCTTTTCATAGGAAGAGCTATGCTTCAGATAGAGCGGTACAAAGAAACTCAGGACCACAAAGGATTAATAAGGAAATGGTGCTCATGCTGCTTTAAAAAAAAAAAAATTCTGTACATGTTATTCTGCTATGCATCATCCAGTGCAGCTATAGGCAGTATCGGTATTAATATATACCCTGTTGCACAAAGCACTAAGTGGTAGCATGGATGTTTGAGTTGTAAAATGCTCACCAGCATCTGATTCTTACACCCTGTGGCATCAATAGAAATGAATGTGATGAAAGGTTTGTGTGAAAACTGTAAGATCATCAATAAATTCACATCCAGCGTGGAGTATGTGAGCACAGCGCTACCTTACAGGAGCTAACTGAGCAGCTACCAGAGGGTGAAAAGTGAAGGTGACTGAGATTGATCAGCATCTCATGATTGATTACAGAGTATGTCCTGCAGAAGACAAAGGATTGACCGGCATATACCACCAATGGCAAAATTATGGGGTTCACTCATATTTATCCCCATTAATAATGACTAAGCAGCTCTCTTCAAAGCATCTCCATGATTGTCAATTTCTTTTTCTATCCCACCCCCTTCACTTTCTTGCTACAAAGACTCAAATAAATTATGGACAAGAAAATTAAAATGTGGCAGGTGATTTGTCGCACAGATAGTTTGTTATTGTCTGCATTCAGGATTGATAATTGCAAAGGTGACCTATGATCTTCTTGATTAATAAAGATACTGGTTCCTGCATTAGGAACATTTCTTAAGCCCTTTGTCAGCATTTCTGAATTAATTTTTTTTCTACACTTTTAAGCTGCACTCGGGCTACAAACTCAGATATTTACCTGTTTTACCTCTCAATGCATGGCATTAAATGGCAAAACAAACAAACAACCAGAAAAGAGAGAAATTAATAAGGATAGGGATTAAACGAGGTTCACAAGTCACATTTTATTTTCCCTTGATGTAAAGCTGTGACTTTCCTTTCTACTGTTAACATATCTAGCATTGCTATACCAGTGGCTGTGAAGCTTTACATTTGCAAACAGCAAGTCACGTTAAACTGACATGGCGAGAGAGAGGATTATAATTCATACCTATGACTACATGCACAAATAAGATGGCATTGTGAGGCCTTGCATCTGGGAGCTCTCCAAGACCTTAAATTTCCCAGTGGGAACCTAAATGGCTGTTTGATGTGTTCAGATTCATTTTTCCTAACGCAAAGCCTTTTCCAATTATTCATGAATACACATTGAGTCACATCAGTACCCTACGTGCACTGCAATTCCTGTACCTATATAATACTGAACAATTGAAACTTGATATGTTTATTTAACTGACAAATTACATATAAACACTTGGGAGAGCTGTGCATGTTCATCCGA